>NC_030683.2:11623927-11948427 GCF_000004195.4 Xenopus tropicalis | reverse complement strand
CAAAACAATCCAATTGGGTTTATTTAATATTTAAATCATTCTCAGACTAGATCCAAATTATGGAAAAGGTTTCTTTTCTGGAAAACCTCAAGTCCCAAGCATTCTGGATAATAGATCATTTACCTGTGCATCAAAGAACCAAAAATGAATCATGATACCTCAACTTGTGGCTGGTAGCAGCCGATCGCTTGTTGAAATCGGCTCTACAAACTCATGGATGGACATTGTAAAAGCAGACTAAAACCTGAGGTTGGGAAATTTGTAAAGATTCAGAAACAAAAAAAAAACATCTGAGGGGACATTTACTAATCTGCCACTTTTTCGGGTCAGGCTTTTTGTCACCAAATACTCCAAGTCACAGAATGAGTTACATCTTTTCATTTGAACTGAAGAAGCCACTCGGATGAGTGGTGAAACGTTTTCAAGAAAAACTCAGAAAAGTCCAGTTGTTTTAGACTTAATTCTACTAGATACTGTATCTTTTCTGAGATTTATTATGCCATAAACTTGTGACAAAGCGCGGACGACAAAAAAATAGAAGTGGGTGACAAAAAAATAGACGCGGGCGACAGATGCAGAATTTTTCACCGTTTCACAAATTTAATGCAAAGCGAAACGGGACATATTCGCTTATCACTATCTGTGATAGTTCCGAATCTGAATATACTCCATCTAAAACGTGTCATGATCGTGTAGAAGTCAATAGCAGATGTCCCTTTTACAGTCGGAAGATTTTTCTTTGCTTTTTGTTTTTAAAAGTTTTTTGATGATGTCTTTTGTGCGACAAAAAAAGTCAGCCGAAAAAGTTGCTGTTCTTGTGACTTTTTTCACAACCTATTTGCGCTTGTGCTTTTTTAGTTCAGATCTTCTGATACAGGATTTCCATTCATGGAAATGAGTTTTGTCGTAGTAAATCTGCCCCCTAGTCACATAAGATATACCCAGTGAACAGCTGCACTACTTTAACCTGTATTTTGTACCAATTATTCTTTCTTTTATGTAACAATGTTTGATGAAATGCAACTCCACAGAATAATGCAACCACCATTTGAGTATTTTTGAGGCTATTCTCAGACCAATTAACTGGACCTCATATGATTTTAGATGCCTGTAGAAAGGGCCCTGTGTTGTCTCCTTGCAAGGCAGATAGAAAGGGTTCTCATAGTTGGATAAATGGGAGATTGTGTAAGAGTCACAGTAAACATGTTGAAGAGCAGCGTAGGTGACAGACAAGTGCAAAGTCCAATTCACAGGCCAGAGGTCAGAACTATAAGAATCAAAGCAAGGGGCAAGGCCTGTGGCAGGTAGTGATGAGCTAATCTGTCCTGTTGTGCTTTGCCGTAAGATACGCAAAATGGCAACAAAATCAACAACGTGTTTGTCGAATTTTTCGGTGACAAATTGTCTTGGAAGTTTCGCAAAACAATTCGCCAGTTGTGAAATCTGGAAATTCGCTGCGGATCCATGTCTGCCGGATAAATTCCCTCATCACAAGTGACAGTATTTAGAAATTCAAGATGGTAGTGGGCCATATTAGCAAAATAAAGATTACTGATCAGGCATCGTTCATGGGAAAGGGTTGGATATTAAGACATTAATTACTGGCACTAGTTTTCAAGAAAGTTGACCGAGGGATGAGTTGCAATCCAAATACAATTATAGGGGTGATCACAACTTTTCGTGTATATAGTAAATCTTACCCAGTAGTAAGGAAAGTAATATAGTAAGTAACCTGCACCAAATGCATGAAACAATACGTAGGTCAGACTAGTATAAAGTTGAAAGATAGAATTAGAGAACATGTATTAAATATCACAAACGAAAACTGTTATACAACTGTTGCAAAACACTTTCATGAATGTTCAAACAGATCTTTCTCATACCTTAGAGTCATAGGAATTGATAAAGTAACTCCCAATCCCAGAGGTGGTAACATTTGCTCCATTTTAATAAGAAAAGAAACAAAATGGATATTCTTTTTGAAAACTTGACAACCAAATGGTTTAAATTTTGATTATGATGTAACTTGTTAAGTATAATACCCACTTAGCCTAAACTTTATACAGATATCTACATTATACTATGTTTCTCAATATATCCTTATGTAACTCATTGACTCTTTTAACCACCCTTATTATTCAGTCATGTGATCCCCATGTCTGTAATTTTCCAATTATAGAAACCTTTTCATTGGCTAACCCGTCTTTAAATACCTTGTCTTTTGTAATTGAATTTAGCCTATGATTAAGTATCCTTTGGTACGAAACGCGTAAGGCTTTCCATGTTTTTACATATGGATTAAATAAAATTTATACTTTTTTTACTTTAAATCCTTTTTTTGCTGCTTTTTCTCTACAAAACGATTGGATACCCAGAGTGCCTGCCTGCTTCATTTTTGATTTTCCCATGAAGGCATGAGTTGAACTTGAAACTGATTAAAGTAAATTTGTAGGTCAAACATAAATAGCCTTCAGTGGTTCCAGTGAAATATGCACATCAGCAAAGAACCCCAGGATTCAGTTAGTGTGAAATTGTTATAATTAGAGTCTAAATTTAATTTTTGCTATATTTATACATCATTGGTGCCTAGGGGATAATGCTTATTTTTCCCAAGCTATGGCCTAGCCAGTAATTGAGCTAAAGTGGATATATACTCCAGGGAATGTATCTGTTTATATAAGGAAATGTGAAGGACTGTACGTCTCTATTTCTGTGGAAATGGGACACTTCAACACATTAATCAATTCTGGCAACTCGATGGTAATATATATTGAGCTGAGACACAATCACATTTTATCGCAGACTTTCTACAACAAATTTTCCCTTCCATGATAGAGTAATATTTGCATTCGAATGACTTTGGTTCTTTTCTTTCATTTTTAGAGAGGAATGAAGAGGTAAAGTCATTTTCCAAATTAAAACAACTTTTTATTTCAAGCAGAGTGTGAATTGTTTGGGGAAAATCTGGGATTTTGTAAGATAAAATAAGAATGAATGTATACTTTGCGATATACTTACAGACGTGCAGAAACAAAATAAAGTAAATGATATTTCACATGCTAGAATATTCTATTTCAAATATATTTTATTGTATCTCTCTGTACAAGCTGTGAGTGGGGGGCTACTCCGGCTGAATTTGACCTACTGGAAGGCAAAAGCCATGCTAGCATAGTATTATAGTATCTCTGAGCAAACATGAACAAAGCACTTACAGTTCAACAGAAGATACACGGAACACTAATAATAACTCATCATCTACCCAAAGTCAGTTCCTGAACAGGTCAATAATTGTGTCATACGATAATACGTTCATTCCAAAAAATGCCATCGGAAAATGAAGGAAATAATCAAGGTAATGTGTCGGGGTTCTTAATCCAAGGTTTCTCTGACAATCCTGAGGTACAGCTTTCCCTTTTCCTTTTCCTCTATCTTTTGATTCTGCTTTTAAATCTCACTGTTATTTTAGTGATTTCATTACATTCTCACTTACACACCCCCATGTATTTATTTCTGTTGAATCTTTCATGGAATGATATCTGTTCCACCACCAATATTTTTCCTAATTTTTTACACACCCTTTTCACACAAAAAAAGAATGTTTCCTTTTTAGGGTGCATGGCTCAGCTGTATTTCTTCATGTTTTCGGTTGTTATTGAATACACTACACTGACCATCATGGCGTATGATCGCTATGTTGCCATTTGTGATCCTCTTCATTATATTACACAAATGACCCTGAAACACTGCGCTCAGTTGGTAACTGCGTCATTGGCTGTTAGTTTTTTGGTTCCAACTGGACATGCTGTTCTCATATCTAGATTATCATATTGTGGTTCCCACGTCATTGAGCATTTCTTCTGTGACGTCATTCCATTGCTTAAACTTTCCTGCAGTGACACCTTTAATGTGGAGCTTTTAACTTATATCGAAGGGACGCTGGTGGCTTTTAGTTGTTTTCTATTTACTTTGATCTCCTATATATGTATCATCTCTTCTATCCTGAAAATACAGTCTTTGGAGGGAAGAAAAAAAGCTTTCTCCACCTGTGCTTCACATTTGACTTCTGTGATCATTTTTCATGGGACTCTGATCTCTGTGTATGTCAGACCCACCACAAGCTATGTTCCAAATAGAGACACATTTTTTGCCTTTTTGTACATTGTGCTGATCCCTCTGCTGAATCCTCTGATTTACACACTGAAGAATAGAGAATTTCAATCAGCTTTTATTAAACTATATTCAGATGGAAGGATGGGCCTTCACGATGTGGAAGGATGAAGGGAGAGGTAGCTCAACTACGACTCACTTTGCTGTGTGCAGAAGTTCAAGAAAAAAGGACGCCAGAAGGTTTCTGCATCAGAATAGAACTGATAACTGGTTTATTGTCCAAGACAATCATGGAAGTGCAGGGTTAATACTCAACAGCTTTACTGTGGCCTTGTTGATCCCGAGCTTAGTGGTACATCCATCTGGTTCAACAGATGCAGGCCTAAGAGGAAGTGCAACCCCTTGCTAAACACTACATTACAGTGCAGGAAGTGGTCATAAGGCACATAAGCCAATGATACATAATATGCTAATAGCAAAATAGATACATGAGCATCTGCCCAGTAACAGTTAAATAAGGAAATGGTTTAAGCTATAGGGGTGTTTACCCTATTGGTCCCTATAAGTGATAAGGGAGTCCCATTTCGCTTCACCGAAAACTCACGAAACAGTGAAAAATTCGCTAAATGCATTGAATTCAAAATTTAACACGGGTGAATTTTTTACTCATGACTTTTTTATACTCCAAATGCATGAAAATCAACGGCCATTTTTTTTCCTACTGAAAATGGCTTGTCCAAAGGAAGGTAAACCACTATCCATGATTTAAGTGTTTGATCAAACTGCAACATTTAATTTATAAAGTTCATTGAGAGCAGGATTTTGCCCTGTGCCTAATTTGTTCATTTTTTAGCTGCAATATTCTGCCATATCCTGCTTCTAATTATAGTCAGCCTTTAAGGAAAATAGGACACTGGTACCTTGGTTGCTGTTAGTTTCAAATTAAAGAACTACAGAGAACAAAATACCCCTTTCCAACTGTCATTGCTCCTCACAGCACTTACAATAAAGCACTATATTTAAGTGGTAACATACAAACCATGGCTCCAGTGTTTTGCCACTGATGTTTACTTTCCACTATTAGGAACAATGAAGGTGGAAAGGAGACAGTTATACGTTTCTGTTCTCCACCAGAGGGCAGTAGCAGAGAAAAAGTGTGCCATCATTTTAAGAAAATCTATAGAAGGAATCTCCCCCAAAACAGTTTATCTAGAGAGGGATGATAAGACTTATAAGTGGGTTCAGGGCTGCCATCATAAATCACAGTGCCCTCAACGACAAAATTATCAGGGTCCCCCCACCTATTTGTAATGTATTTAAAAAAAAAAAATCTGTACCGTTTTTATAAAAAATCTATTCCCTTGCCTGAGATTCAGGTAAAGACAGGATATAGGATAAAGCCTAAGAGAAAAGGCTCATTATGTGCTTCTGAATAGTGATGGGCGGAAAAATTTGCTCATCACTACTTCTACAGAGTACAGAGAAAGGAATCTCTTCTATAATAAGTTCAGCTTAACCAGTCAGGAAATACACATGAGCCAAATTCATCAAGACTTTTTTTGACAAAACTGCAATTTATTTGACGTGACTGCAACTTTTTTCCTCATTCACCAAAATTTTATTGCATCGATTTTTTTGCAGCTGTTTCAGTTTTGTGACAATTTTTTTTCGACACGCAACATTTTCGGCGTCTCCTGAATTCATAGCCATTTCACAAATCTTTTGAAAGATTTGCAAATTTTCTGGCGAAGCGAAACGGGACAGATTCACTTTTGAATAGTGATGGCCAGGCATAGCTTCACAACGAATTTCCGCGTTTCGACATTGGTGGATTTTTTTGAGAAATGGGCAAGAAACTTTGCCTTTGTCCAAAAATTGTTGCGAGCGGAAGATAGATTTGATGCATGCATCTATAAAATTGTCATGCACGTTGGAAGAATTGCTTGAAATTTGTTTTGACGAGCAACATTTTCGCCGTTTCGCCGGACAGATTCGCTCATCACTAGTTCTAAAGGTTCAGCTTTACCAGTGAGTAAATACACATGAGCCAAGTTCATCCTTCTGGTGCCAAATGGTGTGAATATCAGAGCTCGGTATATAATCTGGTCACTTGATATCTGGCTAGTGATGAGCCAATCTGTCCCGTTTCACCGAAAAAATTAGTGAAACTGCTATTGTGACTCTGCTGAAAGACTTGTTAAAAAAAGCAAAAAAATTCATGAATTGCGGCTACCAGGTGACTTTTTTGATGCGGACATATTTTTACGCGACTGCAAATATTTTTTCATGCTATCAAGACTTCTTTTTGACAAAACTGCAATTTATTTGACGTGACTGCAACTTTTTTCCTCATTCACTGAATTTTTATTGTATCGATTTTTTTGCAGCTGTTTCAGTTTTGTGACAATTTTTTTTGACACACAACATTTTCGCCGTCTCCTGAATTTATCGCCGTTTCACATATCTTTTGAAAGATTTGCAAATTTTCTGGCGAAGCAAAACGGGACAGATTCGCTTCTGAATAGTGATGGGCAGAAAAAATTACAGGCATAGTTTCAAAGCGAATTTCCGCGTTTCGACACTGGTGGATTTTTTTGCAAAATGGGCAAGAAACTTTGCCTTTGTCGAAAAATTTGTTGCATGCATCTATAGAATTTTCGTGCACGTCTAAAGAATTGCTTGAAATTTTTTTTTGACGAGCAACATTTTCGCTGTTTTGTGAATTTTTTGCCGTTTCACAAATCTTTTGAAAGATTTGCACATTTTCTGGTAAAGTGAAACGGGACAGATTCACTTATCACTATCAGTTTCTTATAGAAACATTTTAAAACAAAATAAAATAATCCATACATTTATGGCAAAATAAGAAAAATAATTAAATATATCGCTCACTCAAGTAAAATGGCAACACATTTTTAAGGCACACCTACAAACATTTACAACAACAAAAATGCAAGAAGTGGGTTATACAATTATGTCACGATGGTATCATACTCCAAGTAAGATGTACAAAATATATGGTATTTTAGAATTATACTGAAGATTTTGATTAGAAAAGGGAACATATTATCACCTATGGTTTGATTGTAAAAAGGTCAAGCCAGTTGGAAACAAAAAACAAAAAGTTTGATACCGCAATCACCACATTGAAATGCAAGATTGGTACAATATTGTGGAAGAATTAAGAGGAATTGAGGAGATAACTGCTATAAAAAAGGGGAAAAATCATTTCAAAATAGAGTAGTTATAGGTTTACTATATTGAGGATCAAGGTATGACCTACAGTATATGGAAAAATAATGGAACTATGGAACTATTCTATAGTATGTGATAATGTAATATTAAGTGAAACTAGAAAATATGTCAGAATCAAATTATTCGGGTGTTTTTCTCGGTATTTTCCCTATTATGTTTAAGATATGATTAAAGGGATGAAGTATTGTTTATGTTTTTCCTTTTGTTTTTCTTTTCTCTTTGCAATCCTACTGTGCTTAAATTTGGATACAAAATCAATAAAATGTGATTAAAAAAATAACAATAATAATTGTTATCATATATTGCTTGAATCTTGCTCTAATATGAATGGTGTTGACAATGGCACCAGTGCCCGATTCACTTGGCACAATTCAGACTACTGATACATGTTGAGACACTCACTTATGACGGGTAAGTTCTGTATAATGGGACACATAAAATCCCCCAGTGTCCCCTATAAAGACAACCCAAGGCAGGTGAGGTAGGAGATAAAGGTACAAAAATACTATATATGCAAGGTATAAAAAAGAACTAAAAGCCTAGTATACCATCTTATAAAATCACAAGGGTCAGACATGATAATGCTGACTAGCTAAGACCCTACATGCACTTTGCTATTTGCACAGCTGTAGTCACAGAGCACACAGACAGTTGTAAAAGGGGCATCATATACTTTTTAGATAAGGTATGACATCTTCTATAAAAGGCTAAGACTTTCAGGGTCTCATTTGAAGCTGTTAGTGACACATTTCAGTTACTGTTCTGTGTTGCTGAAAGCTTCCACAAGACTCTGTCTTTGATTAATGAATAAAGTATCAGTTATGCTGAGAACCTTGTCTCAGAGTCTTGTCCTATAATAAGGTTCTGGTTGGTTAAAATTACCAACATACAATTCACTAAGGCAGTGATCCCCAACCAGTGGTTTGTGAGCAACATGTTGCTCCCCACCCCCATGGATGTTGCTCCCAGTGGTCTCAAAGCAGGTGCTTATTTACAATTCCTAAAGTTTTGGTGCCAGTGCACATAGGAGCTACCAAATAACCAGCCACAGTCTCCTTGTTTGGCACCTCCAGGAACATAGTATATGCTTGTGTTGCTCCCCAAATCTTTTTACAGTATACAGGGCCGCCATCAGGGGGGTACAGGGGGGACAATCGTCCTGGGCCCTGTGAGTTTTGGCTCTTAAGGGGGGGCCTGCTCTACTGCACTTACCTTTATTAGCCAGGCCCCCCTGCTGTCAGCAGCTAAACCTTCCTTTACCCAAGATCATTGCACTGCCCGCCCCCAGCACTGCTTGCCCATCCCGATTGGCCCAGCCCGGATTGGCCCAGCCTGGATTGGTCCAGCCCGCCAAAGCCCAGATTGGCCCAGCCCGCCCCCAACCCGATTGGCCCAGCCAGCAGCAGCCCGGATTGGCCCAGCCAGGCCCAGCCAGCCCGGATTGGCCCAGTCCACCCCCAGCCCGGATTGCCCAGCACTCCATAGCCTGGATTGGCCCAGCCCTCCCCCATAGAGAAAAGCATGTGAAAAACAAGGAATGGGTAAGAAAAAGTGTTTGGCAGAAAAATATGGTGAATGGGAGAGTGAAGAGTTTGAGAGAAACAGAAAGGGAGAGTGTGTAGAGAAAAACAAAGAAGTGAGGAAAGGTGGGTGATCCACTAGCAGAGATGACAGTGTGAAATATGGACAAAAAGGTTAAAAGAGAAGAAAAGTAGTATAAGCTGGAAGAAGAAAGTGAAAGAAAGCAGGACAGAAAAACAAAGCAGGAATCAGAGAACAGCAAAATCAAAAAAAAAGAAAGTGAGCAGAATTTTGCGTTTGCATATTTTTTATATATCCAAGCCTTATATTGCTTGTGTACATAGCAAGTGGCGCAGCAGTATAAGTGTACATTTTTTATCAATGGAAATTGGCTGATGAGATTTGTTGCTATGTGCAAGTGACAGATCTTCTGAAAATACCACTCCCTTCACTAACATTCACATCACAGCATATAAAACACCTTACTTGTGGCAATTCAGCATAAATGCTGAAATATGTGTAAGAAGGGAGAGGTATTTTCGTAAGATTTGTCGCCCACATAGCCAACAGTTCCCCCAGTCTCCCCTTGTGCCATAACCATTAGCACTGCTGTTGTCACGTCTCCCTCTTGTTGGTTACACGGTACCCATGGCCACCAATATGTGTTCTGGTTTTTAACCATTAGGCCTCTGGGGGGCCCTGATAATTTTGTTGTACGGGGCCCCGTGATTTCTGATGGCAGCCCTGACAGTATAGCTTGGGGATCCCTGCAAGGTAACCCTGAGATTACTGCCACTGCCAGCCTGGTAGGGTTTCCTTGCATCAATGCTTATTTTTGTATGCAATTCATTAGACCTGCCTTGGTGGGTGCATTTGTGGTATCTCAAGCTTCTAGGAGCAAGTATTTCAAAGATACCTTTGTTCTTCACTTGTGATTATAAATGATTAGTTACAAAACAAAGTACACTCTTAAAATATATTGAGGTGCTAGTCCAAAAGGAGAGGACATATTAAGCAAGTATACAGAAAGGACTGAACACTTAAAGAATAATTATTCACATCAGTGTAGTGTAGTGTGATCCAGAGCACAAGGGACAAAGCTACTATTCCATGGAGAAACTCCTGTTAGCTATAAAGTGCTCAAGGGAGTAGGCTATCTAATAAAAAGCTAAACAGACGAGACATGTCTTTAGCAATTTCTTGTAGTCTACACAAGTGCATTCTACAGATTATTAAATGGCAAGCCTGGGCAATTGTATCCTACAGTGAGATCCTCAGAATGTATTGAGGCACTGCAACTTGACTTTATTGAGGGACTAAGACACAGAAGGCAAGTGTTGCAGATAATTATATGTGAAAGTCTAATGTTTGGAGCAGTATTGAAAATGCATTGAACTCTGTGCCATGTTTTCTATATAATAGGTTTGAGACAGGGAAACTAGAACTTAAATGAAATGGCGGGAACCTATGGTTCATGTTAAATGACTATATACTGTGTCACTGATACAAACGTGCTCACAAATGTCATGCAACCAAATAAGTGCAATTGTAAGGGGCATCCTACTTGACTTATCAACAAAGAGCAAACATAAAATATACCATCACTTTGAAATGAAAAGTACTATTGATATAATCCCATTTGAGCTGTATTGGTTTCTCATCACAAGCATCAGGAGTAAAGATTCGGGTAGGTAACTGAGCAGCTCCAGCAAAAACCTTTAGGTAACTGAGCAGCTCCAGCAAAAACCATTATATGTCGGCGCTGTCTTTCTTTCAATGGACAACTCAGTAAGAACAGTGTTTTGTAGCTTTCTAGGATACTATCAGACTTATACATTGCAAATGTTTGCTCAAAATTGTCCAATGAATGTAAGAGATTCTAGGGGCGTATGGGTCAATACAATAAGTAGTGAGATTGCTTTCAAATTGAAATAAATATTTCTCATATAGGTCTTTTATTTGTACTAAAAAATGCTGCCAGATATTCTTAGTTAAATCTATTTAACATTGGATGGCAATTTTACAATACAGGTATAGGACCTGTTATCCAGAATGCTCGGGACCCAGGGCTTTCCAGGGCTTTTCTTTCCGTAATTTAGATCTCCATACCTTATGTCTACTAAAAATCATTAGTACAGGTACTGTTTTATTATTACAGAGAAAAGGGAATCATTTAACCATTAAATAAACCCAATAGGGCTGTTCTGCCCCCAATAAGGGGTAATTATATCTTAGTTGGGATCAAGTACAGGTACTGTTTTATTATTACAGAGAAAAGGGAATCATTTAACCATTAAATAAACCCAATAGGGCTGTTCTGCCCCCAATAAGGGGTAATTATATCTTAGTTGGGATCAAGTACAGGTACTGTTTTATTATTACAGAGAAAAGGGAATCATTTAAACCATTAAATAAACCCAATAGGGCTGTTTCTGCCCCCAATAAGGGGTAATTATATCTTAGTTGGGATCAAGTACAGGTACTGTTTTATTATTACAGAGGAAAAGGGAATCATTTAACCATTAAAATAAACCCAATAGGGTTGTTCTGCCCCCAATAAGGGGTAATTATATCTTAGTTGGGATCAAGTACAGGTACTGTTTTATTATTACAGAGAAAAGGGAATCATTTAACCATTAAATAAACCCAATAGGGCTGTTCTGCCCCAATAAGGGGTAATTATATCTTAGTTGGGATCAAGTACAGGTACTGTTTTATTATTACAGAGAAAAGGGAATCATTTAACCATTAAATAAACCCAATAGGGCTGTTCTGCCCCAATAAGGGGTAATTATATCTTAGTTGGGATCAAGTACAAGTACTGTTTTATTATTACAGAGAAAAGGGAATCATTTAACCATTAAATAAACCCAATAGGGCTGTTCTGCACAAATATATTTATCAAGTTGTTTACTTGATAAAGGGTTTTTTTTGGAAAATGGAAAATGTCTTTGGAGCTGAATTGACAAAAATGTGATCATAATACTGAATTTATATAAAACATAACTCAATTATTACAGCCGTTCCATTAACTCAAACTTGACAACGCTTAAAAATCAATTATAGTGTAGTATTTCCCAACACTGCTTGTATAACACACATTTCCATTTGGCAACTTGACTCACATTAAACAAGAGCACCTGGAACTATTCATACAGATTTCATGACTTATTTCTGCTTAGAAGCTTTGACGTTGGAAAGGGAGAGAGGAGTGAAATATAATAACCAAGGACAGAAAAGGCCCATTGTGTAGTATTTAATCCTGCATCTGGTCTACATATGCTGAACTACCTTGTCTATTCAGTTATCATCAAAAGGGAATTTAATACTCTGCCCATTGGCTGTATGAGAACTGTTCTAATTTTATCTCAATTAATCTTTAACACAATATTAACAATTTGGTCAAAATGTGCCATTTGGTTGCAGCTAAAAACTAAATGGAAATATTTCAGCAATGGACTCCCATTGCTTTCTGTAATATGAAAACAGTAGTGCAAAAGTTTTTATTTTATTTTTTTTTTTTTTTTAAAAAAGTAAATATGTTTTGTAACCTGCAGTAGTGAAGTTCTCAGCAATTAATCTTTTTTATTTTCATTTTGTCTCTATGTAAAAAAAAAAAAACAATTGGGGATGAGTTTTCAGATACAGGTATCGGACCCCTTATCCGGAAACCCGTTATCCAGAAAGCTCCGAATTACGGAAAGCCCATCTCCCATAGACTCCATTTTAATCAAATAATTCAGAATTTTAAAACTGATTTCCTTTTTCTCTGTAATAATAAAACAGTACCTGTACTTGATCCCAACTAAGATATAATTACCCCTTATTGGGGGCAGAACAGCCCTATTGGGTTTATTTCATGGTTAAATGATTCCCTTTTCTCTGTAATAATAAAAAAGTACCTGTACTTGATCCCAACTAAGATATAATTACCCCTTATTGGGGCAGAACAGCCCAATTGGGTTTATTTAATGGTTAAATGATTCCCTTTTCTCTGTAATAATAAAACAGTACCTGTACTTGATCCCAACTAAGATATAATTACCCCTTATTGGGGCAGAACAGCCCTATTGGGTTTATTTCATGGTTAAATGATTCCCTTTTCTCTGTAATAATAAAACAGTACCTGTACTTGATCCCAACTAAGATATAATTACCCCTTATTGGGGGCAGAACAGTCCTATTGGGTTTATTTAATGGTTAAATGATTCCCTTTTCTCTGTAATAATAAAACAGTACATGTACTTGATCCCAACTAAGATATAATTACCCCTTATTGGGGCAGAACAGCCCTATTGGGTTTATTTCATGGTTAAATGATTCCCTTTTCTCTGTAATAATAAAACAGTACCTGTACTTGATCCCAACTAAGATATAATTACCCCTTATTGGGGCAGAACAGCCCTATTGGGTTTATTTAATGGTTAAATGATTCCCTTTTCTCTGTAATAATAAAACAGTACCTGTACTTGATCCCAACTAAGATATAATTACCCCTTATTGGGGGCAGAACAGCCCTATTGGGTTTATTTAATGGTTAAATGATTCCCTTTTCTCTGTAATAATAAAACAGTACCTGTACTTGATCCCAACTAAGATATAATTACCCCTTATTGGGGGCAGAACAGCCCTATTGGGTTTATTTAATGGTTAAATGATTCCCTTTTCTCTGTAATAATAAAACAGTACCTGTAATTGATCCCAACTAAGATATAAATGATCCTTATTGGGGCAGAACAGCCCTATTGGGTTTAATTAATGTTTTATTGATTTTTTAGCAGACTTAAGGTATGGAGATCCAAATTATGGAAAGACCCCTTATCTGGAATACCCTTGGTCCCGAGCATTCTGGATAACGGGTCCTATACCTGTAATACCTTATGCTATGCAAGTACAAGTCTTCTTGAGTGGTCACAAGTTCCATTATGAAATTAAACATATACTACGGGTTGTACAGGGCATCAACAGGTACTCATATTTTATTGTAAGTGTGTAAGGTAGTAAGATTAGTAATTGTTTTATGTAACACAATACAATGGGTTGCATGATAACAGCATTGCTTGCCCTGCTTCACTTAACGGTTTGCGGGCATTGTAATACCTCAAGGACCCAAAACCTGATCATGTGACTATCACAGAAGAGGCAAAATGTATATGTAAAAAACAATGTAAAAGGTGCCAATGCCATGGTACAGTACAAGCAAGTGTCAAATATAACAGGTAAGAGTTGGTAGGGGTAGGAAATTGTAGGTGTAAAAGGTTTTAAGTATTTGGTGGTGACAATAAAGCCTTAACATTTGCACAAAGGCCTATGGACAAAAAGTTAAGCCAAAGTTAGTTAATAAGCCCCAAACTGTGCAGTTTATGAGGTATGATAAAATTCTGTTTTTTTATATACAGGAGAAAGACATGGCCATAGAAAATCAAGGAAATGTATCAGGATTCCTTATACAAGGATTATCTGATACTCCCAGGTTCCATCTTCCACTCTTTGTGCTATTCCTTGGAATCTATCTCATCATTCTGCTGGGAAATCTCATCATATTCTTAGTCATTTCATGCAATCCTCACTTACACACCCCCATGTACATATTCTTGCTGAACCTTTCACTCATAGACATTTCTTTCCCCTCAACTGTTTTACCTAATTTGCTACATATTCTTCTCACACAACAAAATAACATTTCATTCTTGGGGTGTATGACTCAAATGTACCTTTTTATGGCTCTGGGATGCAGTGAGTACTTTCTCCTGACGGCCATGGCATATGATCGTTATGTTGCCATCTGTGATCCCCTTCATTACATTGCCCGAATGAGCAGGAAACACTGTGCTGGGCTTATAACTGCAGCATTCACTGTTGGGTTTGTTGACCCTGTTGGCCTTGTTATACTTATATCTAAACTATCATATTGTGCTTCCCGTCTTATTAACCATTTCTTTTGTGACATTTCACCATTGCTTAAACTTTCCTGCAGCAAAATCCTCAGTGTGGAACTTTTCATTTATATTGGAGGGACATTATTTACATTCAATGCCTTCCTCCTTACTCTGACCTCATACATATTTATCATCTCTGCTATCCTGAAAATACAATCCTCAGAGGGGAGACAAAAAGCCTTTTCTACCTGTGCTTCTCACCTGGCCTGTGTGATAACCCTTTATGGGACAGTTATTTGCCTGTATATGAGACCCACCACAAGTTATTCTTTAAAAAGGGACATGTTTTTTTCCCTGCTGTACATTGTCCTGGTCCCTGTGCTAAATCCTCTTATTTACACACTGAAAAATAGAGAATTTCAAATTTGCCTTAATAAAGTAAGACAAAGATTATATATTAAACGGTTTTGGTGAATTTAACCATAAAATAGTATATTTTTTACATATATCCCTTGCCCATGAAATGACTGTGCAACATATCAATGGGGAAAAAAGTAGGTTTTCATGAAAAAAGTCAGGTAATTATCACTGTAAATGGAGTGACCCAACAGGACATATTGAGCTATGTATGCAAAATGTTTAATTGAATTTTGCCCAATCTGTATCTGCTTAGCTACTGAGAATGCTGGTTTCTTGGTTTTAGGATATGATCATAAATGCATGCTCTGTGGATACAAGTCCGGCCAAACAGTCTAAATTTCAAGAAACACTCACAATTTCTGATGGGACAAAATGAATTGTTTATGTTTTCATATATTTCTAGAAAAAGATATTCTATCGAGGATTGACTCAGGAAAGACACAACATAAAGACTCATGCATCAACTGTTTTTTTGCTGGTATTATGGTACCAGAAGTCTTAATTCTGATAGTTAATAGTAAAAATATGAAGCAAGAATGGGTGGGAACCTTATTATCCCGGGGGGGTACGTTGGTTGATGAGAACGGGGGAAAAGCAGACATTTTGAACTCTTATTTGTCATCTGTCTATACATCTGAGGAGCCAGATAATGAAGGCTCCCCTTTTAATAGACCCAATTCTTGTTATATAACTACTGATACATAGGTCCCCAAGGTGGAAATTCAAGAGACTTGAACATGTGAAAGTAAACAAAGGTCCACGACTGGATGGGATTCATCCCATGGTATTAAAGGAGCTTAGTGCGGTGATTGCCAAACCTCTTTACTTAATTTTTCAGGATTCGTTGAGGTCTGGGATCCCGTTCTCAGCCTGAAAACTATAGGCCTGTTAGTCTGACATCAGTAGTAGGAAAACTTTTGGAAGGGGTAATAAGGGATAGGGTACTTGAATACATTGCAATTCACAATACTAGGTGAGGTGAGCAGGAACCTCGATGCTGGAATGGCAGTTGATGTCATTTACTAAGACTTTACTAAAGCATTTGATACAGTACCTCACAGAAAGTTAAGGTACTGAGTATATCCAAATTTATTTTTTGTCCCTTTCATTAACAGTTGAAACGAAGACTCAAACCTCCCACTGCCTCCTAGCTATCTCCAATTGGATGAACCAACACCACCTCAAACTGAAGCTAACAAAACTGAACTAATGATCTTTCCACCTAAGCCTAGTCCTAACTCCCCCTTTACAATCTCTATCAATGGCACGCTCAACAACCCTGTTGGCTCAGCACGTTGTTTGAGGGGTGAATGCTTCTCCTTCTCTGCCCATATTAACACCACTGTTACAACCTGTCACTTCTTCTCTGCAATATTGCCAAAATCCAACCTGTCTGCAGTAAGATAGGAAAATAATAAAAGTAATAAGATTGATGGTGTCCATGGACCGAAGAAATCGACCATGTAGTAATTATCAGGGGATTACTGCCCATTCAACTATCTGTTGGCCATTGACCTACCCACATACAGTATGCTGATGGGAGTAAAAAAAAAAAAAAAGGCTACAAATTTTTAATCGAAATGGCACTAAATGCTGAATATGGTTATTCAAGGGTTTCACAATTAATATTTATTCTATATTCTGTGTATTGGTAATGGGGGCAATGAATTCAAGAACAGATATCGATGAGTGCACATTTCAAGTGGCACACAATATAGAATATAATGTTATAACATTAATATCAATATAGAATGGCAGTGAGTGTACAAAGTAAAAATAAAGTGACTGATGGCAGTGTACATATAGGTACATACACACCACCAAAAGATGAGCGCCAGTGGGCACGGTAAGTAGCAGAAGAAAGGTGAGGTCAAAGTCAAGGGATAGGCTTTATCCATAATGATAAATGAAATAAGCAGATTAGTAATTAGAAACTGGGCCAATGTGAGACAAAGGGGCTGATTTACTAACCCACGAATCCGACCCGAATTGGAAAAGTTCCGACTTGAAAACGAACATTTTGCGACTTTTTCGTATTTGTTGCGATTTTTTCGGCTTCTTTACGAATTTTTCGTTACCAATACGATTTTTGCGTAAAAACGCGAGTTTTTCGTAGCCATTACGAAAGTTGCGCTTTTTTCGTAGCGTTAAAACTTACGCGAAAAGTTGCGCTTTTTTCGTAGCGTTAAAACTTAAAAGGTGCAAAGTTTCGCGTAAGTTTTAACGCTACGAAAAATCGGCAGATTTTACGCAACTTTCGTAATGGCTACGAAAAACTCGCGTTTTTACGCAAAAATCGTATTGGTAACGAAAAATTCGTAAAGAAGCCGAAAAAATCGCAAAATACCGATCATTACGAAAAAAACGCAATCGGACTCATTTCGACCCGTTTGTGGGTAAGTAAATCAGCCCCAAAGAATAATGATCAACATGTATTGAACATTCCCCCCTCAATCAAAGAAATTTAATAAATAGGTGATAAGGGGCCTTCACTTCTATTTGTTGGAAAGACAAATGCTATAAACCATGTTATAGAAAGAAATCATGTATAATGGGTTAACAAAAATATTACAGACCATTTTCCCCTTGAGAGATATTCATCATAACGATGCCACATTTCACAGATTACAGGTTTTTTTTGGTGCACAAAGTATATATATATAGAAAATGCATTGGTAATTGTGTATTCTCGGAAGAATTCCCTTTCTCACACTGGTTATATAAACTGGGTTCCTAAAGAGACCGGCAGACTCTGTGCCCCTGCATGGAAGAACCTTTCATTTCTTTATAATTAAACAAAGACTTTTATATCTGCGTGATAAAAGGTGCCTGATTTTTTCTATATAGGATCCCTGCAAGGTTAGAATTAAGGTAAGTAATTGGGGGCAGTGTGGGGTTCATACAGGAGATGTTTTCCCTGATGACAATGATGACAAGAAAAAGACAGATTTGGTACTAACATTAGTAATTTTTTAAAGAAGGTAGGGAAAATACTGTAGATGACTGCAAACATTGTGGGCAAAAATATATATATTTTTTAAACAAAGAAATATAGGACAGGCTAAAGGCAAAAAATAAGACACTTTTTAGGTTCTTCACTTTAAAAGAGAGATATCTCTACTATATTTTTCCTAAATATATCTACATGTACATGAAGTCAGAGACTAGGGAATTTTATGAAAACCGGTACGTAAGGTATATTGAAGATATCTTTATTTTTAATTTCAGAACCTAAAAATTAGCTTTTATCTTTAGAATGCCCTATAGGAATATGGCTATGTTTTATAAAAATTTATGAAGAATCACAGGTCTTTAAAAAAAAAAAAAAAAAAAGAAAATCACAGAAAAGATGAGATTCAAAGGTTTATTTGTTATAGTATACATTTATAATGTGGTATGTAATCAAATAATTCACTAAACAGATTAAAAAATGTATTAAAAAAACATGCTGGCAGTAGAGTAAAAAATGACAATGGTTGCACTGTAAATTAAAATAATCCCTAACTGAAAAGGATATTGAGCTAGTAACCAACTACAATTCAGTACGGATAATATAAGGAAAAACTAGGTGCCTGGAAGCTGAATATAACATAATATTATTATACAGGTATGGGACCTGGGGTTTTCCGGATAAGGAGTCTTTCTGTAATTTGGATCTCCTACCTTAAGTCTACTAAAAAAAAAATATTTAAACAGTAATTAAACCCAAAAGGATTGTTTGGGCTCCAATAAGGATTATTTATATTTTTGTTGGGATCAAATACAAGGTACAGGTATGGGATCCCTTATCCGGAAACCCGTTATCCAGAAAGCTCCGAATTACCGAATGCCCGTCTCCCATAGACTCCATTTTAATCAAATAATTCAGAATTTTAAAACTGATTTCCTTTTTCTCTGTAGAAATAAAACAGTACCTGTACTTGATCCCAACTAAGATATAATTACCCCTTATTGGGGCAGAACAGCCCTATTGGGTTTATTTAATGTTAAAACTAGAATTACCCCTTTTGGCAAAGGTCCTGGTAATAATAAAATATCCCTGTAAAAACAGCTGTACTGGTGATCCCAACTAAGATATAATTACCCTTATTGGGGCAGAACAGCCCTATTGGGTTTATTTCAATGGTTAAATGATTCCCTTTCTCTGTAATAATAAAACAGTACCTGTACTTGATCCCAACTAAGATATAATTACCCCTTATTGGGGCAGAAACAGCCCTATTGGGCTTATTTAATGGTTAAATGATTCCTTTTCTCTGTAATAATAAAACAGTACCTGTACTTGATCCCAAACTAAGATATAATTACCCCTTATTGGGGGCAGAACAGCCCTATTGGGTTTATTTAATGGTTAAATGATTCCCTTTTCTCTGTAATAATAAAACAGTTCCTGTACTTGATCCCAACTAAGATATAATTACCCCTTATTGGATGCAAAACAATCTTATTGAGTTTAATTAATGTTTTATTGATTTTTTAGTAGACTTAAGGTATGGAGATCCAAATTACGGAAAGACCCCTTATCCGTAATACCCTTGGTCCCGAGCATTCTGGATAACGGGTCCTATACCTGTACTGATAAATTACAGAGAAAAAGGAAACTTTCTGGATAACGGGTTTCCGGATAAGGGGTCCGATACCTGCACTATTTTTCTCTAAAAGTAATAGAATGGCGTACAGTGTAATTCATTTTACTGATTTACATTTTACAAAGTAAATATGTACGGGGTTTTGATTTAGAGCAGAGATACCATAGGGCTCATTTCTAGTGATTAGCGATTTTTTTTTTTTTTTTTTTGCCAGGCATGGACTTGCTGTGAGAAATTTGCAGAGTAAGGAAAAAAGTTGATTTTGCATCAATAAATTTACTTTGTAAAAAAAAGTTGTGCTGTAGCCGCATCTCGTGAATTTTTTGGCATTTTGCAAAATGGATTCGCTCATCACTAATGATTTTTTTTTCACTAATTAAATTTTTTTACCAGGCTTGGATACATGGCAAATTTTCACGTTTTGCCATTGGCAGATTTTTTTCCCAAAATGGGTGCAAAAAATTGGCACAGAAAAGAAAGATGCACGTGTCAAAAAAAATGTCAAAAAAGTTTATGCACTGGACAATTTTTTTGGCGCATCATTTTTTTGATGCACATTATTTTATGTGTTTCGAAATTTGCCATTTCGCAAATTTTTTTCACAGTTTTGGAAAGAGGATAGACTGGCTCATCACTACTACTTTCTGACATGAGTACACTTAATTTGCTGAGTCAAACCATAAGTATAACGGTCTTTTTAGTTGCAGAGAGAGTGCATAAATAAAAACTGTGGGGCTGCATTGAACGTGAAGTAAAACCAGTATAAACCTGGTGAATGGAGTGAAAGCACTGTGACTAGTAATGAGCAAATTTGTCCAATCTCACTTTGCCAAAAAATTATGGAAAAATTTGCGAAACAGCAAAATCGAATTTTTTTGATGCACACAATTTTTTTTGAGCATGCCTTTTTTACATGACCGTGCCCTTTTTTTACGTGACTGCGCCTTTTTTTAATGCAACCACAAATGTTTTACGCTGAAATTTTGCAGAAGTTTTGCAAAACAATTTGCCAATGGCAAAGTGTGGAATTTCACTGCAAATCCATGCCTGGCGAAAAAATGCACTCTAACCGTGACCTCTGTGTTTCTCAGGTTCTCCATATAAACTCAAGGTTTTTTATAATTTATATTTGCACAGCAGATAAACATCCAAAGAATATTTGCTATTTTTAACTTATGATAAGTATTGTGTTTGTGGATCTTGACCTTAAACCCAAGAAAATAAAGTGATGAGCAAATTTTTCCCCAGACATGGATTCATGGTGAAATTCCGTATTTTGCTATTGCCAATCTTTTTTGTGAAAAAATTCACTGCTGAAAAAAATAGTTGTGATTTTGGAGTAAGAAAAGATGCCCATAGACTTAAATGCATTTGGAGTGAGAAGAAACTTTAGAAATGTGCCCAAAAAAACACACAAAAAAAGTAAAACACGTAAAAAAAAAAAACCCCAAAAAAACCAGTAGCATTTAATTAATTTTTTGGCTTTTCAAAAAATTTTCGGCAATTTTGCAAATTTTTTCCTGAAGCAAAATGGCACAGATTCCCTTATCACTTATAAAGAAAGAAGAATCTGATACATATGAGTTTTTTTTTTATTCTGAAACAAAAATATGTTAAAATATTAAAAGTGCTATAGGCACATCATAGACACGTGACAGTTGTTTTATAAAATGCAATTGTAACACAACTCAACAAATATATCCCTGATTTTTGTTTTGTGGAATTCTGAAAAGGTACCAAATCTTGATGGGAGAAAATTAGGAGAGGGGGGTACTGATGGAATAGAGCAGGAAATTTAGATGCAACACCACAAGGAAAAGTTAACTTCTTTGTGGCAACATATTGATGCACAGTATAGCTATTCAAGCATACCATTGTTGAACAGACATAATTATTATCCATAGTGATGAGCAAATCTATCCCATTTTGCTTTGCCAAAAATCTACTGAAAATTCTAGAAAATGCATTGAAGTCAATAGGCGCCTTTTTTTATGAACAAAAATTTTTACACAGGCAACATTTATTACGTGAAACATTTTTGTAAATGTGGCTGTTTTTTTCCTCACTTCAAGTGCATTAAAGTCACTGAGCATTTTTTTTGGCTACTTTTTTGCCTTAGCAACATTTCTTTTTTGGCAAATTTTTTTGCGGTAAATTTTTGCTGCCGTTTCCAAAAAAATTCACTAATGGTGAAAAGCTAAATTTTGCTGCAAATCCATGTCTGCCGAAAAAATTCTCTCATCACCACTTATCTTCTGTAAAATATGAAGGCGTTAAAGTGGCAATGTTCTATAAACTAATGGCAGCATTGCATTCCTAGTTAGTGATGGGCAGAAAAATTTGCCAGGCTTGGATTCATTGCAAATTTCCGCGTTTCACCATTGGTGGATTTGTTCTCGAAATGGGCATGGAAATGGGGAATGGAAAAATTTGCTGCGTGTCAAAAAGAATCGTCTCGGCCCAAAAAGAATTGTCTCTCTCATCAAAAGAATTGTCTCGTACATTAAAAGAATTGTCTCGGGTAAAAAGAATTCTCTCTCATCAAAAGAATTGTTGCACGGCAAAAAGAAGTTTCTCAGGCCAAAAAGAATTTTCTCAGGCCAAAAAGAATGGTCTCTCGGGCCAAAAACAATTGTCTCTCTCATCAAAAGAATTGCCTCGCTTCAAAAGAATTGTTTTTGTTTTTTTTTAACCAAATTTTTTTTGATGCACAACAATTTTGGCGTTAAGTGGATTTTTTGCCGTTTCGTGAATCTTTTGAAAGATTTGCAAATTTTTTTGGACAGATTCGCTCATCACTATTCCTAGTGCATTCCTGTCACTTAAAAAGCAAAGAACTAAATAAATAATGGAATATTGTAGTTGCAGCTGTACCAAATGTACTCATATCTTTAGGCCCACGGCACACAGGGAAAATGTTTTACTGTTGGCTCATTTTCCAGCTTGAGGGGAAAGCTGCATAATTCTCTCTTTAAAAACTTTCTTGACCTTGCCTGTGCGCCATGCTAGGCATTTATTTTTTTTTTAGAAATGTAACAATTAGCAATTGCTTTAATCATGTGTGTACTGCAGGGATCAGAGAATTGCCATGAAATTCAATGAATTGACAAATTTGAGCATTTTGCAATATATTTCCCCCAAACTGGAAATCACACAGATGATACAATGATCATATCTGCCCTGTGTGCCATAGCATACTACTTTAGAGCAGAACTAAAACCTAAAACTGAATATGGCTAAAATGGCTCAATTCAGTAATTATCTGTATTAAATTACAAATCAACCCTGTATTGTGACATTTTTATTAAGTATATACAGTATACACAGTCAGTCCCTATGCTCAATGAGCTGATACGGTCCCCGGTGTGATGGGAATATTAAATCTGCCTGATTGCCATATAGCCAATTTTAGGCCAGTTATTGGTCAGGTAAGCCATCATGGGTCCTCATACATGGGCAGATAAGGACCCAAATCTGCCCTGTATGGGCACCTTAAGTTATATGAGTCAATGATCTTGTATCTTGTCTTTTTAACTTTTATCACTTAGGAGCCCATTTATCAATGTACAAATCCGAATCATGAAATACAATCATTTCAGGTGATAGAAAATGTCCCGAAAATTCTTTACATTTCAATACAATTGTAAGCTCTTTTGGGCAGGGCTCTCTTCCCCTCCTGTATTGGTTATTGGTTGCTTTATATGTTACTCTGTATGTCCAATGTATGTAACCCACTTATTGTACAGCGCTGCGGGATATGTTGGTGCTTTATAAATAAATGTTAATGTAATGTAATACAAGTTACAAAATTTTCGTATCCGAATAATCGTAAATGGTGCAAAACCCTTTCTGACTTTGAGCCTTCAAGCACGATTTTGGAAGCCTTCAGTAGAACTCAATGGCACTCTGCAGCTCCAACCTGGCCAAAAGGAATGAATTCCGAAACTTTCGTACTCGTTGTGACAAGTGCAATTTTGTTGCACAAATTGTCATAAAGCATAAAAAAGAAATGGAAATTAATGAAAAAAATCACAGAAAATGCGCACAGTTCTAAAAGTTAGAAAAGAACAGGTTTTTTTTGTAATCGTAACCAATCGTATATTGATAAATGGGCCCCTTAATCTTTAATGTAAATTACATTATATTTATTTTTTTGGTTCTGTTCTGCTGCTTTCATAAGAAGTGCTATATGCATATATACATAATGTCACCATACGCTAAAAGCTAAAAATCTAAATGTGAGAGCATGGGTACATAATGGAGAGCTACTCTAACTATAATATGTGATATATTTTAACTATAATTTGCATTCATACACAGGAAGGAAGACTTGAAAAATGGCCCCAGTATTTAAAGAAAATGTCTCAGGATTCATCATCCAAGGGTTCTCTGATACTCCTGAGCTTCAGATCTCTCTTTTTGTGCTATTCCTTGGAATCTATCTCATCATTCTGCTGGGAAATCTCATCATATTCTTAGTCATTTCATGCAATCCTCACTTACACACCCCCATGTACATATTCTTGCAGAACCTTTCACTCATAGACATTTCTTCCACCTCAAATATTTTACCCAATTTGCTACATATTCTTCTCACTCAGCAAAATAACATTTCATTCTTGGGGTGTATGACTCAAATGTATGTTTTTGGGTCCTTGGCTGCCAGTGAATTCTTTCTCCTGACGGCCATGGCATATGATCGTTATGTTGCCATCTGTGATCCCCTTCATTACATTGCCCGAATGAGCAGGAAACACTGTGCTGGGCTTATAACTGCAGCATTCACTGTTGGCGTAGGTGAATCAACTATCATTGTCAAACTTATCTTTAAACTATCATATTGTGCTTCCCGTCTTATTAAACATTTTTTCTGTGATGCCCCACCATTGCTAAAACTTTCCTGCAGCAGCACTTTTAGTGTGGAACTTGTAATTTACATTGAAGGGACATCACTGGCTTTGAATTCCTTTCTCCCTACTCTGACCTCCTACATATTTATCATCTCTGCTATCCTGAAAATACAATCCTCAGAGGGGAGACAAAAAGCCTTTTCTACCTGTGCTTCTCACCTGGCCTGTGTGATAACCCTTTATGGGACAGTTATTTGCCTGTATATGAGACCCACCACAAGTTTTTCTTTAAAAAGAGACAAGTATTTCTCACTGCTGTACATTGCCCTGGGCCCTGTGCTAAATCCTCTTATTTACACATTGAAAAATAAAGAATTCCAGTGTTCTTTAAATAAAATGAGGGAAAGATGTGAATCATGTATTTTTAGATAATGCCAGCCGTTAAAATCTAAATCAGACCCGAGTAGTCACCAATGGCTCATATATATATATATATATACAGTATATATATACATATATTAGTTTAAGTTGCATGATTCAAACAAATTCAACCTTCTATTGCAAAATATTATATAAGTAGTGATTCCACTAAGGGCCTTTCCCATAATTTAGGGTCTAATGCAAGAAAAACTTTATTTCATACATAATGTTCCCCGTTATGATACCCAACCAATGGCTCGGGGGCAACATGTTGCTCCCCAACCCCTTGGGTGTTGCTCTCAGTGCCCCCAAACCAGGTAGTTATTTTTGAATTCCTGACTTGGGGGCAAGTTTTGGTTGAATAAAAGCAAGATTTCCTACCAAATAAAGCCCCTGTAAACTGATAGAGTGCATAGAGGCTGCCTAATAGCCAATCACAGCCCTTATTTGGCACCTCCATGAACTTTTATGGTGCTTGTGTTGCTCTTTTTACATTTTACTGTGGCCCATGAGTAAGAAAAGTGGGGGACCCCTGAAGTATGTGCTAAAATTACATATAACTATAAATTGTTATTGTCATAGGATGTAATGTCAATGTTTTATCAGATTCTTCTGATAAACACTTGAGGGCTGATTTATCAGTTTTTATATCTGAAATTAAAAAGTTGAATCACAAAAATAAATTGTGAAAAAGGAAAATGTGTTTTTTACATTAAATTTTCTTTTTTAGGTAAGAAACAAAATTTAGCAAGCTTATCCTAGGGTTGGAAAGAAACATGTATATTGTAACTTATGAGGCTGACTGAAGTATTCAGCTGCCAAAGGCTGCATCTTGAGAGGCTTCTATGTCCAACCTATAAAACTTTGCGAATGTATGAATACTGCTCCACGTTGCAGACCTAGATATGTCAGCTGCAGAAATTAAAGACTTTTCAGTCCATGATGTGGAAACCGCTCTAGTTGAATTGGCTTTAATCAGTTTCAGAGAATGTTGACCAGAAACTGAATAGGCCGTAAGGATTGAGTTCTTATACCAAGTTGCAATGATTGGTTTTGAAGCCTTCAAACCTTTCCTCTTCCCCGAAAAGAGAATGAATAAATGTTAAGACTGCCTAAAAGGCATTGACCTCTTAATATAGATGGAGAGACATCTACAAATATCCAGGCTTTGCAACTTAGTTTCTGGAACTGACAAGGAATCCTCTATACTCAGAAGAATCATCTCAGAATTAATATTACTGGTGACTTTAGGTTGAAAAAGGTTGAGCTCTCATTACAACTTCTTCCAAGGACTTAGAAAGCATACCCTTAAACCAAGACACAATGCTTCTACTTAAGCAAGTTGTTGAGCATCAGCAGTTTGAGCAGAATTTTGACTGATTGCAGTCCTCAGGAAGAGGCTGGTCAAAGCTTGAGCAAAAGTTCTACTTTGCTTTCCTTTTTCTCTTTCCAGATTTAATTTCAGACAACTAAGAGAAAAAAAGGAAAGGTACGCTTAACATAGGATTAAAAACATGATTAGAGAGAGGAATCTGCTAAAGGAAAGGATTTACCTTAGCCCCAGCAACCCCACCACAATGCAGCCTGGCAGCAAGAAGCCACAGGAACTACAGCCAAAGGCACACTGTGGAGAGGAGGTATAAATAGGTAAGAGAGGCTGCCACCACTGTCAACTGGCAAACCTAAGGGACACGGAATCCCCTGAACTGTCGGATTTTCAGATAAGATAATTATTAATTACAAGAATATTCTGATTTGTTAATGATAACATGTGATTATGTTACTTAATAGAATATATATTCATGAATGATATTATGCTTTTTGATGAATCATATAGGAATAAATAATGAATGTTATTTTGTTTAGTTGATCAGAAACGTATATGTTGAAAAGGAGGTTTGTATCGGATTACTAGCCCAGATGTATAACCTTTGGGTTAAAGCAAATATCAAAGGTTATATAATCCTTGGTGTCTAGGTGAACAAGATGAGAACACCTTGAAGGATCTTACAAACTCTCCACAATATAGAGCATACCTGTTGAGAGGGTAATAATTAATCAAGGACAGACCAATGACATATATTGTATGTGTACTAAGGTATTAAGTAGTTACACAGCATTGTTCTAGTGTGGAGCAATGTCAACAATAGTGTGTAACATCGAATTAAGGAAGGTCAAAAGTTATTTTATATTTTCTGAATATTTTCAGACCACAATATTGAGGAAACAGTGACATCCACAGATGGTGGAGGACATTACGGATCCAAAGGTCACTGTAACAAATATTTAAATCAACTGGTGATAGATTAACTTAAAGACTATCCTTTGATGCCAGTTGGCTAGTTGATAAATCCCAGAGGTGGAGTTTTAGATAGAGATGAGGGATAAGTTAGGAGACAGGAGGACTAGAAGGAAATAAGAGGAATAAGAAAAAAAGAAAGAGGGATCTAAAAGAAAGAACCTGAAAAAGAAAATCTAAGGGGATCTAAAAACTGGAAGAGGAAGGAGAAACTACTCTCAACTATAAGAAAACTCTACTCTGGTAAATATATATTTTGTTATACTTTTTCTCGATTAAGTTGTATGCTTGGATATTTATTATTCCTATGTATATTATAGTCTTACCCTAAACATTGACTTTCCCAGAGTTGCAAACTGGGAATAATCTGTTTAATTTGGGTCCATTTTATTTTTCATTAGTATAGATATATGATATCCAAGTTAACAATCTAATGGGGAAATAAGAACATTTAAAGATAGAATTCCTTAAGACCTCAAAATCAATCATTTACCCTTCCTTTGATTCAACATATTTAATTACCTTGTTATTAAGTATTGAAAGTGAACACATATATATTATCTTGTGGATGCTTGCCATTTATTGAATAATGTCTATTGGTCAATGTTCATTTTGATTAATTATTAGATAGATATCAGGGTGTGTTAAGTAATAATTTAATTTTTGTAATATTCATTTTTAAATAAATTAATTATTTTATTAAATAATTGTCATGATTTCTCACCCTTGTACCAATTGATTGGGAAAGCTCGATATCGAATTCAGAGTTGGGCATATATTATTTAAGACTCCTCCTGTTACTAAAAAGGAGCCTTAAATTCTTTTAGATATACGCAGAATTAGCCCGACATATATTTGGAGGCACTGCTGAGATCGAGATTATTTTCTCATATTGGTACAAATAGTGAAAAAACCATTCCAATACTTCTGTCAAGCTAATTATTTTGTTTATTAATTGAGACCATGAGTGTTGCAAGCAGTGAGAATGGGAATACCCCAGAGCAAATGATCCACAGAATTGTTGAATTCATATATACACGGGTAAAATTTGATATAGGGATGGATGTTTGGATTAATGATTTGAAGAGAAATGCTAGAGCAGACCTTAATGATATCTGGGCAACAGACGGCCTGGTTGAACGATATTTAACATGTATGAACTTAGCCTCTAACAGTTCAGAAAAAGAAAAAAAAATAATTTGTGTCCTACCTCCTGTTTTATATGCATTAATGGAGGTAGATACCCTATCAAAAGCTAGAAAAGAAAATGTAGAAAAATTGAGGTCTCAGTTACATGAGATAGAATCAGATATCCAACATATGAAATCTGATAAAAACCAACTAGATAGATATCTCAAACAAGGAAGCTTTTATTAGGGATTTAGAAACTGATGCTGAACGTAGTCGCATAGCATACTGTAAGCTCAGAAAGGATTTTGAAGAATTACAACAACAGCACATTAAAAGTCAACAGTCAGGTGTATATGGTGTGGAGAGATCTCCTGATCCTCCAATAATCACTCCCCAATATAAAAATTGGGCACCATATATTTCTAGAGCCAAACCAATTGATAATGTTGATTCAGAGGCACAAGATGTTTTGGGCCGGTTGGCTGAAGCTTGCCAAGCTGTGACCACCTTAATAGGTAATCACAGAACAAGGAATCTTAGAGATTCTTCTTCAGACACGTCCCCAGAGAGGAATGTGAGGAATGTGCGAAATCAAACACCTATGTCAAATGTATCCCATAGAAGTAGTGTTTCCAATACTGATGCAAGTGAAGTTGAGAGTGATGAGAGAGCATGGGGATCCGGTCCTTTCCCAAACAGGGGGAAGAATACCCATAAGAGGGGTTCAAAAGGGAAAAATCCCCAATCTCCAAAAGAAAAACAAAATTCTGCCAGCATAATTAAATTTTTGAATACTGCTATACCAAAATTTTCTAAGAAAGGTTCTTCCCAAATTGCAAACCACTTAGAACTATATGAATCTACTATGGATTCATTAAAATTATCTGAGGCAGACAAAATCAGGTTTCTTCCATGGGCCTTTGATGACAGATACCGTCATTACTTTTCCTCCTTTAAAGAGAGAGGAATCACCAAATGGCAGTCAGTCCTACATGAAATTAAATCAGAATTTGGGCCCTATCGAACTACCACTGCCGCAAAGAGAGAAATTTATAAACTCACATGTAGATCTAATCAAAGCCCTCGAGAATTTCTCTCTGTACTTAAAAATGCCTATGGTTTAGCTTACAGAAACCCCGATTGGGAATCTGTGGAATTTAAACAAGTATTCTATGAGGCCTTACCAACCCAGATCAAATTAAGTCTAGCTCATGATCTGGATTTTGAAAACCCTCTAGAAAGACTGGTAACATCAGCAACTTTGCTGTTTAACATTAGTGAGGGCCAAAACTTAAATGATAGGAAATTTAAAAAATTCCCAGAGCACAATGTTGATGAGTCCAGGGTAAAATCTCATTTAAATTTTGAGTCCCAGCCAAAGAAAATACCTTCAGCCACTGGACCTAATCAACAAAACCAAAAACAGCTAAATCCCAGACAAACTAAACCTCAAATTGCCAAGGGGTCAGAAGGTAATAGTTCAGGTTCTGGAAGCCAAGGTTACCGTCCTCGTTTCAACCAAGGTTACCAAGGATACCGAGGTAACCAAAGATATGGGGGTTACCAAGGATACCGAGGTAACCAAAGATATGGGGGTTACCAAGGATACCGGGATCCCCAGGGATACAAACGTTGGAACAATAGGCCCAGGCAGCAATGGAGAAAAGGGCAGGAATCACCAGATTCACCCAGGGGTAAATCACCCACAGGGAACCAAAATGGTCCACGGAATCAAAACCCAGGTAGACCTAGCAGATTTGATCAGCTTGCAGATCAGGTTTCCAAGTTAACTGACATTGTAAGTAAATTATCCCAAGTTTCTGCAGGAAAACAACCTGAAGTTTTTTTAGAGGTAAAAGCGGGGCCAAGCTCCGCCAAATAAAGGAAGCAGAACCAAATTGCTATATGGAAATGGACAGGAAAGAATTAAATACAATCAATGATCATGTTTTGCATTGCCCCGACCCTGAATTCAGGGCCGGGAAGGGAAAATCTAATATTTCATCTGTTTTACAGCCTAATAAGGACAATTCTTATAATCCGGTGTTATTTGAACCAGTGTGTGAAGTACCTTCGGTTCAGTCTGTTCCATTTATAGAGTCCATAGGAACACAAATGCCCTGCAGACAGAACAAGGAGGAGCAATCTCCAAATATCCTGACGCTGCAGAGAGATCACTTTTTAAATCAACAGATGATAAAACACTCCAATTTCCTCTGTAATCTCTTACAGTTAGATGGCCGGTATTTTATAGATATTTGTCTCCCGGATGGATGTGTCGGACCAATCCAAGGTTTATTGGATACCGGATCTCAGGTCACTATTTTGTCTTTCAGCTATTTCCAACAGATCTTAGAGTCCTCAAAGAATAAACCGAGATTGACGGTATTTGATGGATCTCTGGTAAGTGTAGGTGGTGATAGTCTACAAGTGAAAGGCAAGTCCTGGCTGACATATAAGATTGGTAAAAAGACCATTAGACATCCAACATTGATTGTAGATCTTCCATATGATCGGCTGATCATTGGAATTGATCTGCTCAAAAGGTTAAGATCCATAATTGACTTTATTAATGAAGCAATATGGACTCAGGTAAAACCCCAATCTCTTTTGAACGTTCCCACAATGCAAAATCGCAAAATAGTTGCCATATGATTGAAGAAAGACCTAATTCTGTCGAAATCCATTTCCGGAACAGTCAGGTACCAGATGTCTCAATCCTAAAAACGGTAAACCTGAAGAAAGCATTAATACTTCCTTCCACATCATTAATATCCAAAAGGACAAAATTGAAAAGATAATCCTAGAGGATGATGTGTTAACCATTTCTCTTAAAGGGGGAAATCGGGAAGTAGCAGGCATAACCAGACATATCCAACCATTGGTTAAAATCGAGAAGACCAATGATACTATGCTGGTTCCCGTACAGGTAAATAATATTGCCCGGGTGAAATATGCCAAGCTGGATCTCAAATCCGAAGTCAGCTATATAAGTTTAGGACTTCTGAAGCAGGTTACAAATCCTCAGATGATTAAATTTTCTTCCTTACAGGAATGGGTTTATGACCTGGACAAAGATGACCAGAGTCAAAATGTGATTGCAAAATGCATTTTATCTATCTCCCTAGGAAACAAATCTGCGGAACACGTTTTCAATGTGTTAAAGGAACCACAATATCAAATATATTTAGGAAATGACATTATACATCGATTTGCCATACAGGTTGATTTGATCAATAATGTTTTGTGGTCCAGACTATCAGGGAATCCAGAGGAATTCCAGGATAAAGAACAAGCCTTGAGATGGGGACAACGAATACCCTATGCAGTGGATATCTTAGTCGCCGGAAAGGTAAAAGTCCCTGGGGGATGTAAATCATTTCTTTTACCCATTCGAGTAAAGAAGGGGCAAAAGCTGAGGAATCCAGATGCATTAATTTGCTTATCCAATCGAATGCAACAATTTGGATTGAAGGTAAAACCGAATCCTATAATAAATATTCAGCAGGATCCATTATATATGGTTATCGATAACATGAGTCCTTATAACATTATGTTACAAGAGGACACAATGATTGGCCTAGCCATCGATTCAGAATATTATACTTTTGGGTTCCAAAATGATATAATTGGATTAATACCTGACGAATATCTAACAGAAGAACAAATGGTGGATCAACATTGCTTTTCAACACCTGAGGGATTGTTCATTATTCACTCTGTTTATCCTTTCAATCCTGAGGATGGTACATGTTACGTTGAGGAGACATCATTGATCTTTAACCATGAAATCGAGAAAGGTGAGTATGAGTCATTCCAACAGGGGAAAGATCAGATATATCACACCCCAGATGACCTGACCAGCAAGCTTGAAGAAGCTTATGAGGTAAATCAACCTGAAATTTTCCCAGAATTTCAAGAGCGGGTGGAAGAGCAACTCTCTATAGCTGATGCATGTTCTGATGAATCAGAACGACAACAGCTAAAAGAACTATTTTGGGAATTCCAGGATATGTTTGCCAAGGATTCTTATGACTGCGGGGAAACTAACCTACATGTTACAAGAATCCAGACCGATCCAGATGCACCCCCTGTATTTATTAAACAATACCGACTTCCGTTAGCGGCTTATGAGTCACTCTCGGAAATCGTTAAAAATCTGGAGAAGAAGGGTATCATCCGCCCAGTACATAGTTCTTTTAATCATCCAATACTTGGAGTCCTTAAACCCAATGGTCAGTTTCGTCTTTGCTCAGACTTGAGACAGTTGAACAAACAAGTCTACATGTCTGGTTGGCCTGTACCATACATTGACCAATGCTTGGCACAAATCCAAGGGTCTAAAATTTTTACCGCCCTTGATTGCGCACAAGGATATTGGACAATTAAAATAGATGAAAGGGATCAATATAAACTAGCCTTTACATTTGGAAAGCAACAATATGCATGGACCCAATTACCTTTCGGATACATTAATGCAGGCCATGAGTTTGCTGTATTCATGCACAAAGCCATGCCTGATGCTGCTGAACGAGGTACATTATCATATGTGGATGACATATTGATAAAAAGTACAACTTTTGAAGAACATATTGCAGAATTGAGATATGTATTAAATCAACTAAAGAAGGCAGGTGTTAAACTTTCTTTACAGAAGGCTCAATGGTGCCGATCTAAGGTAAATTTCCTTGGTCATGAAATTACTGCCGAAGGAATCATCCACAGAAAAGAAAGTGGAAGCGATAAAGAACATGAAAACTCCTACAGATCTCAAGGAGTTAAGATCGTTCCTGAGTATGATGAAGGAAGAGTTTGAAAACCCTAAGTAATTTTCCTAAAATGTTCATATTATAGGAAACATTTTAGAAAAACAAGGGGGATTTGTCGGATTTTCAGATAAGATAATTATTAATTACAAGAATATTCTGATTTGTTAATGATAACATGTGATTATGTTACTTAATAGAATATATATTCATGAATGATATTATGCTTTTTGATGAATCATATAGGAATAAATAATGAATGTTATTTTGTTTAGTTGATCAGAAACGTATATGTTGAAAAGGAGGTTTGTATCGGATTACTAGCCCAGATGTATAACCTTTGGGTTAAAGCAAATATCAAAGGTTATATAATCCTTGGTGTCTAGGTGAACAAGATGAGAACACCTTGAAGGATCTTACAAACTCTCCACAATATAGAGCATACCTGTTGAGAGGGTAATAATTAATCAAGGACAGACCAATGACATATATTGTATGTGTACTAAGGTATTAAGTAGTTACACAGCATTGTTCTAGTGTGGAGCAATGTCAACAATAGTGTGTAACATCGAATTAAGGAAGGTCAAAAGTTATTTTATATTTTCTGAATATTTTCAGACCACAATATTGAGGAAACAGTGACATCCACAGATGGTGGAGGACATTACGGATCCAAAGGTCACTGTAACAAATATTTAAATCAACTGGTGATAGATTAACTTAAAGACTATCCTTTGATGCCAGTTGGCTAGTTGATAAATCCCAGAGGTGGAGTTTTAGATAGAGATGAGGGATAAGTTAGGAGACAGGAGGACTAGAAGGAAATAAGAGGAATAAGAAAAAAGAAAGAGGGATCTAAAAGAAAGAACCTGAAAAGAAAATCTAAGGGGATCTAAAAACTGGAAGAGGAAGGAGAAACTACTCTCAACTATAAGAAAACTCTACTCTGGTAAATATATATTTTGTTATACTTTTTCTCGATTAAGTTGTATGCTTGGATATTTATTATTCCTATGTATATTATAGTCTTACCCTAAACATTGACTTTCCCAGAGTTGCAAACTGGGAATAATCTGTTTAATTTGGGTCCATTTTATTTTTCATTAGTATAGATATATGATATCCAAGTTAACAATCTAATGGGGAAATAAGAACATTTAAAGATAGAATTCCTTAAGACCTCAAAATCAATCATTTACCCTTCCTTTGATTCAACATATTTAATTACCTTGTTATTAAGTATTGAAAGTGAACACATATATATTATCTTGTGGATGCTTGCCATTTATTGAATAATGTCTATTGGTCAATGTTCATTTTGATTAATTATTAGATAGATATCAGGGTGTGTTAAGTAATAATTTAATTTTTGTAATATTCATTTTTAAATAAATTAATTATTTTATTAAATAATTGTCATGATTTCTCACCCTTGTACCAATTGATTGGGAAAGCTCGATATCGAATTCAGAGTTGGGCATATATTATTTAAGACTCCTCCTGTTACTAAAAAGGAGCCTTAAATTCTTTTAGATATACGCAGAATTAGCCCGACATATATTTGGAGGCACTGCTGAGATCGAGATTATTTTCTCATATTGGTACAAATAGTGAAAAACCATTCCAATACTTCTGTCAAGCTAATTATTTTGTTTATTAATTGAGACCATGAGTGTTGCAAGCAGTGAGAATGGGAATACCCCAGAGCAAATGATCCACAGAATTGTTGAATTCATATATACACGGGTAAAATTTGATATAGGGATGGATGTTTGGATTAATGATTTGAAGAGAAATGCTAGAGCAGACCTTAATGATATCTGGGCAACAGACGGCCTGGTTGAACGATATTTAACATGTATGAACTTAGCCTCTAACAGTTCAGAAAAGAAAAAAAAATAATTTGTGTCCTACCTCCTGTTTTATATGCATTAATGGAGGTAGATACCCTATCAAAAGCTAGAAAAGAAAATGTAGAAAAATTGAGGTCTCAGTTACATGAGATAGAATCAGATATCCAACATATGAAATCTGATAAAAACCAACTAGATAGATATCTCAAACAAGGAAGCTTTTATTAGGGATTTAGAAACTGATGCTGAACGTAGTCGCATAGCATACTGTAAGCTCAGAAAGGATTTTGAAGAATTACAACAACAGCACATTAAAAGTCAACAGTCAGGTGTATATGGTGTGGAGAGATCTCCTGATCCTCCAATAATCACTCCCCAATATAAAAATTGGGCACCATATATTTCTAGAGCCAAACCAATTGATAATGTTGATTCAGAGGCACAAGATGTTTTGGGCCGGTTGGCTGAAGCTTGCCAAGCTGTGACCACCTTAATAGGTAATCACAGAACAAGGAATCTTAGAGATTCTTCTTCAGACACGTCCCCAGAGAGGAATGTGAGGAATGTGCGAAATCAAACACCTATGTCAAATGTATCCCATAGAAGTAGTGTTTCCAATACTGATGCAAGTGAAGTTGAGAGTGATGAGAGAGCATGGGGATCCGGTCCTTTCCCAAACAGGGGGAAGAATACCCATAAGAGGGGTTCAAAAGGGAAAAATCCCCAATCTCCAAAAGAAAAACAAAATTCTGCCAGCATAATTAAATTTTTGAATACTGCTATACCAAAATTTTCTAAGAAAGGTTCTTCCCAAATTGCAAACCACTTAGAACTATATGAATCTACTATGGATTCATTAAAATTATCTGAGGCAGACAAAATCAGGTTTCTTCCATGGGCCTTTGATGACAGATACCGTCATTACTTTTCCTCCTTTAAAGAGAGAGGAATCACCAAATGGCAGTCAGTCCTACATGAAATTAAATCAGAATTTGGGCCCTATCGAACTACCACTGCCGCAAAGAGAGAAATTTATAAACTCACATGTAGATCTAATCAAAGCCCTCGAGAATTTCTCTCTGTACTTAAAAATGCCTATGGTTTAGCTTACAGAAACCCCGATTGGGAATCTGTGGAATTTAAACAAGTATTCTATGAGGCCTTACCAACCCAGATCAAATTAAGTCTAGCTCATGATCTGGATTTTGAAAACCCTCTAGAAAGACTGGTAACATCAGCAACTTTGCTGTTTAACATTAGTGAGGGCCAAAACTTAAATGATAGGAAATTTAAAAAATTCCCAGAGCACAATGTTGATGAGTCCAGGGTAAAATCTCATTTAAATTTTGAGTCCCAGCCAAAGAAAATACCTTCAGCCACTGGACCTAATCAACAAAACCAAAAACAGCTAAATCCCAGACAAACTAAACCTCAAATTGCCAAGGGGTCAGAAGGTAATAGTTCAGGTTCTGGAAGCCAAGGTTACCGTCCTCGTTTCAACCAAGGTTACCAAGGATACCGAGGTAACCAAAGATATGGGGGTTACCAAGGATACCGAGGTAACCAAAGATATGGGGGTTACCAAGGATACCGGGATCCCCAGGGATACAAACGTTGGAACAATAGGCCCAGGCAGCAATGGAGAAAAGGGCAGGAATCACCAGATTCACCCAGGGGTAAATCACCCACAGGGAACCAAAATGGTCCACGGAATCAAAACCCAGGTAGACCTAGCAGATTTGATCAGCTTGCAGATCAGGTTTCCAAGTTAACTGACATTGTAAGTAAATTATCCCAAGTTTCTGCAGGAAAACAACCTGAAGTTTTTTTAGAGGTAAAAGCGGGGCCAAGCTCCGCCAAATAAAGGAAGCAGAACCAAATTGCTATATGGAAATGGACAGGAAAGAATTAAATACAATCAATGATCATGTTTTGCATTGCCCCGACCCTGAATTCAGGGCCGGGAAGGGAAAATCTAATATTTCATCTGTTTTACAGCCTAATAAGGACAATTCTTATAATCCGGTGTTATTTGAACCAGTGTGTGAAGTACCTTCGGTTCAGTCTGTTCCATTTATAGAGTCCATAGGAACACAAATGCCCTGCAGACAGAACAAGGAGGAGCAATCTCCAAATATCCTGACGCTGCAGAGAGATCACTTTTTAAATCAACAGATGATAAAACACTCCAATTTCCTCTGTAATCTCTTACAGTTAGATGGCCGGTATTTTATAGATATTTGTCTCCCGGATGGATGTGTCGGACCAATCCAAGGTTTATTGGATACCGGATCTCAGGTCACTATTTTGTCTTTCAGCTATTTCCAACAGATCTTAGAGTCCTCAAAGAATAAACCGAGATTGACGGTATTTGATGGATCTCTGGTAAGTGTAGGTGGTGATAGTCTACAAGTGAAAGGCAAGTCCTGGCTGACATATAAGATTGGTAAAAAGACCATTAGACATCCAACATTGATTGTAGATCTTCCATATGATCGGCTGATCATTGGAATTGATCTGCTCAAAAGGTTAAGATCCATAATTGACTTTATTAATGAAGCAATATGGACTCAGGTAAAAACCCCAATCTCTTTTGAACGTTCCCACAATGCAAAATCGCAAAATAGTTGCCATATGATTGAAGAAAGACCTAATTCTGTCGAAATCCATTTCCGGAACAGTCAGGTACCAGATGTCTCAATCCTAAAAAACGGTAAACCTGAAGAAAGCATTAATACTTCCTTCCACATCATTAATATCCAAAAGGACAAATTGAAAAGATAATCCTAGAGGATGATGTGTTAACCATTTCTCTTAAAGGGGGAAATCGGGAAGTAGCAGGCATAACCAGACATATCCAACCATTGGTTAAAATCGAGAAGACCAATGATACTATGCTGGTTCCCGTACAGGTAAATAATATTGCCCGGGTGAAATATGCCAAGCTGGATCTCAAATCCGAAGTCAGCTATATAAGTTTAGGACTTCTGAAGCAGGTTACAAATCCTCAGATGATTAAATTTTCTTCCTTACAGGAATGGGTTTATGACCTGGACAAAGATGACCAGAGTCAAAATGTGATTGCAAAATGCATTTTATCTATCTCCCTAGGAAACAAATCTGCGGAACACGTTTTCAATGTGTTAAAGGAACCACAATATCAAATATATTTAGGAAATGACATTATACATCGATTTGCCATACAGGTTGATTTGATCAATAATGTTTTGTGGTCCAGACTATCAGGGAATCCAGAGGAATTCCAGGATAAAGAACAAGCCTTGAGATGGGGACAACGAATACCCTATGCAGTGGATATCTTAGTCGCCGGAAAGGTAAAAGTCCCTGGGGGATGTAAATCATTTCTTTTACCCATTCGAGTAAAGAAGGGGCAAAAGCTGAGGAATCCAGATGCATTAATTTGCTTATCCAATCGAATGCAACAATTTGGATTGAAGGTAAAACCGAATCCTATAATAAATATTCAGCAGGATCCATTATATATGGTTATCGATAACATGAGTCCTTATAACATTATGTTACAAGAGGACACAATGATTGGCCTAGCCATCGATTCAGAATATTATACTTTTGGGTTCCAAAATGATATAATTGGATTAATACCTGACGAATATCTAACAGAAGAACAAATGGTGGATCAACATTGCTTTTCAACACCTGAGGGATTGTTCATTATTCACTCTGTTTATCCTTTCAATCCTGAGGATGGTACATGTTACGTTGAGGAGACATCATTGATCTTTAACCATGAAATCGAGAAAGGTGAGTATGAGTCATTCCAACAGGGGAAAGATCAGATATATCACACCCCAGATGACCTGACCAGCAAGCTTGAAGAAGCTTATGAGGTAAATCAACCTGAAATTTTCCCAGAATTTCAAGAGCGGGTGGAAGAGCAACTCTCTATAGCTGATGCATGTTCTGATGAATCAGAACGACAACAGCTAAAAGAACTATTTTGGGAATTCCAGGATATGTTTGCCAAGGATTCTTATGACTGCGGGGAAACTAACCTACATGTTACAAGAATCCAGACCGATCCAGATGCACCCCCTGTATTTATTAAACAATACCGACTTCCGTTAGCGGCTTATGAGTCACTCTCGGAAATCGTTAAAAATCTGGAGAAGAAGGGTATCATCCGCCCAGTACATAGTTCTTTTAATCATCCAATACTTGGAGTCCTTAAACCCAATGGTCAGTTTCGTCTTTGCTCAGACTTGAGACAGTTGAACAAACAAGTCTACATGTCTGGTTGGCCTGTACCATACATTGACCAATGCTTGGCACAAATCCAAGGGTCTAAAATTTTTACCGCCCTTGATTGCGCACAAGGATATTGGACAATTAAAATAGATGAAAGGGATCAATATAAACTAGCCTTTACATTTGGAAAGCAACAATATGCATGGACCCAATTACCTTTCGGATACATTAATGCAGGCCATGAGTTTGCTGTATTCATGCACAAAGCCATGCCTGATGCTGCTGAACGAGGTACATTATCATATGTGGATGACATATTGATAAAAAGTACAACTTTTGAAGAACATATTGCAGAATTGAGATATGTATTAAATCAACTAAAGAAGGCAGGTGTTAAACTTTCTTTACAGAAGGCTCAATGGTGCCGATCTAAGGTAAATTTCCTTGGTCATGAAATTACTGCCGAAGGAATCAATCCACAGAAAAAGAAAGTGGAAGCGATAAAGAACATGAAAACTCCTACAGATCTCAAGGAGTTAAGATCGTTCCTGAGTATGATGAAGGAAGAGTTTGAAAACCCTAAGTAATTTTCCTAAAATGTTCATATTATAGGAAACATTTTAGAAAAACAAGGGGGATTTGTCGGATTTTCAGATAAGATAATTATTAATTACAAGAATATTCTGATTTGTTAATGATAACATGTGATTATGTTACTTAATAGAATATATATTCATGAATGATATTATGCTTTTTGATGAATCATATAGGAATAAATAATGAATGTTATTTTGTTTAGTTGATCAGAAACGTATATGTTGAAAAGGAGGTTTGTATCGGATTACTAGCCCAGATGTATAACCTTTGGGTTAAAGCAAATATCAAAGGTTATATAATCCTTGGTGTCTAGGTGAACAAGATGAGAACACCTTGAAGGATCTTACAAACTCTCCACAATATAGAGCATACCTGTTGAGAGGGTAATAATTAATCAAGGACAGACCAATGACATATATTGTATGTGTACTAAGGTATTAAGTAGTTACACAGCATTGTTCTAGTGTGGAGCAATGTCAACAATAGTGTGTAACATCGAATTAAGGAAGGTCAAAAGTTATTTTATATTTTCTGAATATTTTCAGACCACAATATTGAGGAAACAGTGACATCCACAGATGGTGGAGGACATTACGGATCCAAAGGTCACTGTAACAAATATTTAAATCAACTGGTGATAGATTAACTTAAAGACTATCCTTTGATGCCAGTTGGCTAGTTGATAAATCCCAGAGGTGGAGTTTTAGATAGAGATGAGGGATAAGTTAGGAGACAGGAGGACTAGAAGGAAATAAGAGGAATAAGAAAAAAAGAAAGAGGGATCTAAAAGAAAGAACCTGAAAAAGAAAATCTAAGGGGATCTAAAAACTGGAAGAGGAAGGAGAAACTACTCTCAACTATAAGAAAACTCTACTCTGGTAAATATATATTTTGTTATACTTTTTCTCGATTAAGTTGTATGCTTGGATATTTATTATTCCTATGTATATTATAGTCTTACCCTAAACATTGACTTTCCCAGAGTTGCAAACTGGGAATAATCTGTTTAATTTGGGTCCATTTTATTTTTCATTAGTATAGATATATGATATCCAAGTTAACAATCTAATGGGGAAATAAGAACATTTAAAGATAGAATTCCTTAAGACCTCAAAATCAATCATTTACCCTTCCTTTGATTCAACATATTTAATTACCTTGTTATTAAGTATTGAAAGTGAACACATATATATTATCTTGTGGATGCTTGCCATTTATTGAATAATGTCTATTGGTCAATGTTCATTTTGATTAATTATTAGATAGATATCAGGGTGTGTTAAGTAATAATTTAATTTTTGTAATATTCATTTTTAAATAAATTAATTATTTTATTAAATAATTGTCATGATTTCTCACCCTTGTACCAATTGATTGGGAAAGCTCGATATCGAATTCAGAGTTGGGCATATATTATTTAAGACTCCTCCTGTTACTAAAAAGGAGCCTTAAATTCTTTTAGATATACGCAGAATTAGCCCGACAGAACAACCCACCCATAAGGTGGTTAGTCATGCGGCCTTCGGGTTTACTGAACCTGGATCTTCAGACCAATGGTCATCTTCCTCTGCCTATTCTTTGAGGACAGAAAATAACATTACCAGTAAGGTGGCTGGGGGAGGTTTTACAATCTTGTTTCTGGTTGATCTGTTTGTCAATGTCCTATCAAAGGAGGAACTGACTGTTAACCCATTGGAGTGCTACCTGAAGGACACAAAGAGAAATACTTGTATGCAACCATGCTTTTTAATTCTCCATTATTAGCATATTTATGATAAAACTTGTATTCCATTGTATGGAATAATTGGAACTGAATTTAGTCATGGAAAAATAAATCTAATCGAATTGTTCTATTTACTTTTAATAAGTAACACAAATAATTTCCTTGAATGATTCAGATAAAATTCTTTTAGCGCAAGACAATTCTTTTTGATGAGAGACAAATCTTTTCATGGGCGACAGTGCGTTTGACGCTCACAACAATACATGCCTGGTGAATTTTTTTCACCCATCACTATATATAAGACCTTGAATATTAATATGATGTATACAGAGTATCAGTTTGGAACTGTTAGCCTTGTACAATTTTCTAAGTTTGCTGAAATTTCCTACATTTCCCAGAATTTTTTGATGAACTAAAATTTGAAAGATTCACTCTTCACTATCCATCAGTAAGGTCAGTAATAAGATTCTGTCTGGGTTGTTAGAAAGATAAAAAAAATAGATTTGTATGAATGTTCTGTGAAAAATAATATTATTTCAAAAATAAAGTAGGACAGAGATAAATAGTTGCTTGAATTTTGTGCTGACCTAACCTAAGACTTTAAAAGGCAAAAATATGAAGAATGTGAAATATAAGGGCTCTCAAGGCAACTTCCGCGATTTCACTGAAATCGCGCCGCTGCGCATGCCATCCCACAGGTGATATATATTTTCGCCGGTGGGATGGCAATTCGGGGAGATTAGTTGCCCACGAACAGGGAGATTTGTCGCGGTCGACTAATCTCCCAATGTGCCGGAGCCCTTAATGAGCCCTTTTACCTGTATGTACTGATCAATTATATTTATTTCTAATAGACAATATCAGACTTGGAAACCTGGCCCTACCTGAGAACCTGAAGCCAAGGAGGATCATGAAATTGTCGCTGCAAATGCACATCTGCTAGCAGAATCTCTTATTTGTTCCAGGGTAATTAGAAGTGATGAGCAAATCTGTCCCGTTTAGATACGCTAAAAAAATCAGTAAAGTGGTGGAAAATTCATGAAACGCTGGTTTAAAGAAGGTTTTCACGGAAGGTTTGCCAAACAATTCGCCAATGCTGAAATTCCCTGCAAATCCATGCCTGGCAAAAACATTCGCTCATGACTGTTAATTAGATCAGCTTAGACAATGGGGTCAAATAAGACCACAAGTTGGAATCTTACAATTTCCCCTCAGTCAGTTGCACATAAAACATTCATTGAAGATCCTTGTCTTTGATTAAGCAGGGGAAATCCTGGAGCTACCACCACCTTCAAACCAGGTGGGAGCTCCAGTGATGCCTCCATGCCCTGCATCAATAGGGCCAGCACAGATACACCAAAATAACCGGGCACACAGTTCACTCTCATGACCAATGATGGAAATGAGGTCAGGCCAAATAATGTGTACAATTGTGAAAGATTCATGTCAAAGTCGGTATTGAATTGCATTGGATGCAATTTCAAAGGTTACCACAATGACAATGGAATTCAGGTAAAAACACTGCATTTTAAAAAAAAAAAAAAAACATGCCAATTGCACAAAATTGCACTTTGCACAATTTGGGTGTGGAGGTAAATAAACCCTTATGTTTACTTACAAGTGACTGATACATAAACACCTAACTGCAGAAAAGGTATAGTGTGTCCTTCTAGGACAGGGTCCTCCGTGAGAATGGGTTGTCCTAAGCTATATTATGACAGCTATGTGTTGAACCAGGTTGGTGAGGACAGAATGAGTTGGACACCATTTGAGTTAAAAGTTGGTTGGCAGTACAGACTTTTTAATGAGATTGTAACTGAGTGCACCTCTCAAAATAGTAGGCGACGCTGCCGGAAATTAATACCATGTCGAGTTTATATGACTTTCAAGGCCCAGAAAAATTAATTTTACTATATGTGCCCATTGGAGTTGATTTTTTCCCTTTCAAAACACATTTGAAAAAGCCTACTGATTGATGCTATATCCATTAGACATGGAAAACTGTAAAAGAATATTACAAGAAGAAGTGTTTGTACATTAGTATAATCAGAAAACAGATAGAGGTTCACTGAAGCAGATAATGAGTAAAATATAATAACGCAACACAAGTTTGGACAAGTATCAGCTCCATATGTGTCACGGTCGGTATCCCAAAACTCAGAACAGTTTCCAAGGGCTTGGTCTCGGCTCACGCTTCTGCCTATAACCGCCGCCTTTCACGTCGGGAGGAGCCCTTCGCTACTCGGATGCCGCCAGGTCTTACAGTGAGAAGCCCAAGGAAAGAGTTCTGAGCAGGCAAGGGAACCCGAACCGTTCTAAAAGGGAAATGGGCACAAGAAAACACAGTCGGAGATCAGGCCAGGGTCAGCAACGTTCAGAGAGTAAAGTACCAAATCAGAGTCCAAAAGGGTAGTCAGAGGTCAGGCCGGGGTCAACAACGAAAAGGCAGCACGGTACCAAACAGAATCCGGAAGAGTAGTCAAAATACAGGCAAGGGTCGGTTCAGGCAGCAGTACAGGAAGGTCGAGGACAGGCAGAGGTCAAAACAGATCAGCAGAACAGGAATAACACACCCAGGAACTCACAGGAGGAAAACCTACGTTGGGCAATGATTTTGCTCTGAGAACCGCTTTAAATATTCAAATCTCGCGCCAAAATGACGTCATCCGCAGCGCAACGCGGAAGAAGGAAAGTGCGCATGCGCGCGCAGCACAGGGGAGAAGGCGCATGCGCAGATGCGAGCGCACGTCAAAAGGTGATGGACGTGCGCGCGCCACTAAGAACCGGAGAGCGGGCGTCCCCGCACAGGCAGCGGCGGGCGTCCCCGCCGAGCCCCTAGACCACCAGGTAACCTCACATTACCCCCCCCTCCAGAGGGGGCCACCGGACCCCTAGGTTTATCAGGAAACTTGGTATGAAACAGTCGTACAAGACGATCTGCCCGAACATCAGGTGCTGGAATCCAAGACCTTTCCTCCGGGCCATACCCTTTCCAATGCACCAGATATTGAAGTTTACCCCTGGAGAGGCGAGAGTCCACTATCCTTTGCACTACATACTCGGACTGACCTTCCACAGATATTGGAGGAGGAGGAGTCCTCTGCCGAACTACTCTAGCGGGCTTTAACAAAGAAACATGAAAAGAGTTAGAAATTTTGAGTTCGGGAGGAAGCTCTAAACGGACAGTGTTGGGGTTTATAACTTCGGACACTGAAAAAGGACCAATAAATTTGGGCCCAAATTTAGTGGATGGAACTTTTAAGGGAACATTTTTAGAGGAAAGCCACACTCTATCACCAACCTGATATTCAGGTGATGCTTTATGATGCTTGTCAAAGGCTTTCTTTTGAGCAGCTATTGCGGTGGATAATGATTTTTGAACCTTTTGCCAAATGTTGGAGAACTGACCGGCTAGAGAATTAACCGCAGGCACATCCGAAGATGCGGTAGAAAAAGAGAATACCCTGGGATGATACCCAAAAACAATAAAAAATGGGGATTCCCCAGTGGAAGAGTGAGTGGAATTATTGAATGCAAACTCAGCCCATGGAAGGAAATCTGCCCAAAGGGATTGGTTACTGGAAACATAACATCTGAGATACTGTTCCAGAGACTGATTTGTCTGCCCATTAGTCTGTGGATGATAGGCTGAGGAGAAGGACAATTCTGTACCCATCAAAGAGCAGAAGGCTCGCCAAAACCTGGAAACAAACTGAACCCCCCTATCAGAGACAATGTTCAGCGGGGCACCATGGAGCCTAAAAATATCGGACAAGAACCGTTCAGCAAGGGACTTGGCAGATGGGAGGGCTGGGAGGGGAATAAAATGCGACATTTTACTAAAGCGGTCCACTACCACCCATATGACCGTATTCCCATTGGAAGGAGGTAAATCTACAATAAAATCCATGGAGATGTGAGTCCATGGCTTTTCAGGAACAGGAAGTGGCTGTAGCAGACCCTGGGGCAAAGACCTGGATGGTTTGGAGCGTTGACAGACCGGACAGGAGTCAACATAATTACCAACGTCTTGTTTCAAAGTAGGCCACCAGAGGATATGGGATAGGAGAGAACAGGTTTTGTTGCGCCCCGGGTGCCCGGCCACCCTAGAGTCATGGGTTTCCAACAAAACCGCCTCACGAAGGTTTTCAGGAACAAATAATTTTCCTGGAGGTAAATTAGGAGGTGGATTACCCTGGGCTTTGGACAAGGAGGAATGTAAATCCGGACTCAGGCCTGCAATAATCACAGTTTTAGAGATAATGGGACCAGGGTTCCCCTCTTCCCGTGGGTTGGAATCAAAACTCCTGGACAGGGCATCTGCTTTGACATTTTTGTCCCCTGGTCTATAAGTTATGATAAAATTAAAACGAGAAAAGAATAGAGCCCATCTGGCTTGTCTAGGATTTAGGCGCTTAGCAGACTCAATATACAAGAGATTCTTATGATCTGTAAACACCGTAACCACATGTTTAGCCCCGTCCAGAAGGTGTCTCCACTCTTCAAATGCCAACTTTATGGCCAATAACTCCCTATTACCAATGTCATAATTCATCTCAGTAGGAGAGAATTTTTTGGAAAAGTACCCGCAGGGGTGGACCTTATTGGTGACTGGATGACGCTGAGACAGAACTGCTCCTGCCCCAATCTCAGAAGCATCCACCTCTACCAAAAATGGGAGAGTAGTATCTGGATGCTGCAGTACAGGAGCAGAAACGAAAGCTTCCTTTAGTTTTTTGAAGGCAAGCAGGGCTTCCTCAGGCCACATAGTAGGATCAGCACCTCTCTTAGTAAGGGCAGTAATTGGAGCCATGAGGGAGGAATAGTTCTTAATAAATTGTCTGTAGTAATTAGCAAAACCCAAAAATCTTTGAATGGCACGCAAAGACAACGGTTGTACCCACTCTAGAATAGCCTGAACCTTGGCAGGATCCATTTCCAGACCCCTTTTGGAAATAATATACCCCAGAAAATGAACTGACGAGACCTCAAAAACACATTTTTCAATTTTAGCATACAGATGATTTTGTCTCAATCTTAATAAAACTTCCTGGACATGGGCACGATGATCAGACAAATTGTTAGAATAAATCAGAATATCGTCCAAGTAAACTACCACAGTTCGGCCTAAGAGATCACGGAAAATGTCATTTACTAATTCCTGGAAAACTGCAGGAGCGTTACATAAACCAAAGGGCATTACAAGATATTCGTAGTGCCCATCACGGGTATTAAAGGCCGTTTTCCACTCGTCCCCCTCCCGAATTCGTATTAAGTTGTAAGCTCCTCTAAGATCAAGTTTAGAGAAGATAGTGGCTCCCTTCACCCTGTCAAAGAGTTCTGAAATCAAAGGAAGGGGATAACGATTTTTGACTGTGATTTTATTTAGACCCCTATAGTCGATGCATGGCCTGAGCCCCCCATCTTTCTTCTCCACGAAGAAGAAGCCTGCGCCAGCAGGAGAAGAGGAGGGTCTTATGAATCCTCTTTCTAAGTTTTCTCTAATGTACTCTTCCATAGCCTGCGTCTCGGGAAGAGATAAGGGGTAGGTTCTACCTCTAGGGGGAGTAGAACCAGGAACCAGATCTATGGCACAATCGTAAGGTCTATGAGGGGGAAGGGTTTCGGCTGCCTTTTTAGAGAAGACGTCCGAAAAAGGGGAGTAATGAGCAGGTAACCCCTCAATAGAGGTAGTAGCAAGCATTTGAGAAGGCTGGGTACAAAAATACTGGCATTTATCTCCCCATTGGAGTATCTTATTAGTTGGCCAATCGATTTGCGGATTATGCTTACGTAACCAGGGGAGACCTAAAATCACGGGGGTAATGGGACAATTAATGATGAAAAAAGAGATTGACTCTGCATGGCAAGGGTTCAAAGACATAGAACATTCTACTGATTTGGAGGAAATAAAACCGGAGCCTATGGAAGTTCCATCAATAGCAAGCACCTTAACAGAAGGGAAAAAAGGAACCGTGGGTATACTGCACTTATGAGCAAAATCATCATCCAGAAAGTTCCCTTCTGCCCCAGAATCAATGAAAGCTAGGGTTTCCACAGAGCGCGTACCCCATCCCAAAAGGACCGGAACCATGACTTTAGAAGAACATTGTTGGGGAGTAGAAATGACATTGCCCAAGCAGAACTCCCCAGACCTGCTTAGGCTCTGTCATTTCCCGGCCTTTTGGGACAGGTACCACGGAAGTGACCCCTATCCCCACAGTAAAGACACAACCCATTAGACCGCCTGCGAGCTTTTTCCTCAGAAGATAAACGGGTTGAACCCAACTGCATAGGTTCTTCAGAGGACCTAGAGGAAACCGCTTCAGGTTTGGGCATATACTCTGCAGGAATGGTGTGGGGAGTGACTACTGGGACCCTCTCTTGACGTCTCTCCCTATGTCTCCTATCGATCTGAATGACAAGATGCATCAGGGAGTCTAAAGAGGGTTGAGCAGGAAAACTTACCAGACTATCTTTTACAGCATCAGATAGCCCAACCCTAAACTGACTACGTAAGGCAGTATCGTTCCAGCCCGTTTCAACCGCCCAGCGGCGGAACTCAGAACAATAATCCTCAACCCGTCGTTTGCCTTGTCTGAGGTTACGAATAGCCGAATCAGCAGAGGCAGTACGATCGGGATCATCATAAATTATTGCCATGGCCTTAAAAAAGGAGTCTAGGGATGTACGGGCTGGATCAGAAGGGGATAAGGAGAATGCCCATAATTGAGGATCCCCAATAAGAAGAGTCATGACAAAGCTAACTTTAAGCTCCTCAGTGGGAAAAGAGCGAGGGAGGAACCCAAAATACAATTTACAAGCCTCCTGGAAGGCAAAAAATTTACTTCGCTCCCCGGAAAACTTTTCGGGGAACGGTACCTTTGGCTCCACTACTTGCATCCCTGGAGTGGGAGACGGGGATCGGCTTTCAGGAAGAGCAGGAGTAGCAGCGGACGGCTGTTGCTGGAGCTCATCTAACCTCGCAGAGAGTCTCTGAAGGCATTGGATGATTTGATCCTGTTGAATCTCTTGTTGCCCAATACGCTGAAGGAGGCTCGCCCGAAATGCCTTGGAGGAAGTAGGAGACCCAGCAGGCCCTTCAGCATCCATATCTGGCCCAACGTAATGTCACGGTCGGTATCCCAAAACTCAGAACAGTTTCCAAGGGCTTGGTCTCGGCTCACGCTTCTGCCTATAACCGCCGCCTTTCACGTTGGGAGGAACCCTTCGCTACTCGGATGCCGCCAGGTCTTACAGTGAGAAGCCCAAGGAAAGAGTTCTGAGCAGGCAAGGGAACCCGAACCGTTCTAAAAGGGAAATGGGCACAAGAAAACACAGTCGGAGATCAGGCCAGGGTCAGCAACGTTCAGAGAGTAAAGTACCAAATCAGAGTCCAAAAGGGTAGTCAGAGGTCAGGCCGGGGTCAACAACGAAAAGGCAGCACGGTACCAAACAGAATCCGGAAGAGTAGTCAAAATACAGGCAAGGGTCGGTTCAGGCAGCAGTACAGGAAGGTCGAGGACAGGCAGAGGTCAAAACAGATCAGCAGAACAGGAATAACACACCCAGGAACTCACAGGAGGAAAACCTACGTTGGGCAATGATTTTGCTCTGAGAACCGCTTTAAATATTCAAATCTCGCGCCAAAATGATGTCATCCGCAGCGCAACGCGGAAGAAGGAAAGTGCGCATGCGCGCGCAGCACAGGGGAGAAGGCGCATGCGCAGATGCGAGCTCACGTCAAAAGGTGATGGACGTGCGCGCGCCACTAAGAACCGGAGAGCGGGCGTCCCCACACAGGCAGCGGCGGGCGTCCCCGCCGAGCCCCTAGACCACCAGGTAACCTCACAATATGATTGGGAATAGGTAGTGAAATATTACACAGTTTCAAAACACTGGTTCCTTTACTGCCACAACTTAAAAGCCCAACTTTTATAACCAAATCATGAAATAAATTACGTAAAAACCTGTTATTTAGAGAAACATTATTTCCAGAACATTTTCCCTTGAGGGAAATTCATCATAATAAGTCCATATTTCACAAGTTACAGTTTTAATAGAACACTAATTATTCATCATTGTGTATCCTCAGAAGAATTCCCTTTGTCACACTGGTTATATAAACTGGGTTCCTAAAGAGACCGGCAGACTCTGTGCCCCTGCATGGAAGAACCTTCAGTTTCTCAATAAAAGCAAAGACAAGAATTATTTGACAATGTGTTTTCAAGATACCTGTTATTAATAGGACCCTGTGAAGTTAGAATTTAGGTAAGTAATGGGGGCACTATGGGTTTATACAATAGTCTTTTGCCTTAATTAATGTTTCCTGAAGGTACGAGACAGATTTTTGTACATAAAAATAGAAGGCTTAAGACTTCACTATTAATGGAATCATAGGAATAAGCAGTAAATGCGTCTTAAGGAAAATCAAACTCAGCAAGAAATCAAGGTCAAAGTCAAGGTTTCACACTAAAGAGGAGCAGGACGGTAAGGACAGGACTAGTCTGTACCTCCTGATGCTGGGCTTTGCTTGTTATGCCTAAATCCAGCTCAAGGAACAGTGTAGGTTCATGTTCTGAAGACTAGAAAAGCAGACATTACCTAGCCATGTCTGTTATATTTACAGAATCAGTAGGGCTACCACCAATATTTGACAGTAAACAAAAACACAAAGGGCCAGATTCATTTCACCATGGTTGTAACTGGCGGATAATTTTTTTTTCTCCTGATTCAGTTCCAGTTTGTTCCCATAGACTTTAATAATGTTTCCACATGATAAACTGTGAGGTAAGTTTTTCAGAATTGAATTGGATTTCAAACTGAATCTCATCCATGAGTTTTCACATGATAAACCTGTTTCTCACTGAATTTAATCTGGTCTAATATCTGTGGTAAAATACAGATAGATACTATTGAATTTAGCCGTATGTGATATATTTTAACTATAATCTGCTTTCATACACAGAAGGAAAGACTTGAACAATGGCTTTAGGAAGTGAAGAAAATGTTTCAGGATTCATCATCCAAGGGTTCTCTGATACTCCTGAGCTTCATATCTCTCTTTTTGTGCTATTCCTTGGAATCTATCTCATCATTCTGCTGGGAAATCTCATCATATTCTTAGTCATTTCATGCAATCCTCACTTACACACCCCCATGTACATATTCTTGCAGAACCTTTCACTCATAGACATTTCTTTCCCCTCAACTGTTTTACCTAATTTGCTCCATATTCTTCTCACACAACAAAATATCATTTCATTCTTGGGGTGTATGACTCAAATGTATGTTTTTGGGTCCTTGGCTGGCAGTGAGAACTTTCTCCTGACGGCCATGGCATATGATCGTTATGTTGCCATCTGTGATCCCCTTCATTACATTGCCCGAATGAGCAGGAAACACTGTGCTGGGCTTATAACTGCAGCATTCACTGTTGGGTTTGGGGAAACAGTTGGCCTTATTGTACTTATACCTAAACTATCATATTGTGCTTCCCATCTTATTAACCATTTTTTCTGTGATGTCACAGCATTGCTAAAACTTTCCTGCAGCAGCACTTTTAGTGTGGAACTTTTCATTTACTTTGAAGGGACATTGCTGAATTTCAATTCCTTCCTCCTTACTCTGACCTCATACATATTTATCATCTCTGCTATCCTGAAAATACAATCCTCAGAGGGGAGACAAAAAGCCTTTTCTACCTGTGCTTCTCACCTGGCCTGTGTGATAACCCTTTATGGGACAGTTATTTGCCTGTATATGAGACCCACCACAAGTTACTCCATAAAAAGGGACAAGTATTTCTCACTGCTGTACATTGTCCTGGGCCCTGTGCTAAATCCTCCTATTTACACACTGAAAAATAAAGAATTCCAGTGTTCTTTAAATAAAATGAGGCAAAGATTTGTATCGTGCTTTTTTAGGTAATGCCAGCCATTAAAATCTGACCCGAGTAGTCATCAATAGCCCATATATATATATATATATATATATATATAAATATATAAATATAGTCTACGTTGCTTGATTCAAACAAATTCAACCTTCTATTGCAAACTATTATATAAATAGTGCTTCCACTAAGGGCATTTCCCATAGTTTAGGGTCCATTGCGCTAATGCAATAAAAACTATTTCATACAGTATGTCTGTGATCCCCAACCAGTGGCTCAGGGGGATCATGTTGCTCCCCAACCCCTTGGATGTTGCTCTCCATGCCCCCAAACCAACTGACTGAAGTATTCAGCTGCCAAAGGCTGAATCTTGAGAGGCTGCTATGTCCAACCTATAAAACTTTGTGAATGTATTAATACTGCTCCACGTTGCAGACCTAGATATGTCAGCTGCAGAAACTGAAGACTTTTCAGCCCATGATGTGGAAACCGCTCTAGTTGAATGGGCTTTAATCAATTTAGGAGACTGTTGACCAGAAACTGAATAGGCCGTAAGGATTGAGTTCTTAAACCAAGTTGCAATGGTTGGTTTTGAAGCCTTGAATCCTTTCCTCTTCCCCGAAAAGAGAATGAATAAATGTTCAGACTGCCTAAAAGTTCTAGACCTCTTAATATAGATGGAAAGCCATCTACAAACATCCAGGCTTTGCAACTTAGTTTCTGGAACTGACAAGGAATCCTCTAATCTCAGAAGAATCATCTCAGAATAAATATTACTGGTGACTTTAGGTTTAAAAAAAGGTAGAGTTCTCATTACAATGTTATCCAAGGTCTTAGAAAGCATAGCCTTAAACCAAGACACAAGGCTTCTACTTTAGGAAATTGTTGAGAATCAGCTGTTGGAGCACAATTTTTATATTTTGACTGATTGCAGTCCTCAGGAAGAGGCTGATCACAGCTTGAGCAAAAGTTATGCTTTGCTTTCTGTTTTCTCTTTCCAAATCTAATTTCAGACATCTAAGAGAGAAAAAAAAGAAAGTTAGCTTAATGCAGGATTAAAAACATATGATCAGAGAGTGGAATCTGCTAAAGGAAAGGCTTTACCTTAGCCCCAGCAACCCCACCACTTGAATGCAGTCGGGCAGCAAGAAGCCACAGGAACTACAGCTAAAGGCACACTGTGGAGAGGAGGTATACATAGGTAGGAGAGGCTACCACCCCTCTCAATCAAAGGGAATAAGACCCCCACACTTACCCTAACTCTTGCCACCAGATCCTCACTTGCGCCTGACAGCGCTGCTGCTTGCCATCATCGGCGCTCCTGACATGACACATCTGAGTGACCAAGCCTAACCAGGAACCGCTGTTGATTCCTCCTGTGCTACTTTGCCAAGACCTCGCCTGCAACACCAGCACTTGTGCTCCCTGGTAAGCCTAAGGGACATGGAATCCCCTGAACAACCCACCCATAAGGTGGTTAGTCACGTGGCCTTCAGGTTTACTGAACCTGGATCTTCAGACCAACGGTCCTCTTCCTCTGCCTATTCTTTGAGAACAGAAAAAAACATTACCAGTAAGGGGGCTGGGGGAGGTTTTGTAATCTCGTTTCTGGTTGATTTGTTTGTGTCTGTCCTCCACCCACTGGAGTGCTACCTGGAGGATGCAAAGAAAAATTCTTTTATGTGACAATGCTTTTTAATTCTCCATTACTAGCATATTTATGATAAAACTTGTACTTGTATGGAATAATTAGGACTGAATTTAGTCATGGAGTTACTTTTAATAAGTAAAAAAAAAACCAATAATTCCTTGAAATATTCAGATAAACTTCCCATTGATGTATACAGAATTTCCGTAGGTTATAGGCGTCAACATTTAAACACAATTTTTACACTGATAAATCTGAAATAATCACAGAAAAAAAAATGATTGGCAGAGCGGTCACAATTAAATTTTTCTGCTTGAATTTAATTGAATCTCTAAAAAATCATCATTCCATTGATACACTTTATAAATGAAATTAAAAAAAAGATACTGATATACAAGACATTGAATATTAATATGATGTATACAGAGTATTAGTTTGGAACTGTTAGCCTTGTACAAATAAAAAAAAACATGTTTCCTTCTTATTGTGGTTTAATTGGAACCACTTGAGGAGAGAAGAAATAGTTTAATGAAGGGTGAAGAGGAAGCACTGAAAAATGAGGCCATCGGTAGTGATTAAAAAAATTTTGTTACCAGTTAAACCACAATGTGGGTTTTTTGCAGCAAAATTCAGCACTTTGCTGAATTTGTATGAATATTCTGTGAAAAATAATACAGGTATAGGACCCATTATCCAGAATGCTCGGGACCAAGGGTATTCCGGATAAGGGTTCTTTCCGTAATTTGGATCTCCATACCTTAAGTCTACTAAAAAATCAATAAAACATTAATTAAACCCAATAGGATTGTTTTGCATCCAATAAGGATTATTTATATCTTAGTTGGGATCAATTACAAGGTTCTGTTTTATTTCTACATAGAAAAAGGAAATCAGTTCTCAAATTCTGAATTATTTGATTAAAATGGAGTCTATGGGAGACGGGCATTCCGTAATTCGGAGCTTTCTGGATAACGGGTTTCTGGATAAGGGGTCCGATACCTGTATTTTAAAAATTAAAAAAGTAGGATAGAGATTGTGCTGACCTAAGCCAAAAAGGCAAAAATATGAAGAAGGTGAAATATAAATGTGCACTTTTACCTGTATGCACTAATGTATTATATTTATTTCTAATAGACAGTATCAGACTTGGACCTTCCAGAGAACCTGAAAGAGGATCATGAAATTATCTCTGCAAATGCACTTATTAATCTTAATAACCCCATGTTTGTATTAATGTATTCTACTGTACAGCGCTGCGTACATAAGTAGCGCTTTATAAATAAAGATATACATACATACATACATACTGTACATACTGTACATATATACATGAATCTAGGTAAATGCAAGAAAACTTTCTTTGGTTATGTTAAAATTAGTAATTGACTGAGGTTTCCAATTATAGAATTGTTGGTTTACCTATAAATATCTTTTGCTGTAACCATAGGAGCCAAAGAGAATGTTTTTTTGGGGGCAGGTCTCTACTTTGTTTAGAGCTCAACACTTGGGGGAACACTTACTTAGCAATTTTGAAATATCAACTTCTAGATAATTTTAAGATTTAGGATTGGGTTTTTGCCAGAACTCTATTTTTTCCTTATTGCTCCCCCAAAAATTAGAGTTTTCCAAGAGTGTAAATGCTCCTAAAATGGCTGCTAGAGTTTGGGAAAAATAAAGAAGATTCATGGAAATGAACGTCCATTTAAACTCAAATTTTTCGAGTTTCAAGAATTCTGGATTTTCGAATGTAAACTCGAAATTTTCATACAAACGATTCAAGCATTATCGTGACATTTTATAAATACAGGAATGATAGAGTTTAATTTGAATTTATACCATGTTGAGTTTAGACGACTTTCAAGGCCAGAAAAAATGAATTTTGGTGAATGTGCCCATTGGAGTTTATTTTTATCCCTGTCTAAACACATTTGAAAAAGCCTACTGATTGATGTTATGTCCATTATACATGGAAGACTGTTAATCTTAAGGAGTCTTAATTATCAGCTCCATATGATTGGGAACACTGGTTTCTTCAGTGCCACAACTTCAAAGCACAACTTTTGTAACCAAATCATGAAAAAAAAATCATGTAGAAACCGGTTATTTAGAGAAACATTATTTCCAGAACATTTTCCCTTGAGGGATATTTATCATAATAACTCCACAGTTCACAATTTACAGTTTTAATAGACCACCAAGCATTCCTCATTGGGTATCCTCAGAAGACTTCCCTCTGTCTCACTGGTTATATAAACTGGGTTCCTAAAGAGACCGGCAGACTCTGTGCCCCTGCATGGAAGAACCTTAAGTTTCCCAATAACAGCAAAGCGAATCATTCACCCTTATTGTACTTATACCTAAACTACCATATTGTGCTTCCCATCTTATTAACCATTTTTTCTGTGATATCGCAGCATTGCTAAAACTTTCCTGCAGCAGCACTTTTAGTGTGGAACTTGTAATTTACATTGAAGGGACATTGCTGCTTTTTAATTCCTTCCTCCTTACTCTGACCTCATACATATTTATCATCTCTGCTATCCTGAAAATACAATCCTCAGAGGGGAGACAAAAAGCCTTTTCTACCTGTGCTTCCCACCTGGCCTGTGTGATAACCCTTTATGGGACAGTTATTTGCCTGTATATGAGACCCACCACAAGTTATTCTGTAAAAAGAGACAAGTATTTCTCACTGCTGTACATTGCCCTGGGCCCTGTGCTAAATCCTCTTATTTACACACTGAAAAACAAAGAATTCCAGTGTTCTTTAAATAAAATGAGGCACACATTTGTGTGTTGTTTTAGGTAATGCCAGCCATTATATATATATATATTTATATATAGTCTACGTTGCCTGATTCAAACAAATTCAACCTTCTATTGCAAACTATTATATGAATAGTGCTTCCACTATAGTTTAGGGTCCATTGCTCTAATGCAAGAAAAACTTCATACTGTATGTCTGTGATCCCCAACCAGTGGCTCAGGGGTAACATGTTGCTCCCCAACCCCTTGGGTGTTGCTCTCAGTGCCCCCAAACCAGGGAGTTATTTTTGAATTCCTGACTTGGGGGCAAGTTTTGGTTGAATATAAAACAAGATTCACTACCAAATAAAGCCCCTGTAAGCTGATAGGGTGCATAGAGGCCCCTAATAGCCAATCACAGCCCTTATTTGGCTCCTCCATGAACTTTTATGGTGCTTGTGTTGCTCTTCAAGTCTTTTTATATTTGACTGTGGCTCACGAGAAGAAAGGCTGGGGACCCCTGCTGTGCTAAAATTACATACAAGTATAAATTGTTGTTGTCATAGAATGTAATGTCAATGTTTTATCAGATTCTTCTTAATTTGTACTAAACACTTGAAGGCTTATTTATCAGTTTTTATATCTGAGAAAAAATTGTATCTCAAAAAAAAAAGATATTGTGGAAAAAGTCAAATATTGAAAATGTGTTTCTTTCCTGAAATTTTCTGTTTCAGGTAAGAAACAAATTTTCCATTTTGTTTTGCGTCCTCCAGGCAGCACACCATTGGGATTTAGCAAGCTTAACCCAGGGTTGGGAAGAAAAAATGTATATTGAAATGGACTGAAGTATTCAGCTGCCAAAGGCTGCATCTTGAGAGACTGCTATGTGCAGCCTATAAAACTTTGTCAATGTATGAATACTGCTCCACGTTGCAGACCTAGATATGTCAGCTGCAGAAACTGAAGACTTCAGCCCATGATGTGGAAACCGCTCTAGTTGAATGGGCTTTAATCAATGCAGAAGACTGTTGACCAGAAACTGAATAGGCTGTAAGGATTGAGTTCTTAAACCAAGTTGCAATGGTTGGTTTTAAAGCAACAAATTTTTCGCTACTATTGACTTCAATGTGGTTGGCCATAAGCATAATGGGACAGATTCCCTCATCGCTATTATTCAGCCAACCTCATAGTTTCTAAGTTTCATAACAACCAAAGACAACCCCCTTTCCAAAGACAGGCAAGAGGACAGGGCTCTGGTCAACTGGAGAAATAGTTCGAGGATAGTAAGTTATATTGATCTCAAAGGAAAGTGTAAAGAAGTTTGATGGTGATTTGGTCAAGGTGCTCTCAGTCCTTTTAGTCAGGTTCAAGCACTGTTCCCCCATATGACTAAGAAAGAATGAGATAAACATGACATACAGAGAATGGAGAAGAAAGATTAGGAGCTCTGTAACTGGGAACTTTATGGTGTATATTGACTTCTTTTACCAAGGGAGTTTTCTTATGAGGCTTACGATCATGGCCAGTTTTATTCAATTCTTTATTAATGTCCAGATTAAAATAACATAGCATTCAGTAACAACTTATCATTGATTTGGTGTTTGATCACTGTAAACCCTTCATAGCAATGCCTGCTGCAGTCTTCAAGCTAGGGATATTTTGTATCCAGATGAATAGGATCTTATGTCCCTTTTAATGTAATGGTAGTAACCTGTGGTTTCTTTGAAATAACTTTATACTAGAAACTATACAAGAAACATGCACTCGGGGGCGTGGCTGACCGCCAACCAAGATGGACGCTTAGCTCAAGAGCTGCGACACAGCTCAATCCAAACGTGAGGATAAAACATATTAAACATGGGGAAACACGGCAAAAATAGAGACCCCCAGAGGGAAGAACCAAAGGGGAACAGACTCACCGAATCACAAAAGTTTCTCAAGAAGTTTTTAACGCCGGCGGATCAGGACAGTGACACACACGAGGGAAACCCAGAGACAGGCAAACCGGATGGCACAGACGTAGACTCTGAATGCGAATCCATCAATACAGATCAAGGTACTCTTTCTTATTTAAAAACTCTGCCTACAAAACAAGACTTCCTAGACTTAGCGACGCAAATTAAAACAACGCTAAAGGAGGAAGTGGGAGACCTAAAAGCCGAGATTACGGCCTTGCACTCCAGGACGGCCGACATAGAACACAGAGCCGAATCAGTGGAGAGTACATTAGAATCTTTATTAACGGTTACCGATACACAAAACAAAGCAATACAACTACTTACCCGTAGAGTTGAAGACCTCGACAACCGAGGCCGACGGTGTAACCTGAGAGTAAGAGGCCTTCCTGAGTCGATAGACCAGTCGCTTCTGAAACAAACAGTGCAAGCAATATTCAATGACATACTGGGCCAACAGCCTACAAACGACTTGCACATTGAAAGAATACACAGAGCATTACGGCCAAGAGGTCTCCCCACCGAAAAACCAAGAGACATTATATGTTGTCTGCTAAGTTACACAAAGAAGGAGGAGATACTAACCAAAGCACGTCAACTGAAAGTTGTTAAGCATGGAAATACAGAAATTGCTATCTTACAAGACCTGTCCTGGTTTACCCTCCAGCAAAGAAAACTTTTGAAACCACTGACAGATATGCTTAAAGAGAGAAAAATCCTCTTCCGCTGGGGCTACCCATTTTCCATCCAGGCGACCATAGAAGGGAAAACACATACCCTAACAGCTCCAGAAGACATACACCCATTCCTACAAGCCTGCAAAGCAGAACATCTGGACCTAACTGAATGGGTTAAATTTGTCCAACTTCCCAACCCACCCCTCTACAATATAAAGAACCCTGGATGGAAGCAACTACACCCAAATCCAAGAGGAGAAAGATGAAACTAACACCAGAAAAACAACCTCCCCAGGATAAAACAAAAGACACAGGATGAAACTCAAGGCCCCGACAAAAAAGAAGAACACTAACATACCCTCACGAACTTGAAAACTTAAGTTTAACAAATACGCACTGAGCTGAAGCTAAATCTGGTATGACACACCAACCCCCTCGATATCTGGGCAAGACAAATGATTTGTCAAAGGAAAACTGCTTCAAAGCACAAAGCCCAACTTTTGAAAGGTTACAAAATATGTTTCTTTTAATAATAATATGGTTTAAACTAATGAAACAGTTTATTATTGTTTGTTTTATACAAGTTGAATTTTGCTATGATCACTGTCTTATTGAGGTAAAATCATACTGTCTGAAATGTTATAGGTACAAAGGTAAATGTTATAACTGTACACAAATATGCTTACCTTACTTCAATAATGGATAACACTGTTAAGGTAATTTCTTTGAACGTAAATGGTCTCAATATTCCTGAGAAAAGAAAACAAATAGTAAATGTAATGAGGAAGGGAAAGGGCGATATCATTTTATTGCAAGAGACACATTTTAAGAATAACCCACAACCAATGCACAAATTAGGCACTTTTTCACAATGGTACTATAGTAACAATCCTGACCAAAAAACTAAGGGAGTAGCAATAGCAATACGTAAAACTTAAACTTCCAACTGGAAGCAACCTTAAGGGACCTAATGGTAGATATCTACTCATCAAAGGACAACTATACCACACACCCTGTACTATAGGCTGTGTCTACTTCCCAAATAAAAACCAAATTCCTTTCTTGAGTAAACTTGAGAAAAAATTACTGAATTTGCACATGGGATATGTATCATAGGGGGCGACTTTAATTTCCCCATAGACCCACTCAATGATACCTCTAAGGGAAGCTCCATACTTCCATTCTCCAAATTAAAGATAGCTCACAAAACCCTGCAATCACTGAGACTGATCGACACCTGGAGATTCCATAACCCAACCACAAAACAATACACACATTACTCAAACACACAAATAGCTATGCCCGGATAGACTATGTATTTGTTTCACAACATTATCTACACTGGCTAACAGAAGCCAGTATAGATAACATATTATGGTCAGACCATGCAGCCGTTCAAATAAATTAAATATCCCACACAAAATCTCCCCTACCTGGCAATGGAGACTTAATGAAAGTCTACTGGAAGACCCAGAATGCCACAAAGAAATTATTGACATGATTAAAGAATATAAACAGAACACACAAACAGACGGAACCTCCCAACTTACAAAATGGCAAGCATTGAAATGTGTTATAAGGGGGATCCTGATCAAACACGGCACACGAATAAAAAAGATAGACAAAAAAAGACGACACAGTTAATAGAAGAAATAGGGAAGCTAGAAATCCAACACCAGCAGAATTTAGCACTAGAGACCTACAACTACTCACGGAAAAAAGGAGAGAACTAAAACAACTATCCAATAGTGCCATCAAATATGCAATGACCAGACTTAGACAAAAATATTATGAGTATGGGAACAAAACGGGCAAATTGCTAGCTAGAGCATTAAGACAGAAACAACAAGACACATATGTACATAAAGTAAAAAACGAAGAAGGCATTATGCAACTACTACCTAACAGAATTGCAGATGCCTTTAGACATTTTTACAAAAATCTCTATAATATCCCTCAACATATTAACAAATGAAACTAGAACACAAGATACAAACCTACCTCACTAAAAATGCGTTACCTAGAATAGAGCAACACATATTAAAAGACCTAGACTCTCCCATCCAACTCTATGAGGTTACAGAAGCAATTAAAAATTTAAAACTCCAGAAAGCACCAGGCCCAGATGGATACTCAGGGAAATTTTACAAAAACCTAGCAGACCACCTGGCCCCCATGCTCACAAACTGTTTTAATGAAATAGGGCCCGAAAAACCCTTAAATGAGGAATTTCTTCTAGCATACATCTCAGTCATACCCAAACCTGGGAAAGACTTAACCAACTGCAGCAGCTATAGGCCATCTCCTTACTCAACCTAGATCTTAAAATATATACAAAAATACTAGCTTCCAGACTAAACCCTATCTTACCAGACTGGATACACAGGGACCAAACAGGATTTGTCCGGGGCAGGGAAGGTAAAGAGAACACAATGAAAATACTAAATATGATGTGCTGGGCGAAAGAACACCGAACGCCCTCTCTGCTACTCTCCACAGATGCAGAGAAGGCGTTCGACAGAGTCCATTGGACTTTCTTGAAAAAGGTCCTTGAAAATTCAGGAATGGGAACAATATTTATAAACAAAATTATGGCACTTTACACAATGCCACAGGCTCAAATTAAAATCAATGGTATACTCTCAAATAAATTTACAATACGAAATGGTACCAGACAAGGGTGCCCACTCTCACCACTCCTATATGTACTTTGCATGGAACATCTACTGATAGCACTAAGACAAAATCCAGATATAACAGGACTTACTATACAAAGGGAGGAGTTCAAAACAGCAGCATTCGCTGACGACCTACTTCTTTTCCTAACAAAACCACACATCTCCCTACCGGTAGCAATGAAGGAACTAAAAATATACGGAGACCTATCAAACTACAAAATCAATATGACCAAATCGGAATCACTACCAGTAGTACTGCCAGAAAAACTGCTTAATCAACTAAAAACATAACTTCAAATTCCAATGGCAAACAGAGAAAATACAATATCTAGGAGTAAACATCCCGACAGATCTACACAAAATTTATGACCTTAACTATAAACCACTGCTATCTAACCTATCTACTCAACTACAAGATTGGGACCACAACCACTTCACCTGGACAGGACGCATTAACATCATTAAAATGTCGATACTTCCTAAAATACTCTACCTATTTCAAACACTGCCGGTCACCCTGCCAAAATCTTTTTTCCATCAAATAGAACGAACAATATCGCAATTTATATGGGCAAAGAAAAAAGCACGACTCAAAAAGTCCATCCTATATAAACCGAAAGAGAAAGGAGGCCTTGGACTTCCAGACATCTTCTCCTATTATCAAGCATGCATTGTATCTAAACTAGTTGAGCACACCTATATGGCAAACGACAAACAATGGATAAAAATAGAAAACCAATGGGCAGGCCACCCACTAGCAAACATAGTTTGGAATAAAGAGAAAAAGAAAGAACTATACATAGGCCAAAACTCACAAATTCAAGCACTGACCGACACATGGAAAAATCTCAATAAAAAACATAATCTCATCTCATTCCCATCTCCATTACTACCATTGGGAAATAACCTGGATTTCCCCCCAGGAATCATTGATAAAGGCATGAACAAGGCGTTTGGAATCCAAAACCTACAGCTACAACATGTCCTAGCAACAGCTACAGAACGACCAGCGATAAAGATCAACAGTACCACCTGGACTAAAAAAGACTCATGGAGATACTTACAAATAAACAATTTTCTCAAAGAACTGCATGACCTACAACAACCTCCCAGAACTTTGACAGACCTAGAACAACTATGCAATAGGAGTACAAGTCCCAACCACCTAATCTCATCCGTCTACAAAATCATCATTCAAAGTAAATATGCCAACTTACCTTACTTCACTCGCACATGGACACAGGAACTCCAGATTAACCTGAATGAAGAAAAATGGGAAAAAATCTTTAGAACCATAGCTAAATGCTCCATCAGTAACAAATTCCATGAAAACTCATACAAGATTTTATCATACTGGTACAGAACCCCAACACAGCTTTACAAAATGGGCTTGATACAAGACGAAATGTGCTGGAGGTGCAATGGTGAGAGTGGGACAATTTCCCACATCTGGTACACATGTCCAAAAATGAAAAACTTCTGGGAACAGGTTGAACAAACATGTAATGACATCCTTGGTTGCCAGGTCAGACTCTCCCCCCAATTAATATTGTTATTCCATACAGATATACCTGAAAAGACGTTTAAAAAAAGTTTGCTAATACAACTGATACTAGCTGCGAAAAATTTGATCCCTAGAAAATGGAGAAATGAAAATCCCCCCTCCATAGAGGAGTGGTTAACAAACGTAAATGATATCTACCTCATGGAGGAAATCACATCCTCCTTATCGTCCACAACACAAAAGTTTATCACAACCTGGCAACCATGGGTCTCATACTTAAACCTACATAACAGATTGTAGAACAGGCATTTACCAAACAAGACAGATCAACAACAATGAAGACAGTACTAACATAGAACTAATACATAGCATTAAAGTTAATTACCTTGTTGATATTTGAATGTTTCAATGTATACAAATCTTGCAGAATAGACCTAAATGAATGAATGTACAATTCAAATGTGCCAAAAACCATTAAGGAATAATCTGTATAAAGCAATCTTTTGTATATCAATAAAGATTTGAATACGAAAAAAAAAAAGAAACATGCACTCACAAATGTCATGCAACCAAATAAGTGCAATTGTAAAGGGCATTGTATCCGGCTTATCAATGTACAAGTCATATGAACCTATTTGATATACAGGTACAGGATCCCTTATCCGGAAACCCGTTATCCAGAAAGCTCCGAATTACGGAAAGCCTGTCTCCCATAGACTCCATTTTAATCAAACAATTTCCCTTTTCTCTGTAATAATAAAACAGTACCTTGTAATTGATCCCAACTAAGATATAATTACCCCTTATTGGGGCAGAACAGCCCTATTGGGTTTATTTAATGGTTAAATGATTCCCTTTTCTCTGTAATAATAAAACAGTACCTGTACTTGATCCCAACTAAGATATAATTACCCCTTATTGGGGGCAGAACAGCCCTATTGGGTTTATTTAATGGTTAAATGATTCCCTTTTCTCTGTAATAATAAAACAGTACCTGTACTTGATCCCAACTAAGATATAATTACCCCTTATTGGGGCAGAACAGCCCTATTGGGTTTATTTAATGGTTAAATGATTCCCTTTCTCTGTAATAATAAAACAGTACCTGTACTTGATCCCAACTAAGATATAATTACCCCTTATTGGGGGCAGAACAGCCCTATTGGGTTTATTTAATGGTTAAATGACTCCCTTTTCTCTGTAATAATAAAACAGTACCTGTACTTGATCCCAACTAAGATATAATTACCCCTTATTGGGGCAGAACAGCCCTATTGGGTTTATTTAATGGTTAAATGATTCTCTTTTTCTATGTAGAAATAAAACAGAACCTTGTAATTGATCCCAACTAAGATATAAATAATCCTTATTGGATGCAAAACAATCCTAATGGGTTTAATTAATGTTGTATTGATTTTTTAGTAGACTTAAGGTATGGAGATCCAAATTTCGTAAAGATCCCTTATCCGGAATACCCTTGGTCCCGTGCATTCAGGATAATGGGTCCTATACCTGTATCTGTATTGGTTCCTTATCACAAGCATCAGAAGTAATATTCGGATGGGTAACTGAGCAGCTCCAGTAAAGACCTTCTTTTCTATGGTGGAGCTATTTCTCTTTCAATGGAAAACTCAGTAAGATCAGTCTTTTGTAGCTTTCTAGGATATTACTAGCCTTATATACTGCAAATTCTTGCTCAAAATTGTATAATGAATGTATAAGATTCTAGGTGCACAATTGTAGGTTTAGATGTTTTTCCTCAAAAAATGTATGTAGATGTATGGGTGAATGCAATGAGCAGTGAGATTGAAAGAAAAGGTTTACCCTTGAGCATCAAAGGGTTTTTTTACTGTTTTCACTATTTTAATATGCTATAAAATTTGAAATACATATTTCACATGGAATTCATCCATATTACAGAGTTGTTGCTGTCAAAATTTTGCCCACCGAATATATTGCAGTGTTCATGGAACACCATTCCTATTGTTAAAATACTTCATTATGTAATATTAGATTTTATCATTGTGCAATCACTTCTAAATATTGTGCCCAACATGTATGAAGCCCTGTATTTCAAATACACTAGATTTGTCTCTCTTCAGTAGCTTGACAATTCTGCACATTTGTATTTATTTACTAAAAAAAAATGAATGAATACAGGTATAGGACCCATTATCCAGAATGCTTGGGGCCAAGGGTATTCCGGATAAGAGGACTTTCCGTAATTTGGATCTTCATACCTTAAGTCTACTAAAAAATCAATAAAACATTAATTAAACCCAAAAGGATTGTTCTTCCCCCAATAAGGATTAATTATATCTTAGTTGGGATCAAGTACAGGTACTGTTTTATTATTACAGAGAAAAGGGAATCATTTAACCATTAAATAAACCCAATAGGGCTGTTCTGCCCCCAATAAGGGGTAATTATATCTTAGTTGGGATCAAGTACAGGTACTGTTTTATTATTACAGAGAAAAGGGAATCATTTAACCATGAAATAAACCCAATAGGGCTGTTCTGCCCCCAATAAGGGGTAATTATATCTTAGTTGGGATCAAGTACAGGTACTGTTTTATTATTACAGAGAAAAGGGAATCATTTAACCATGAAATAAAGCCAATAGGGCTGTTCTGCCCCAATAAGGGGTAATTATATCTTAGTTGGGATCAAGTACAGGTACTGTTTTATTACTACAGAGAAAAGGGAATCATTTAACCATTAAATAAACCCAATAGGGCTGTTCTGCCCCAATAAGGGGTAATTATATCTTAGTTGGGATCAAGTACAGGTACTGTTTTATTACTACAGAGAAAAGGGAATCATTTAACCATTAAATAAACCCAATAGGGCTGTTCTGCCCCCAATAAGGGGTAATTATATCTTAGTTGGGATCAAGTACAGGTACTGTTTTATTATTACAGAGAAAAGGGAATCATTTAACCATTAAATAAACCCAATAGGACTGTTCTGCCCCAATAAAGGGTAATTATATCTTAGTTGGGATCAAGTACAGGTACTGTTTTATTATTACAGAGAAAAGGGAATCATTTTTTAAAATCTGAATTATTTGCTTATAATGGAGTCTATGGGAGACAGGCTTTCCGTAATTCGGAGCTTTCTGGATATCGGGTTTCTGGATAAGGGATCCCATACCTGTACAAGATAAATAGTAATTCTCATGCTACAAGATCTTTTGCTATTTAGGTATAAATCATATTTTTTAAATGATGTCTTTAGTTTGCCAAATAGTCTTAGTTAAATCTATTTAACATCGGAAGGCGATTTTACAATACTGATTATTTTATATAGCTTGGTAATGGAACAAAGCACAGGGCTCACTCTAAATACATGTGTAGATAGATAATACAACTTGTCATATACAACTTGATAATACAACTAATTCGTAGTTCCACAGAGCTTAAATATTGATGGATAGATGATAAAGACATAAGAAAGGAGGGATTAAGAAAGAGTGTATAGAAATGTGAACACAATTATATAGAAAAAAGATAGCATAGAATAGATGATGAAGCAGATGGATCAAAGATAGATATGAGAGATAGAGGGTCCACAAATGTAAAGAGTTTATATATTGTAGTGTTATTATGATTGTGTTGCCTATTAAAGGCTACATTTATCTGGGGATAGGCACAGACATTGAGGATAGGTAACAGAGAAGAAGGGATGAAAGATGAGAGAGATGTACATCCTGTGCTTGAAGGACAAATATATTTATCAAGTTGTTTACTGGATAAAGGGGGTATTCTGGAAAATATCTTTGGAGCTAAATTGACAAAAATTTGTTCATAATACTGAATTTATATAAAACATAACTCAAATTATTACAGCCGTTCCATAAACCCAAACTTGACAATACTTCCCTTTGAGTTTCCCAAATGATTTTTACCATGTACTTCAAATGTATAAACACAATAATAGTGTAGAATTTCCCAGCACTGCTTTATATAACTTCCATTTGGAAACTTGACTCACATTAAACCAGAGCACCTGGAACTATTCATACAGGTGCAACAACTTATATTTCACTCCTCACTCCCTTCCCAAGATCAAAGCTTCACAACAGAAATAATAACTAGAGATGTAGCGAACTGTTCGCCGGCGAACTAATTCGCGCGAACATCGGGTGTTCGCAAGTCCGCAAATTCGCGAACTTTTCGTGATGTTCGCAATTTGGGTTCGCCGGCACCGAAAAAATCGCAAAACTTACGATAACGTTACGAATGCTCCGAAAAAGTCGCAAAACTTACGATAACGTTACGAATGCTCCGAAAAAGTCGCAAAACTTACGATAACGTTACGAATGCTCCGAAAAAGTCGCAAAACTTACAATAACGTTACGAATGCTCCGAAAAAGTCGCAAAACTTACGATAACGTTATGAATGCTCCGAAAAAGTCGCAAAACTTACGATAACTTTACGAAAGCGCCGGAAATTACGAAAAAGTCGCAAAATTACCGATCATTTCGAAAAACGGCGTGTGTCAATTTTTCAGAGAAGTTTTTGCCCTTGATCCTCCCTCCTGCATGCCACTGCCCAGGTCGTGGCACCCTTTAAACAACTTTAAAATCAGTTTTCTGGCCAGAAATGGCTTTTCTAGGTTTTAAAGTTCGCCTTCCCATTGAAGTCTATGGGGTTCGCAAAGTTCGCGAATATTCGCAATTTTCGGCGGAAGTTCGCGAACAGGTTCGCGAACTTTTTTTTTGAGGTTCGCTACATCTCTAATAATAACCAAGGACAGAAAATGCCCATTGTGCAGTATTTTATCCTGCATCTAGTCTACATATGCTGAACTACCTTGTCTATTCAGTTATCATCAAAATTGAATTCAATACTCCTCCCATTGGCTGTATGAGCACTGTTCTCATATTTCATCTTTAACACAATATCATTACTTTGCTCAAAAGTTGCTATTTGGTTGCAGCTAAAAACTATATGGAAATATTACAGCAGTAATGTTTTTCCTTGATTGGCGTAGTTGTAGGTATGCTAATGTTCCGTGGGCATGCTATTGCTTTCTGTAATACAAAAACAGTAGTGCAAAAGCTCTTTTTATTTATTTTTTTAAATAAAAAAAAAATATATGTATGTGGTTTTTTTTTCTGTAGTAGTAAAGTTCTCAGCAATAATATTTTTTTATTTTCATTTTGTCTCTATGTAAAAGTAAAAAAATCATGTATCTCCAAACAATGTGCATTGGAAGTGCATAAAAATAAAGAACATGTGAAATTATGGTGTAATATTTCTTAAATTAATAAAACACCTTGAAACAGCTTGAAAAATGTGACCATAAATGAGTTAAATATTAAACTTTGTCCACCAGTGCAAAATGGTGAGCTGATGCGCTCTCCAGATGTAAAATACAGCAAGGCAAAGTAAATCTGCAGATTCTTGATGGTAGTGATAAAGCGGGATCCTCACATTATGATAAAATGAGAGAAAACAAACATAACGAAATACTATTTATTAAAAATAAAACCTGCCCATATACAGGCTACTCACAGGATTGTAGTACAGGTATCGGACCCCTTATCCGGAAACCTGTTATCCAGAAAGCTCCGAATTACGGAATGCCTGTCTCCCATAGACTCCATTTTAATCAAATAATTCAGAATTTTAAAACTGATTTCCTTTTTCTATGTAGAAATAAAACAGAACCTTGTAATTGATCCCAACAAAGATATAAATAATCCTTATTGGATGCAAAACAATCCTATTGGGTTTAATTAATGTTTTATTGATTTTTTAGTAGACTTAAGGTATTGAGATCCAAATTATGGAAAGACCCCTTATCCGGAATACCCTTGGTCCCGAGCATTCTGGATAATGGGTCCTATACCTGTACAACCTGTATATGAGACCCACCACAAGTTATTCCCTAAAAAGAGACAAGTATTTTTCCCTGCTATACATTGCCCTGGGCCCTGTGCAAAATCCCCTATTAAACCGTTTAGGTGAATTTAACCATAGAATATTATATTTTTGTCATATTTCCCATCCCAATGAAATGACTGTGCAACATAACAATGGAACAAATTTGATTTATTATGGCACAGCTTACACAACATGTCTTGGCTCTCATGGAATAAAATGAGATAATGATCTATGTAACTAAAGTGACATAAGCGCCATCAATTCTTGCAGTGCTTTACAGAGTAAAAGGGTTAAGATTCAAGACCAACCACATAACATATACAGATATACATTTCCCTATACATTTTTCAGTTACATTTGGATATTGTTAGAAGACAATAGGGGGGGAGGCCCTGATCACAAGAGCTTACATTCTAAGAGGGAGCACAGTTGAGACATGAGGTAAGGGTAACCAGTGAGGCGTTAGAGTTCCCGTTGCTTTTTAAAGTGATGGTAAGTGAAGAGTTAAAGGTAAATACCAGCGGCTAGTGAGAGTTTGGATGAAGAGTAGGGAGGTTTACTGGGGAATCAATGGAGTATAATGAATACAGGATAAATAATAATGATATGAATAATAAAGAGTTTTATAAGCTTGAATGAAAAGGTGTGTTTTAAGTAACCATTTCAGATCCTGGAGACTCTGATAGTGTCTGGCACAGGGTGTTCCAGAGGATGGGTGCAGCACATTAGAAGTCCTGGGTGCCAGAGTGAGAGGAAGTGATGAGTGAGGAGGAGAGAAGGAGGTCATGTGCAGACCAAATGTTACACCTGGGGGTGTACCTGGGGATTAGGGTGGTTATATATATATATATATATTGGTGCGGCACCAGTGAGTGCTTTGTAGGGAGTACAAGAACCTGAAATTGAATCCTGTATATGACAAATAGCCAGTGCAGGGACTGGCAGAGAGGGGTGGCACTTGGGGAGTGAGAGGAGAAGAATGAGTCTGGGCAGCAGTGTTCATGATGGATTGAAATGGGGTCAGTTTAGACAGGGGAAGTCCACACAGCAGTGAGTTAAAGTAGTCTAAACAAGATAAGGGTGTAGATAAGAATTTTGGCAGTCTCATGTGTGAGGAAGGGTCAAATGCGAGAGATGTATTTGAGGTGAAAGCGATAGGATTTAGTGAGTGTTTAAATATGGGGAATCAATGAGAGGGTAGTGTCAAATTTGACTTGTAGACAGCAAACTTTTGGAAACACAGGTTATATTATTATTTTCCATGTTAACAGTGATGTCAGGCAGGGAAACAGTTAGAAGGTGGGAAGATGACCAATTCAGTTGTGTCCTTCAGTTGATTTTAAGGCAAAAAGAGGGCATAAATGCAGAAATTGCTATGAGACAGTCGGTGACATGAGCTAAGAGCGAGGGCATGTCTAGAGAAGAAAGGCAGATTTGAGTATCATCTGCATATAAATAATATTGAAACCCAAATGAGCTGATTAGCTGACCAGTGGTATAGATTGAAAATAACAGGTCCAAGAATGGTGCCTTGAGGTACCCCAACTGAAAGAGGGTGTGGAGAGGAGGTAGAGGTTGTATGGGAGACACTGAAGGATCAATTAGAAAAATAGGATATTAGTGATGAGTTAATCTGTCCCACCTTGCTTTGCTGAAAAATCTGCGAAACTCTGGGGAAAAAAAATTCGTGAAACGTGGGTACAAACATGCCTGTGATAAAGGTTCTTACATCTGGTTTTAGGATTCTGAGGTGGAGGAGGAGTGTGCAAGAAGGGGAGTATGAGTGTAAGAAGATGGTGAACAGAGAGAGTGAAAGGAGAGTTTAAGAGGTTAGAGAGCAAAGGTGAGTAAAGACGATGGCCATCCCGGTGAGTGGGGTCTGAGACCCACTGTTTGAGCCCATAGGAGGAGGTAAGATGAAGCAGCTTGGAGGTAGGTGACCCTTCAGTGTTGATGCAAAATATATGACTATATGAATGTTGCTCCATCTGTATCTGATTAGCTATTGAGAAAGAAGGTTTCTTATTTTTAGAACATGATCATACAGTAAATGCATGCTCTCTGTGGATAGTGTAAACTTGCTCTTTCTGATGTATATCAACACTGTGGGAGGAAACTTGTATAGTGGAAAATTAATTGTTAATCTCTTTATATATTTCTAGAAAAGAATATTTTATTAAGGACCAACTCAAGCACAATACAACGTGAAGACTCATACATCAACTGCCTTTTTGCTGGTATCATGATACCTGAAGTCTTCACTCCCTTTTTTAAGAATTGGACTGTTTCACTTTCCCAGATTATATGTTTTCCATGTTAGAAGGTCTTGGCTTCGCTCGTCTGTTGCAAATTCCTGGTTTCTTGTTTTGGTTTGTTCTTTGTTACATTATCATTATTATTATTATTATTAACATTTATTTATAAAGCGCCGACATATTCCGCAGCGTTTCCAGCCTGACCTTTACGACAGGGGCTGTTCTTTTTTTTGGTTTACAAAGGTGGGTGCCAAGAACTCCATATTGTTAGCCTTTCTATATACATGGAAAGCTGCAACCACCACAGCTGTTCCAGTGACCAGCAGTAGCAATGCCCGATCCTGGCACCCTCCGCAGGCTGAACTGCTAAGTGCAGGCTGGCTACCATTAAAACTCTAAAGGAACATGTAACATTGAAGCTGCAATAAAGAGTTTAATTCCCTTAAGGAGTTGTGTGTCCTACCCTATGACCATGTCCTCACACAGCCTGGCTTCGGTAACCCTTCTGCTCACAGGTGATATATGATTTGCTATTTTAAATCACACAGAAGCTAAGGGGTGTCTTAGTCAAAACACTTATGTCCCCACCTACTGTCCACTCTCGCTACAGTGCACTGAATATAGGCAAATTTGCCTTCTAGGTACAAAGACCTGAGTCTCAGAGAGCAACCAGCCCATTAAATCTATTTTTGCACTTGGCCAAGCATTTGTAAAATACATTTTGAATAGTGATGAGCGAATCTGTTCCGTTTCGCTTCACCGAAAAATTTGTGAATCTTTCAAAAGATCCGCGAAACGGCAAAAAATTCGCGAAACGGGGAAAATGTCGTGCGACAAAAAAAAATTGTCGCCCGCGGCTATTGTTTCGTCGCACACTGCTATTGTTTTGTCGCACGCTATTGTTTCATCACACGCGGCTATTGTTTTGTCGCACGGCTATTGTTTCGTCGCCCGTAGCTATTGTTTTGTCGCACACTGCTATTGTTTTGTCGCACGCTATTGTTTCATCACACGCGGCTATTGTTTTGTCGCACGGCTATTGTTTCGTCGCCCGTAGCTATTGTTTTGTCGCACGCGGCTATTGTTTTGTCGCACGGCTATTGTTTCGTCGCACGCGGCTATTGTTTCGTCGCACGGCTATTGTTTCGTCGCCCGTGGCTATTGTTTCGTCACCCGCGGCTATTGTTTTGTCGCATGGCTATTGTTTCGTCGCACGGCTATTGTTTCGTCGCCCGCGGCTATTGTTTCGTCACCCGCGGCTATTGTTTCGTCACCCGCGGCTATTGTTTTGTCGCACGGCTATTGTTTCGTTGCCCGCAGCTATTTTTTTGTCGCGCGGCTATTGTTTTGTCGCCTGCGGCTATTATTTTTGGACGTGCAGCGAATTTTTCATCCGTTTTGCGAAAACAATCCACCAATGGCGAAACGCGGAAATTCGCCGCGAATCCATGCCTGCCGAAACTTTTCGCCCATCACTAATTTTGAATGCTCTGCAGTAAGGTAAAAAACTTAAATAATTTATTTCAGTTGACAACAATCCATGGTATTAATAAAAAACAATTAAGATATGCAGGTTTGAAGAAATTGATCATGTAGGAATTATCAGGGGATTACTATCCATTCAGCTATCCTTTGGTAACTGACCTACCCACATACAGTATGCTGATGGAAGTAAAAAAGGAAAGTCAACAGATTTTTGATTCAGATGGCACTAAATGCTGAATTTGGTTACTTAATGGCTTTACAATTAATATTTATTCTATATTCTGTGAACTAGTTAAACTGAGGAGGGGGGGGATGAACTCACGAACAGGAAATTTGCAAAACTGCTGAAAAATTCATGAAACAATGAAAAATTCACAAAACGCAGTTTACGTGCATGACTTTTTTCATGCAACTGCACCTTTTTGACTCAACCACACCTTTTTTTGATGCAGCTGAACCTTTTTGATACAGTTCCGCAAAACAATTCGTCGAGGGTCCAGAGAAGGGGAACTAAGCTGGTAAAGGGTATGGAAAGTCTCAGTTATGGGGAAAGGCTGGCCAAGTTGGGTCTGTTTACACTGGGGAAGAGGCGCTTAAGGGGTGACATGATAACTATGTATAAATATATAAGGGGATCATATAATAACCTTTCTAATGTTTTATTTACCAGTAGGTCCTTCCAACGGACACGAGGGAACCCACTCCGGTTAGAAGAAGGGAGGTTCCATTTAAACATTCGGAAAGGATTTTTGGAATTCCCTCCCCGAATCAGTCGTACTGGCTGATACATTATATAGCTTTAAGAAGGGGCTGGATGGATTCTTACAAGTGAGGGAATACAGGGTTATGGGAGATAGCTCTTAGTACAAGTGAGGGAATACAGGGGTAGGGGGATAGCTCTCAGTACAAGTGAGGGAATACAGGGGTAGGGGAGATAGCTCTCAGTACAAGTGAGGGAATACAGGGGTATGGGGGATAGCTATCAGTACAAGTGAGGGAATACAGGGGTAGGGGAGATAGCTCTCAGTACAAGTGAGGGAATACAGGGGTAGGGGAGATAGCTCTCAGTACAAGTGAGGGAATACAGGGGTATGGGAGATAGCTCTCAGTACAAGTGAGGGAATACAGGGGTAGGGGGGATTGCTCTCAGTACAAGTGAGGGGATACAGGGGTAGGGGGGATAGCTCTCAGTACAAGTGAGGGAATACAGGGGTAGGGGAGATAGCTCTCAGTACAAGTGAGGGAATACAGGGGTATGGGAGATAGCTCTCAGTACAAAGTGAGGGAATACAGGGGTAGGGGGGATAGCTCTCAGTACAAGTGAGGGAATACAGGGGTAGGGGAGATAGCTCTCAGTACAAGTGAGGGAATACAGGGGTATGGGAGATAGCTCTCAGTACAAGTGAGGGAATACAGGGGTAGGGGAGATAGCTCTCAGTACAAGTGAGGGAATACAGGGGTAGGGGAGATAGCTCTCAGTACAAGTGAGGGAATACAGGGGTATGGGAGATAGCTCTCAGTACAAGTGAGGAATACAGGGGTAGGGGGGATAGCTCTCAGTACAAGTGAGGGAATACAGGGGTAGGGGAGATAGCTCTCCAGTACAAGTGAGGGAATACAGGGGTATGGGAGATAGCTCTCAGTACAAGTGAGGGAATACAGGGGTAGGGGGGATAGCTCTCAGTACAAGTGAGGGAATACAGGGTTATGGGAGATAGCTCTCAGTACAAGTGAGGGAATACAGGGTTATGGGAGATAGCCCTCAGTACTAGTGAGGGAATACAGGGGTAGGGGAGATAGCTCTCAGTACAAGTGAGGGAATACAGGGGTATGGGGGATAGCTCTCAGTTACAAGTGAGGGAATACAGGGGTAGGGGAGATAGCTCTCAGTACAAGTGAGGGAATACAGGGGTAGGGGGGATAGCTCTCAGTACAAGTGAGGGAATACAGGGGTAGGGGAGAAGCTCTCAGTACAAGTGAGGGAATACAGGGGTAGGGGAGATAGCTCTCAGTACAAGTGAGGGGAATACAGGGGTAGGGGGAGATAGCTCTCAGTACAAGTGAGGGAATACAGGGGTAGGGGAGATAGCTCTCAGTACAAGTGAGGGAATACAGGGGTAGGGGAGATAGCTCTCAGTACAAGTGAGGGAATACAGGGGTAGGGGAGATAGCTCTCAGTACAAGTGAGGGAATACAGGGGTAGGGGAGATAGCTCTCAGTACAAGTGGAGGGAATACAGGGGTAGGGGAGATAGCTCTCAGTACAAGTGAGGGAATACAGGGGTAGGGGAGATAGCTCTCAGTACAAGTGAGGGAATACAGGGGTAGGGAGATAGCTCTCAGTACAAGTGAGGGAATACAGGGGTAGGGGGGATAGCTCTCAGTACAAGTGAGGGAATACAGGCGTAGGAGAGATAGCTCTCAGTACAAGTGAGGGAATACAGGGGAGGGGAGATAGCTCTCAGTACAAGTGAGGGAATACAAGGGGTAGGGGGGATAGCTCTCAGTAACAAGTGAGGGAATACAGGGTTATGGGGGATAGCTCTCAGTACAAGTGAGGGAATACAGGAGGTAGGGGAGATAGCTCTCAGTACAAGTGAGGGAATACAGGGGTAGGGGGATAGCTCTCAGTACAAGTGAGGAATACCAGGGGTTAGGGGAGATAGCTCTCAGTACAAGTGAGGGAATACAGGGGTATGGGAGATTGCTCTCAGTACAAGTGAGGGAATACAGGGGTAGGGGGGATAGCTCTCAGTACAAGTGAGGGAATGCAGGGGTAGGGGAGATAGCTCTCAGTACAAGTGAGGGAATACAGGGGGTAGGGGGGATAGCTCTCAGTACAAGTGAGTGAATACAGGGGTAGGGGGGGATAGCTCTTAGTACAAGTGAGGGAATACAGGCGTAGGGGAGATAGCTCTCAGTACAAGTGAGGGAATACAGGGGTAGGGGGATAGCTCTCAGTACAAGTGAGGGAATACAGGGGTAGGGGAGATAGCTCTCAGTACAAGTGAGGGAATACAGGGGTAGGGGGGATAGCTCTCAGTACAAGTGAGGGAATACAGGGGTAGGGGAGATAGCTCTCAGTACAAGTGAGGGAATACAGGGGTAGGGGGGATAGCTCTCAGTACAAGTGAGGGAATACAGGGGTAGGGGAGATAGCTCTCAGTACAAGTGAGGGAATACAGGGGTAGGGAGATAGCTCTCAGTACAAGTGAGGGAATACAGGGGTAGGGGGGATAGCTCTCAGTACAAGTGAGGGAATACAGGGGGTAGGGGGATAGCTCTCAGTACAAGTGAGGGAATACAGGGGTAGGGGGGATAGCTCTCAGTACAAGTGAGGGAATACAGGGGTATGGGAGATAGCTCTCAGTACAAGTGAGGGAATACAGGGGTTAGGGGGGATAGCTCTCAGTACAAGTGAGGGAATACAGGGGTAGGGGAGATAGCTCTCAGTACAAGTGAGGGGATACAGGGTTATGGGAGATAGCTCTCAGTACAAGTGAGGGAATACAGGGGTATGGGGGATAGCTCTCAGTACAAGTGAGGGAATACAGGGGTATGGGAGATAGCTCTCAGTACAAGTGAGGGAATACAGGGGTAGGGGGGATAGCTCTCAGTACAAGTGAGGGAATACAGGGTTATGGGGGATAGCTCTCAGTACAAGTGAGGGAATACAGGGGTAGGGGAGATAGCTCTCAGTACTAACGACAAAATGAACGGTAGGTGGGGGACCTTAAAGAGTGAGTTCAGGGATCTAGGCTCTAAAATTAAGCAAAGGTCCTCCAATGTAATTTTTTCGGAAATTTTGCCGGTGCCGCGTGCTAGTTTAGGGAGACAGCGGGAGCTTAGGGAGCTAAATGCGTGGCTAAAGTCTTGGTGTAGGAAGGAAGGGTTTGGGTTCCTAGAGCACTGGGCTGACTTTTCTTTGGGGTACAATCTATACAGCCCTGACGGATTGCACCTCAATGGAAGGGGGTCTACTGTGCTAGGGGAGAGAATGGTTAAGAGGCTGGAGGAGTGTTTAAACTAGACAAGGGGGGGTTGGTAAGCTAGATTCTTATGGGAGAGCTAGTGTAGATGGGGCAGTGGGACCAGTAAAGGGTTGTGGGGGAGGAGTGAGGGGGGCATATAGTTTATCAGATAAGGAGCTTCCATTGTTACAAGGGAAACAGACTAATTTTCACCTTAGCTCTAACTGTCCTTTAGCTAATGTAAGCTGTAGAGGAAGAAGTAGTAATCTCCGCTGCATGCTGGCTAATGCGCGTAGCTTGTCGGGAAAAATAGGGGAGCTGCAAGCTATTGCATGTATTGAAAATTATGACTTAATTGGTATCACTGAGACCTGGTGGGATGAAAAATGCGACTGGGCAGTGAATTTAAATGGGTATACGCTTTTTAGGAGGGACAGAGGGATTAAAAAGGGTGGAGGGGTTTGTCTTTATGTAAAGTCAGATTTAAAGCCATGTAATAAAGACATTACCAATGAAAACGTTGAATCTCTTTGGGTAGAAATTTCAGTAGGGCTGAAGGTCACAAAGAAAATGATCATTGGTGTATGCTATAAACCACCCCGTATAGATGAGGGGGATGAGTCCCAGCTACTTTTGCAAATGGAGGAGGCTTCAAAATTGGGTCAAGTTGTTATTATGGGGGACTTTAATTATCCGGACATTGACTGGAGTAATGGGGTGGCTAAGTCAGAAAAAGCTAGTAGGTTTGTAAATATGCTAAATGACAACTTTTTATTTCAGGTGGTTCAAGAACCTACTCGGAATGAGTCTATTTTGGACCTGGTAATATCTAATAATACTGAACTTATCTCTAACATTTGTGTGGGTGAGCATTTGGGGAACAGTGATCACAACATGGTCTCCTTTGAGATAATGCTACAGAGACAGCTCTATAAGGGAGTAACTAAAACACTCAACTTTAGACGTGCAGACTTTGCCAGTTTAAGGGCATCTCTGCAATGTGTCAACTGGGAAAGGCTTTTCATGGGGTTAGACACAGAAGGAAAATGGAACATCTTTAAAACATTGCTTTGCAGGTATACACAACAGTATATTCCCCTTGTAAGCAAGGAGAGGCATCACAAAGCAAAACCCTTATGGCTGAATAAAAGAGTTAAGGTCGAGGTTGGTAATAAAAAACGTGCTTTTAAAGCATTCAAGTTAGCTGGGACAGCGGGAACTTTCATCAGGTACAAGGAAGCAAATAAAGCATGCAAAAAAGCTATCAGGCAAGCTAAAATAGAGATGGAAAGGGATATTGCAGCTAGGAGTAAAAAGAATCCAAAATTATTTTTTAATTATGTGAATAGTAAAAAAATGAAGCAAGAAGGGGTGGGAACTTTATTATCACGGGGGGTACGTTGGTTGATGAGAACGGGGAAAAAGCTTATTTTTCATCTGTCTATACATCTGAGGAGCCAGATAATGAAGGCTTCCCTTTTAATATGCCCAGTGCTAGTAATTTAGCTACTGGCGCATGGGTCACTCAGGAGGAAATTCAAAAGAGACTTGAACATGTAAAGGTAAACAAAGGTCCAGGACCGGATGGGATTCATCCCAGGGTATTAAATGAGCTGAGCGCTGTGATTGCCAAAGCCTCTTCACATAATTTTTCAGGATTCGTTGAGGTTTGGCATGGTGCCGAGAGACTGGCGGATTGCTAATGTGGTGCCGTTATTTAAAAAGGGATCTCGTTCTCAGCCTGAAAACTATAGGCCTGTTAGTCTGACATCAGTAGTAGGAAAGCTTCTGGAAGGGGTAATAAGGGATAGGATAGTTGAATACATTGCAGTTCACAATACTATTAGTTTGTGCCAGCATGGTTTTATGCGTAACAGATCTTGCCAGACTAATTTAGTCGCCTTTTATGAGGAGGTGAGCAGGAACCTTGATGCTGGAATGGCAGTTGATGTCATCTACTTAGATTTTGCTAAAGCGTTTGATACAGTACCGCACAGAAGGTTAATGATCAAATTGAGGAATATTGGCCTAGAACATAATATTTGTAATTGGATAGAAAACTGGCTGAAGGATAGAGTACAAAGAGTGGTGGTAAATGGAACATTTTCTAATTGGGCCAGTGTGGTTAGTGGAGTACCGCAGGGGTCAGTCCTTGGGCCTTTGCTTTTTAACTTGTTTATTAATGACCTGGAGGTGGGCATAGAGAGTACTGTTTCTGTTTTTGCTGATGACACTAAATTGTGCAAAACTATAAGTTCCATGCAGGATGCTGCCGCTTTGCAGAGCGATTTGACAAAATTGGAAAACTGGGCAGCAAACTGGAAAATGAGGTTCAATGTTGACAAGTGCAAAGTTATGCACTTTGGTAGGAATAATATAAACGCAAACTATCTACTGAATGGTAGTGTGTTGGGGGCATCCTTAATGGAGAAGGATCTAGGGGTTTTTGTAGATCACAAGTTGTCTAATTCCAGGCAGTGTCATTCTGTGGCTACTAAAGCAAATAAAGTGCTGTCTTGTATAAAAAAGGGCATTGACTCAAGGGATGAGAACATATTTTTGCCGCTTTATAGGTCCCTGGTAAGGCCTCACCTTGAGTATGCAGTGCAGTTTTGGGCTCCAGTCCTTAAGAAGGATATTAATGAGCTGGAGAGAGTGCAGAGACGTGCAACTAAACTGGTAAAGGGGATGGAAGATTTAAGCTATTGAGGTTAGACTGTCGAGGTTGGGGTTGTTTTCTCTGGAAAAGAGGCGCTTGCGAGGGGACATGATTACTCTGTACAAGTACATTAGAGGGGATTATAGGCAGTTGGGGGATGTTCTTTTTTCCCATAAAAACAATCAGCGCACCAGAGGTCACCCCTATAGATTAGAGGAACAGAGCTTCCATTTGAAGCAGCGTAGGGGGTTTTTCACGGTGAGGGCAGTGAGGCTGTGGAATGCCCTTCCTAGTGATGTGGTAATGGCAGACTCTGTTAATGCCTTTAAGAGGGGCCTGGATGAGTTTTTGAACAAGCAGAATATCCAAGGCTATTGTGATACTAATATCTACAGTTAGTATTACTGGTTGTATATATATAGTTTATGTATGTGAGTGTATAGATTGGTTAGTATAGGTTGTGTGCTGGGTTTACTCAGATGGGTTGAACTTGATGGACAATGGTCTTTTTTCAACCCTATGTAACTATGTAACTATGTAACTAAGTGAGGGAATACAGGGGTAGGGGGATAGCTCTCAGTACAAGTGAGGGAATACAGGGGTAGGGGAGATAGCTCTCAGTACAAGTGAGGGAATACAGGGGTAGGGGGATAGCTCTCAGTACAAGTGAGGGAATACAGGGGTAGGGGAGATAGCTCTCAGTACAAGTGAGGGAATACAGGGGTAGGGGAGATAGCTCTCAGTACAAGTGAGGGAATACAGGGGTATGGGAGATAGCTCTCAGTACAAGTGAGGGAATACAGGGGTATGGGAGATTGCTCTCAGTACAAGTGAGGGAATACAGGGGTAGGGGGGATAGCTCTCAGTACAAGTGAGGGAATGCAGGGGTATGGGAGATAGCTCTCAGTACAAGTGAGGGAATACAGGGGTAGGGGAGATAGCTCTCAGTACAAGTGAGGGAATACAGGGGTAGGGGGGATAGCTCTCAGTACAAGTGAGTGAATACAGGGGTAGGGGGGATAGCTCTTAGTACAAGTGAGGGAATACAGGCGTAGGGGGAGATAGCTCTCAGTACAAGTGAGGGAATACAGGGGTAGGGGGGATAGCTCTCAGTACAAGTGAGGGAATACAGGGGTAGGGGATAGCTCTCACTACAAGTGAGGGGAATACAGGGGTAGGGGAGATAGCTCTCAGTACAAGTGAGGGAATACAGGGGTAGGGGAGATAGCTCTCAGTACAAGTGAGGGAATACAGGGGTAGGGGGATAGCTCTCAGTACAAGTGAGGGAATACAGGGGTAGGGGAGATAGCTCTCAGTACAAGTGAGGGAACTACAGGGGTAGGGGGGATAGCTCTCAGTACAAGTGAGGGGATACAGGGTTATGGGAGATAGCTCTCAGTACAAGTGAGGGAATACAGGGTTATGGGAGATAGCTCTCAGTACAAGTGAGGGAATACAGGGGTATGGGGGATAGCTCTCAGTACAAGTGAGGGAATACAGGGGTATGGGAGATAGCTCTCAGTACAAGTGAGGGAATACAGGGGTAGGGGGGATAGCTCTCAGTACAAGTGAGGGAATACAGGGTTCATGGGGGATAGCTCTCAGTACAAGTGAGGGAATACAGGGGTAGGGGAGATAGCTCTCAGTACAAGTGAGGGAATACAGGGGTAGGGGAGATAGCTCTCAGTACAAGTGAGGGAATACAGGGGTATGGGAGATTGCTCTCAGTACAAGTGAGGAATACAGGGGTAGGGGGGATAGCTCTCAGTACAAGTGAGTGAATACAGGGGTAGGGGAGATAGCTCTTCAGTACAAGTGAGGGAATACAGGGGTAGGGGAGATAGCTCTCAGTACAAGTGAGGGAATACAGGGGTAGGGGAGATAGCTCTCAGTACAAGTGAGGGAATACAGGGGTAGGGGGGATAGCTCTCAGTACAAGTGAGGGAATAACAGGGGTAGGGAGATAGCTCTCAGTACAAGTGAGGGAATACAGGGGTATGGGAGATTGCTCTCAGTACAAGTTGAGGGAATACAGGGGTAGGGGGGATAGCTCTCAGTACAAGTGAGGAATACAGGGGTAGGGGGGATAGCTCTTAGTACAAGTGAGGGAATACAGGCGTAGGGGAGATAGCTCTCAGTACAAGTGAGGGAATACAGGGGGTATAGGGAGGATAGTCTCAGTACAAGTGAGGGAATACAGGGTAGGGGGATAGCTCTCAGTACAAGTGAGGGAATACAGGGGTAGGGGGGGATAGCTCTCAGTACAAGTGAGGGAATACAGGGGTAGGGGAGATAGCTCTCAGTACAAGTGAGGAATACAGGGGTAGGGGGATCGCTCTCAGTACAAGTGAGGGAATACAGGGGTAAGGGGAGATTAGCTTCAGTACAAGGAGGGAATACAGGGTAGGGAGATGCTCTCAGTACAAGTGGGGAATACAGGGGTAGGGGGGATAGCTCTCAGTACAAGTGAGGGAATACAAGGGGTAGGGGAGATAGCTCTCAGTACAAGTGAGGGAATACAGGGGTAGGGAGTAGCTCTCAGTACAAGTGAGGGAATACAGGGGTAGGGGGGGGATAGCTCTCAGTACAAGTGAGGGAATACAGGGTAGGGGAGATAGCTCTCAGTACAAGTGAGGGAATACAGGGGTAGGGGGATAGCTCTCAGTACAAGTGAGGGAATACGGGGTAGGGGAGATAGCTCTCAGTACAAGTGAGGGGTACAGGGTTATGGGAGATAGCTCTCAGTACAAGTGAGGGAATACAGGGGTAGGGGGATAGCTCTCAGTACAAGTGAGGGAATCAGGGGTATGGGAGATAGCTCTCAGTACAAGTGAGGGAATACAGGGGTAGGGGGGATAGCTCTCAGTACAAGTGAGGGAATACAGGGGTATGGGAGATAGCTCTCAGTACAAGTGAGGGAATACAGGGGTATGGGAGATAAGCTCTCAGTACAAGTGAGGGAATACAGGGTTATGGGAGATAGCTCTCAGTACAAGTGAGGGAATACAGGGGTATGGGAGATAGCTCTCAGTACAAGTGAGGGAATACAGGGGTAGGGGAGATAGCTCTCAGTACAAGTGAGGGAATACAGGAGTAGGGGGGATAGCTCTCAGTACAAGTGAGGGAATACAGGGGTAGGGGAGATAGCTCTCAGTACAAGTGAGGGAATACAGGGGTAGGGGGGATAGCTCTCTGTACATGTGAGGGAATACAGGGGTAGGGGGGATAGCTCTCAGTACAAGTGAGGGAATGCAGGGGTAGGGGAGATAGCTCTCAGTACAAGTGAGGGAATACAGGGGTAGGGGGGATAGCTCTCAGTACAAGTGAGGGAATACAGGGGTATGGGAGATAGCTCTCAGTACAAGTGAGGGAATACAGGGGTATGGGAGATAGCTCTCAGTACAAGTGAGGGAATACAGGGGTAGGGGGGGATAGCTCTCAGTACAAGTGAGGGAATACAGGGGTAGGGGGGATAGCTCTCAGTACAAGTGAGGGAATACAGGGGTAGGGGGGATAGCTCTCAGTACAAGTGAGGGAATACAGGGGTAGGGGGATAGCTCTCAGTACAAGTGAGGGAATACAGGGGTAGGGGAGATAGCTCTCAGTACAAGTGAGGGAATACAGGGGTATGGGAGATAGCTCTCAGTACAAGTGAGGGAATACAGGGGTAGGGGAGATAGCTCTCAGTACAAGTGAGGGAATACAGGGGTAGGGGAGATAGCTCTCAGTACAAGTGAGGGAATACAGGGGTAGGGGGGATAGCTCTTAGTACAAGTTGCCCCAGGGACTGGTCCGATTGCCATCTTTGCCCCTCTGCAGCAAATTAGAGAGGCTTCAGATGGGTTTTTTTGCCTTACTCTGTTTTAACTAGTAGTTAGGCAGGTTATATATAGGTATTATGGTTGAACGTGATGGACGTATCTCTTTTTTCAACCCAACTTACTATGTTACTATGTAATGGCGAAATGTGGAATTTCGCTGCGAATCCAAGTCTGGTGAAAATTTGGTGAGAATTTGCTCATTACTAGTTATAACATAAATATCAACATGTTGATATTAAGTATATATCAAGTGAGTGGACAAAGTCAACAAAGTCAAAAATCCTAAAATCATGTGACTTAGTCATGTTAACATGGAAGTTGAAAAATTTTCCAAAATTTCCCAACATTTAACCCTTCCAAAACCTAATTAGCGTATGCTAATTAGGATTCTGATTCAGTTCGGTATTCACCCGAATCCTTTACGAAGGATTCAGGGGTTTGGGCGAATCCAAAAAGTGGATTCGGTGCATCCCTAGTGTATACACACCACCAAAAGATGAACAACATTTTGTCAGTGGGCAACGTCAGAACATGTAAACAACTGAGGAAAGGTGAGGGTTAAAGTCAAGGGATAGGCCTTATTCATAATGACAAATGAAATAAACAGATACGTAGTTAGAAACTTGGCCAATGTGAGAAAAAGAATCAAGAACAACAAGTATTAAACATCCTGCCTACAGTCAAAGAAATTTACAAAATAGATGACGAGGGGCCTTCACTTCTATTTGTCAGAAAGACAAATGTTATAAACTATGCTATAGAAAAAGCATCACAAATTTTTGTAAAATGAGTTAACAAAAATATTACTTCTGACCATTTTCCCCTCGAGAGATATTCATCATAATGATGCCACATTACAGATTACAGGTGTTTTTTTTGGTGCACAAAGTATACTGTATATATAGAAAATGCACTAATTATTTTGTATTCTCTGAGGAATTCCATTGGTCTCACTGGTTATATAAACTGGGTTCCTAAAGAGACCGGCAGACTCTGTGCCCCTGCATGGAAGAACCTTTTACTCGTTATAATTAAACAAAGACAAGACTTATGTATTTACATGATAAAAGGCACCTAACTTTACTATGCAGGATCCCTGCTAGGTTAGAATTAAGGTAAGTAATGGAGGGCAGTGTGGGGTTCATACAAGAGGCTTTTGCCCTGATGACAATAATGACAAGTAAAAGACAGATTTGTTAATAAGGTTAGTAGTTTTAAAAATAAGGTAGGGTGGATTTAAAAAGTAGATGACTGCAAACATAAAGAAATGTAGGGCAGGCTAAAAGGGGCGCTAAAGGCAATAAATAAAGATGATGTTTAGGTTCTTCACTTTGAAAGACAGATATCTCCAATATACTTTTCCTAAACATATCTACACGGACACATACTGTACAAGCATCAGAGAATATGGAATTTTATAAATACCAGTACATAGAGTATATTGAAGATATCTTCAATTTTATTTGGGGTCTGTACATAACCACATACTTTGGTATATCTATGCATATTGGCCATCAAACTGTGCAGTAGACCTCTGGCATTCATATTTTGGGTGATCTGCCATTGTATGTAACAAAGTGTGTGAGATAAATGTGGCAACTTACAACATTTTTAGGTTATTTTTAGAAATAAGTTTAGGAAAGCTTTGCTGTTTTGTAGTTTGGTGTAGAAAGATCACCTTACCCATGTTTGATTTGCCAAAATGTGTACTTTTCAAAAACATATTGGGCTCTGTTTGATGAAGCTGAGTTGTCAGGTGAGAAAATTTATATTCACTACTTTTATTTGGGGTCTGTACATAACCACATACTTTAGCATATTGATGCATATTGGGAATCAAACTATTTGATAGACCTCTGGTGTTCATGTTTGGGGTGATTTGCCATTTAATGTAAAAAATTGAGTGAGATAAATGCGACAAATTGCAACATTTTTAGGTGATTTTTACAAATGTCATCAAAAAAGCTTTGTTGTTTTGTAGTTTGGCATGGAAATATATCCTTACCCAAGTTTGATCTGTCAGAATGTGTAATTTCCAAAAATATATAGTTTTCCGGGGGTCTGTGTACAGTTAGGGGGTCTTATGACATTATACACAGTATGGGGACTCTGTTTGCAAAACGGGCAGGCTAGAAAATTCACATGACTTCATTTCAATTGTGTAAGATAAATGTGTCAAATTGCAAAGTTTTTAGGTGATTTTCAGAAATGACAAAAATGTAAAGCTTTGCAGTTTTGTACTTTGGTGTAGAAAGGCATCTTTACCCATATTGTGATTTGTCCAAATGTATACTAAAAAATGTATATCTGAAAGTGCCATGGTGTTCATATCTCGGGTGTTTATATGGTTACCTAATGACCTGTGAGAGAAAAGATGGTGCAAAGTGGAAGTTTTGAGGTCACCAATTTTAGAAAAGCTTTGCAACTTGGTACTTTAGAGTAGAAAGGCATGGGTGTCCATTTTACATTTGGGGGAATGTGTACTTTCCAAAAATATAGTTTTCTGGGGTGAGTGTACTTTTTTATAGCTTTACCCCCATAAAATGAAGTAAATGTGTTGATTTTGTAGTAACTGAAATGACAGAAATGATAGATCATGTGGGGTATCTTCATCTTTGGACCCCTACATTACATATATTTAGGTAAACCTATACATATTGGGCATCAAACTGTTTAGTGGACCCCTGGGGTACATAATTAGGATGTTTTGTTTTGGTGCCTAATACATTGAGGGATAAAAGATGCTGCAAAGTGAAAGCTTTGAGGTGATTTTCGGAAATCTCCTCAAAATCACCAATTTTAGAAAAGCTTTGCGGCTTGGTACTTTGAAGTAGAAAGACACAAGTGTAAGGTTTGATATAATATCCTATATTCTCATATTCATATAATCATATATTCATATATGCATGTATTTTGATACTTTGATACACTTTGATGCTTAGCATATCATACTCCATTTTAGAAATGGATCTCCATTTTGTAACAGCAAACAGCAAGGTTTGAACATCCCATAATAAGCTGTTTTTCCCAAATAGTACCCTTGCACAGCTTGCAACTGACAAAATATAAGCCTCGAGAAACAACTTAATCTTATCTATGCAATAACGCCTTTTCTACTCTTTGTGTCCTCCTTTAAATTCCTGTCCCGTATGAGCCATGTTTGAAGGCCATCCTTGAAGATAATGAGGTTCTACTCCATCTTTATTTTATAATGATCCTTTTGTTTCTGCAAGTACACAAGGGGTATAAATTCTATGATCACGTAAGAATAAACTGGACAAGTTTGAACCTCCATTGGAGTCGTGTCATTCTTGTCCCCGTATACGCCTTTGTCCTGGTAGGAGGGCTCCCACGGATTACTAAATCTAAGATCAGGGACCTTACAACAAGTACCTATTTTAGATTTGGAGGAATGTGTACTTTCCAAAAAAATATAGTTTTCTAGGTGTAAACTTCGTTTTTTTTATAGCTTTACCCCTCATAAAATGCAGTAAATGTGTTGATCTTGCAGTAACAGAAATGACAGAAATGACAGATCATATGGGGGTATTTTTATTTTGGGGTCTCTACATGCCACATACTTAGGTAAACCTATACACATTGGGTATCAAACTGTTCAGTAGACCCTTGGCATTCATATTTAGGGTGTTTTATCTTGGTACCTAATGATATGTGGGAGATAAGAAGCTGCAGAGTGGAAGCTTTGAAATGATTTTTAAAAAACTTCACACATTTTTATAAAAGCTGGTACATTTAGGAAAGCATTGCAACTGGGTAATTTGGAGTAGAACAAAGGTTGTGCCTATTCTGGATCCATCTGTTCTTTTCAAAAATGTATAGTTTTCTAAGGTAAATTATTGTAATATTATTATTAGAATAATGTGAAATATTTGGCCTAAAGATCTAAAGTATGCAGCTTTCTGGAGCAGTGCTTTGGAAATTTGGTAGTGTACTGCTGGGATTTTTTGACCTATACAAGTGAAAAAACTTCATAAAACTATATATATTTGGTATTGGTTCATTCAAGGGACATTGAACTTTCAAATCAGTTGCTTTTTTCGTGCATAAAATAATTAATGTTTCTGATATATGTTTATATTATGGAAACTATTTTTCTTCATTTTTAATAAATTTAAAAGCCTATATCTTGTTACAGAAGTGGAATTACTTAAAAATTCTGGCATATTTTGAAAGCTTAGGCTGTCCTGAAAAAAACAGTATATTGTTTTCCCAGGTAAACAGAAAGTACCCTCTAGATAAGGCCCCCTAAAGTGACAGTGCAAAATGTTCAAACACGGTCTGGCAATACAAGGTCCGCTTTGACCAAATTGGCTGGCAGTTAAAGGGTTAATGCACCAGTCAAAAATGTCAGTATCTCAATAGCAGCAATGATCCAGGTCTTTACAGTTGTTGATAAAATTAAAAACATAATTTACAATATTTCTACCCTATTTCTTATTATAATATCCTTCTGTTTGTGTCAATTAACCAACCACTTCAGGTGGCCATACACGAGCAGATCCGCTCGCTTGGCGATGTCGCCAAGCGAGCGGATCTTCCCCCGATATCCCCACCTACAAGTGGGCGATATCGGGGAGCATTTAGGTAAAAAAAAATAATCCGATCGTTTGGCCCTGGGGCCAAACGATCGGATTATGTTGGCGGCAATGGGGCAGTCGGATCGGGGACCGCATCAACGAGCCGATGCGGTCCCCGATCCGACCGGATTTTCTAACCTGGCCGATCGAGATCTGGACGATTTCAGGCCAGATATCGGTCGGCCAGGCCGCTCTGCTCTCCCCATACACGGGCCGATTAGCTGCCGAATCGGTCCAAGGGACCGATATCGGCAGCTATAGTCGGCCCGTGTATGGGGACCTTTAGACTGTAAAGGTCATACACCATAAGATCCGCTAGTTTTGCGACCTCGCCAAATGAGCAGATCTTTTCACAGATATGCCTAATTACAATGAATCTTCTTTTTTTTTTTTTTTTTTTTTATTGAGTTTTAACAGTTAACCAACTTTGACAGTAGTATCGATTGACATTAAAGGAACAGTAACACCATAAAATAAAAGTGTATAAAAGTAATTAAAATATTATGTACTGTTGCTCTGCACTGGTAAAAGTTGTGTATTTGCTTCAGAAGGCTACTATAGTTTATATAAATACTATTCTGTGTAGCCATGGGGGCAGCCATTCAATGGAGAAAAGGCACAGGAACATAGCAGATAAGAGATAAAACACTATTGTATTCTACAGAACTTATCTGTTATCTGCTATGTAACCTGTGCCTTTTCTCCCTTTTTCCAGCTTGAATGGCTGCCCCCATGGCTACACAGCAGCTTATTATATAAATTATAGTAGTGTTACTGTAGCAAACACACCAGTTTTACCAGTGCAGGGCAACAGTGCATTATATTTTAATTATTTTAAAGCTCTTTCAATTTTTGGTGTTACTGTTCCTTTAAATGCTTGCAAATAGTTATCATATTAACAGAGTATTAATCATTTATAACCGCTTGATACAAACTAAAGCCCATGTTTGAGTTAACGGTCCGCTGTCTACTGTCCTCAGTAAATAAGTAGTTATTGATAACAAGTTGGGGAAACATTAGGGAAGGGAAAGTAGGGGAGATTCAGGCAGTATTATTTCACTCGAAAATCCATTTATTTGTCTTACGTAGATAGTTGAGGGGAAGAGGTAGTGAATGTTCTCACATATCATAGCCAAATTCTATCTTTATGGTTCGTATTGCAAACCCCTGTCTATATCTAAATAGCTATAATTGTGGTTCGGCTAACTTCCTGGCCTGGCAGAAGACTCTCTTTCCATACACATAGTTAGGATAGTCGTAATCATGTTCGGTTATCTACAAATGTGGACCAGGGATGCCATACAGCCCAGTGTTTCTGCCTTGCCTCGTATGTTTCTGCATGTATCTCCTCGAATTTTCGTATGTCTTCCATTTCTGAGATCCATTCTGCAATTGTGGGTAGTAGTTTTGTTTTCCATTTGCGAGGAATTATGAGTTTGGCTGCATTTAGGGCGAACTGGGTTAAAGATTTTTTGTAGTGGGTAATAGAGAGGTTGTTATGGTGAAGAAGGATTGAAGCTGGATCTTTTTCCAGTTTCATTTGTAGTTTGTTATTGCATATATCTATTATCTCATTCCAGAATTTCTGTATTTCTGCACAGTCCCAGAATATATGTAGCAGTGTTCCGGCGGATTGTTCGCATCGCCAACATAAGTTTGACACGTTTGGGAATATTTTATTTAGTTTAACTGGGGTATTGTACCAATTAGTGAGGATTTTGTAGCTGTTCTCTAGGATCCTACAGCTTCTTTGTCCAGTAATTGACTTATTGGTTATTTCTTCAAGTTCTTGTTCTGTGAATGTTTTGTCCAGAGTTTTCCCCCATTTTGCAAAATGTGGCAGTTTTGTTAGTGGGATGGCTGCTTGTTTTAAGAGGATTTGGTATATTGATGAGATGTTGCGTAGAGGAGGTTGCTGATGTCGGCACAGATTCTCGAAGTTAGTATAGATTTGGTCTCCTGTGATGTTTTTGAGTATTGGAGAAATAAAACTTCGCAGCTGTTGATATGTAAAGAAATCGGACGTTATGAGTGCGAAAGTCCGTTTAATCTGCCCTTAAGTGTCCCTTTGGGGCATATCTGAAATATTTGTGAGATTGTACCTTGTTTCCAATTAGTAAGATAGCCCGTTTGGAGACCTGGAGGAAAGTCTGGATTATGGATCAGAGGGGTGAGTAATGAATTGGGTGATGTTAGGTTTGATCGATGTTTTAAAGAGTCCCAGATGTTTAAAGCATAGGTTAACAGTGGATGTTTATCTGCCGAGATCATCCTTTTACCAGGAGATAGCCATGGGAGAAGTTTCAGTGGTTGAGTTGTATATGATTGCTCAATAGATATCCATGCTTTGAAGTGATTGTAATAAGTCCAGTCTAGTAAACGGTGGTATAGTTGAAAATTAGGCAATCCTGTTCCGCCGTTTAGTTTGGTTCGTTGCAAGGTGGATTGTCGGATCCGTGGTGGTTTATTATTCTAGACAAATTTTGTGATTAACTTCAGTGTGGGAAAAAATTCTATAGGAGGTTTCATTGGGAGAGATTGAAATATATACAGAGTATATTTATTCTGCCAAACCAGGATAGTGTATTATTAGTCCACATATTTAAATCCTGTTTTATTTCCTGAATTATAGTGCTATAATTAATACGGACCCAGTCTGTGTAATTTGCGGTCAAAATAATGCCTAAGTAAGTCAGTTTGTCTTTAGACCATTGAAATGGAAATTTATCTGTCAAAAGCGTCACCATTGTGGTCGGAAGACTGATGCTTAGAGCGCTTGATTTATCATAATTGATCTTAAAGTCGCTAAGTTGGGTGTATTTGTTTATTTCTTTCAATAAGTTTGGCAAGGAAATCAAAGGTTGAGTAAGAGTAAAAAGTAAGTCATCTGCGTAAGCACAAATTTTGTATTGTGTGTTGTTTATGGTCAAACCATTGATATTGGGATTTTGGCGGATGTGGGCAAGAAATGGTTCGAGAGTCAGAACGAAGAGAATTACAATGAATCTTTAATCTAAATGTACTTTATATTTTTGTATTGTTCTGCTGCTTTCATAAGAAGTTCTATAAAAATAAAATATATATGTATACATAATGTTACCATTCACATTGCCAATATAAAATGAAACACTTGAAAAGTCTGCTAAAAATTTAAATGTTTTCAGTGTCTGCCTGTACTGTTGAGTAGACACTCAGATCCTGCTGACAACCCTTATAATTTCTGTCTTTGAGCTGTGGGCAACTATCACTAACATAGTAACATAGTAAGTTGGGTTGAAAAAAGACATACTTCCATCACGTTCAACCATAATGCCTATATATAACCTGCCTAACTACTAGTTGATCCAGAGAAAGGCAAAAAACCCCATCTGAAGCCTCTCTAATTTACCGCAGAGGGGAAAAAATTTCTTCCTGACTCCAAGATGGCAATCGGACCAGTCCCTGGGTCAACTAGTACTGAGAGCTATCTCCCATAATCCTGTATTCCCTCACTTGTACTGAGAGCTATCTCCCATAACCCTGTATTCCCTCACTTGTACTGAGAGCTATCCCCCCTACCCCTGTATTCCCTCACTTGTACTGAGAGCTATCTCCCCTACCCCTGTATTCCCTCACTTGTACTGAGAGCTATCCCCCATACCCCTGTATTCCCTCACTTGTACTGAGAGCTATCCCCCCTACCCCTGTATTCCCTCACTTGTACTGAGAGCTATCTCCCCTACCCCTGTATTCCCTCACTTGTACTGAGAGCTATCTCCCCTACCCCTGTATTCCCTCACTTGTACTGAGAGCTATCCCCCCTACCCCTGTATTCCCTCACTTGTACTGAGAGCTATCTCCCCTACCCCTGTATTCCCTCACTTGTACTGAGAGCTATCTCCCCTACCCCTGTATTCCCTCACTTGTACTGAGAGCTATCTCCCCTACCCCTGTATTCCCTCACTTTACTGAGAGCTATTCCCTACCCCTGTATTCCCTCACTTGTACTGAGAGCTATCTCCCATAACCTGTATTCCTCACTTGTACTGAGAGCTATCTCCCCTACCCCTGTATTCCCTCACTTGTACTGAGAGCTATCTCCCATACCCCTGTATCCCTCACTTGTACTGAGAGCTATCTCCCCTACCCCTGTATTCTCTCACTTGTACTGAGAGCTATCTCCCCTACCCCTGTATTCCCTCACTTGTACTGAGAGCTATCTCCCATAACCCTGTATTCCCTCCACTTGTACTGAGAGTTTATCCCCCCTACCCCTGTATTCCCTCACTTGTACTGAGAGCTATCTCCCATACCCTGTATTCCCTCACTTGTACTGAGAGCTATCTCCCCTACCCCTGTATTCCCTCACTTGTACTGAGAGCCTATCCCCCCTACCCCTGTATTCCCTCACTTGTACTGACAGCTATCTCCCCTACCCCTGTATTCCCTCACTTGTACTGAGAGCTATCCCCCCTACCCCTGTATTTCCCTCACTTGTACTGAGAGCTATCTCCCCTACCCCTGTATTCCCTCACTTGTACTGAGAGCTATCTCCCTACCCCTGTATTCCCTCACTTGTTACTGAGAGCTATCTCCCCTACCCCTGTATTCCCTCACTTGTACTGAGAGCTATCTCCCTACCCCTGTATTCCCTCACTTGTACTGAGAGCTATCCCCCATACCCCTGTATTCCCTCACTTGTACTGAGAGCTATCTCCCCTACCCCTGTATTCCCTCACTTGTACTGAGAGCTATCTCCCCTACCCCTGTATTCCCTCACTTGTACTGAGAGCTATCTCCCCTACCCCTGTATTCCCTCACTTGTACTGAGAGCTATCTCCCCTACCCATGTATTCCCTCACTTGTACTGACAGCTATCTCCCATACCCCTGTATTCCCTCACTTGTACTGAGAGCTATCCCCCCTACCCCTGTATTCCCTCACTTGTACTGAGAGCTATCCCCCCTACCCCTGTATTCCCTCACTTGTACTAAGAGCTATCTCCCCTACCCCTGTATTCCCTCACTTGTACTGAGAGCTATCCCCCTACCCCTGTATTCCCTCACTTGTACTGACAGCTATCTCCCATACCCCTGTATTCCCTCACTTGTACTGAGAGCTATCCCCCCTACCCCTGTATTCCCTCACTTGTACTAAGAGCTATCTCCCCTACCCCTGTATTCCCTCACTTGTACTGAGAGCTATCTCCCCTACCCATGTATTCCCTCACTTGTACTGACAGCTATCTCCCATACCCCTGTATTCCCTCACTTGTACTGAGAGCTATCCCCCCTACCCCTGTATTCCCTCACTTGTACTGAGAGCTATCTCCCCTACCCCTGTATTCCCTCACTTGTACTGAGAGCTATCCCCCTACCCCTGTATTCCCTCACTTGTACTGAGAGCTATCTCCCCTACCCCTGTATTCCCTCACTTGTACTGAGAGCTATCTCCCATACCCCTGTATTCCCTCACTTGTACTGAGAGCTATCTCCCCTACCCCTGTATTCCCTCACTTGTACTGAGAGCTATCTCCCCTACCCCTGTATTCCCTCACTTGTACTGAGAGCTATCTCCCCTACCCCTGTATTCCCTCACTTGTACTGAGAGCTATCTCCCCTACCCATGTATTCCCTCACTTGTACTGACAGCTATATCCCATACCCCTGTATTCCCTCACTTGTACTGAGAGCTATCTCCCCTACCCATGTATTCCCTCACTTGTACTGACAGCTATCTCCCATACCCCTGTATTCCCTCACTTGTACTGAGAGCTATCCCCCCTACCCCTGTATTCCCTCACTTGTACTGAGAAGCTATCTCCCATACCCCTGTATTCCCTCACTTGTACTAAGAGCTATCCCCCCTACCCCTGTATTCCCTCACTTGTACTAAGAGCTATCTCCCCTACCCCTGTATTCCCTCACTTGTACTGAGAGCTATCCCCCTACCCCTGTATTCCCTCACTTTGTACTGAGAGCTATCCCCCCTACCCCTGTATTCCCTCACTTGTACTAAGAGCTATCTCCCCTACCCCTGTATTCCCTCACTTGTACTGAGAGCTATCTCCCCTACCCCTGTATTCCCTCACTTGTACTGAGAGCTATCTCCCCTACCCCTGTATTCCCTCACTTGTACTGAGAGCTATCTCCCCTACCCCTGTATTCCCTCACTTGTACTGAGAGCTATCTCCCCTACCCCTGTATTCCCTCACTTGTACTGAGAGCTATCTCCCCTACCCCTGTATTCCCTCACTTGTACTGAGGGCTTCCCCCCACCCCTGTATTCCCTCACTTGTACTGAGAGCTATCCCCCCTACCCCTGTATCCCTCACTTGTACTAAGAGCTATCTCCCCTACCCCTGTATTCCCTCACTTGTACTGAGAGCTATCTCCCCTACCCATGTATTCCCTCACTTGTACTGACAGCTATCTCCCATACCCCTGTATTCCCTCACTTGTACTGAGAGCTATCCCCCCTACCCCTGTATTCCCTCACTTGTACTGAGAGCTATCTCCCCTACCCCTGTATTCCCTCACTTGTACTGAGAGCTATCCCCCCTACCCCTGTATTCCCTCACTTGTACTGAGAGCTATCTCCCCTACCCCTGTATTCCCTCACTTGTACTGAGAGCTATCTCCCATACCCCTGTATTCCCTCACTTGTACTGAGAGCTATCTCCCCTACCCCTGTATTCCCTCACTTGTACTGAGAGCTATCTCCCCTACCCCTGTATTCCCTCACTTGTACTGAGAGCTATCTCCCCTACCCCTGTATTCCCTCACTTGTACTGAGAGCTATCTCCCCTACCCATGTATTCCCTCACTTGTACTGACAGCTATATCCCATACCCCTGTATTCCCTCACTTGTACTGAGAGCTATCTCCCCTACCCATGTATTCCCTCACTTGTACTGACAGCTATCTCCCATACCCCTGTATTCCCTCACTTGTACTGAGAGCTATCCCCCCTACCCCTGTATTCCCTCACTTGTACTGAGAGCTATCTCCCATACCCTGTATTCCCTCACTTGTACTAAGAGCTATCCCCCCTACCCCTGTATTCCCTCACTTGTACTAAGAGCTATCTCCCCTACCCCTGTATTCCCTCACTTGTACTGAGAGCTATCCCCCTACCCCTGTATTCCCTCACTTGTACTGAGAGCTATCCCCCCTACCCCTGTATTCCCTCACTTGTACTAAGAGCTATCTCCCCTACCCCTGTATTCCCTCACTTGTACTGAGAGCTATCTCCCCTACCCCTGTATTCCCTCACTTGTACTGAGAGCTATCTCCCCTACCCCTGTATTCCCTCACTTGTACTGAGAGCTATCTCCCCTACCCCTGTATTCCCTCACTTGTACTGAGAGCTATCTCCCCTACCCCTGTATTCCCTCACTTGTACTGAGAGCTATCTCCCCTACCCCTGTATTCCCTCACTTGTACTGAGGGCTATCCCCCCTACCCCTGTATTCCCTCACTTGTACTGAGAGCTATCCCCCTACCCCTGTATTCCCTCACTTGTACTGAGAGCTATCCCCCTACCCCTGTATTCCCTCACTTGTACTGATAGCTATCTCCCCTACCCCTGTATTCCCTCACTTGTACTGATAGCTTCCCCCATACCCCTGTATTCCCTCACTTGTACTGAGAGCATCTCCCCTACCCCTGTATTCCCTCACTTGTACTGAGAGCTATCTCCCATACCCCTGTATTCCCTCACTTGTACTGAGAGCTATCTCCCCTACCCCTGTATTCCCTCACTTGTACTGAGAGCTATCTCCCCACCCCTGTATTCCCTCACTTGTACTGAGAGCTATCTCCCCTACCCCTGTATTCCCTCACTTGTACTGAGAGCTATCCCCCTACCCCTGTATTCCCTCACTTGTACTGAGAGCTATCCCCCCTACTCCTGTATTCCCTCACTTGTACTGAGAGCTATCTCCCCTACCCCTGTATTCCCTCACTTGTACTGAGAGCTATCTCCCATACCCCTGTATTCCCTCACTTGTACTGAGAGCTATCTCCCCTACCCCTGTATTCCCTCACTTGTACTGAGAGCTATCTCCCCTACCCCTGTATTCCCTCACTTGTACTGAGAGCTATCTCCCCTACCCCTGTATTCCCTCACTTGCTAAGAATCCATCCAACCCCTTCTTAAAGCTATATAATGTATCAGCCAGTACAAATGATTCGGGGAGGGAATTTCACAACTTCACAGCTCTCACTGTAAAAAATCCTTTCCAAATATTTAAATGGAACCATGTTAACTCTCCTGTCCTGGAGATCTAAGCACAGAAGAAAGAAGTAGTGGTCATGACTGCAACATGATACCATCAACTTTCAACAATTTACAAGGACAAAATATTGGTTCTTGAGTATATATGGGTGGGTTACTCTATCTATAATATCTGACATATTTCTATTATAATTTGCAGTCATACACAGGAAGGAAGACTTGAAAAATGGCATCAGGAAGTCAAGGAAATGTTTCAGGATTCATCATCCAAGGATTCTCTGATACTCCTGAGCTTCATATCTCTCTTTTTGGGCTATTCCTTGGAATCTATCTCATCATTCTGCTGGGAAATCTCATCATATTCTTAGTCATTTCATGCAATCCTCACTTACACACCCCCATGTACATATTCTTGCTGAACCTTTCACTCATAGACATTTCTTTCTCCTCAACTGTTTTACCTAATTTGCTACATATTCTTCTCACACAGCAAAATAACATTTCATTCTTGGGGTGTATGACTCAAATATTTGTTTTTGGGTCCTTGGCTGGCAGTGAATACTTTATCCTGACGGCCATGGCATATGATCGTTATGTTGCCATCTGTGATCCCCTTCATTACATTGCCCGAATGAGCAGGAAACCTTGTGCTGGGCTTATAACTGCATCATATACTTTTGGTTTTAGTGAATCAATCAGCATTGTTACACTTATATCTAAACTATCATATTGTGCTTCCCATCTTATTAACCATTATTTCTGTGATGTCACACCATTGCTAAAACTTTCCTGCAGCAGCACTTTTAGTGTGGAACTTTTAATTTATATTGAAGGGACATTGCTGATTTTCAGTTCCTTCCTCCCAATCCTGATCTCATACATATTTATCGTCTCTGCTATCCTGAAAATACAATCCTCAGAGGGGAGACAAAAAGCCTTTTCTACCTGTGCTTCTCACCTGGCCTGTGTGATAACCCTTTATGGGACAGTTATTTGCCTGTATGTGAGACCCACCACAAGTTATTCCATAAAAAGAGACAAGTATTTCTCACTGCTGTACATTGTCCTGGGCCCTGTGCTAAATCCTCTTATTTACACATTGAAAAATAAAGAATTCCAGTGTTCTTTAAATAAAATGAAGCAAAGATTTGTGTCTTTTTTTGTAGGTAATGCCAGCCAATAAAACGTCAATCTGACCAGAGTAGTCATCAATAGCCCATATTTTAGCCCATAAAGCAAAAGAAAAGCAGTCTATTTTTCATTTGCATCCTGAGGAAGGTCCCTGTGGAGGACTGAAATGTTGAGGTTTGCTATGTTCCTGTTCATATGTCTTAATAAATATTGACTTTTTATACCTACTATTTAAAACCTGTGCTGATATTACTTTTGCAATATTAATGTAAACATAATCTAAGTTGTCTGATTTAACCCTTTAGCTGCAAAGCATGGCATACATGCTTTCAGAAAAAGGCTTTATCTGCCAAGCATGTGCGCCATACGTTCTTTGGTAGATAAAGGTTTCTCTCTGTAGAGGCAGCACATGCAAATGCAATGACAGTCCCCTGGGCAACAAGCACAATTTCTGTGGTTTTATTGCATTGTTTTATCCCTGTATTAGTGTTCCTGATCTGTTTTTAGCATAGCTTTGCCAAGTGGTTCTTTGGTGTAGAAAAATAACTTTACCTATTTTGAATTCATCAGAATGTGTAGGGGGTCTAACACACATAATACGCTGTAAGCGGGCTCTGTTTGCAAAAGCTGAGTTGGCAGGTGAGAAATCCATACTTTATGCGCTATTTTCATTTTGGGGTCAGTACATACCACAGACTTTGGTATATCTATGCATATTGGGCATCAAACTGTTCAGTAGACCTCTGGTGTTCCTATTTGGGGTGACTTGCCTTTGTACGCAAGAAATTGTGTGAGATAAATGCGGCAAATTGCAACATTTTTAGGCAATTTTCAGAAATGTCATAAAAATCAATACATTTCAGAAAGCTTTGCAGATTGGTACTTTGGTGTAGAAAGGACTCTTTACCCATGTTGGATTTGTCTGTATTAGTGATGAGCGAATCTGTTCTGTTTCGCTTCGCCGAAAAATTCGCGAATCTTTTAAAAGATCCGCGAAACGGCGAAAAATTCGCGAAACGGCGAAAATGTCGTGCGACAAAAAAATTGTCGCCCGCGGCTATTATTTTGTCGCGCGGCTATTGTTTCGTCTCCCGCGGCTATTGTTTTGTTGCGCGGCTATTATTTCGTCGCGCGCGGCTCTTGTTTCGTCGCCCGCGGCTCTTGTTTCGTCGCGCGGCTCTTGTTTCGTCACGCGGCTCTTGTTTCGTCGCCCGCGGCTCTTGTTTTGTCGCGCGGCTATTATTTCGTCGCCCGCAGCTATTGTTTTGTCGCACGGCTATTGTTTCGTCGCCCGCGGCTATTATTTTGTCGCGCGCTATTGTTTCGTCGCCCGTGGCTATTATTTTGTCGCCCGCGACTATTCTTTTTTGACGCCGGTGACAATTTTTGGACGTGCGGCGAATTTTTCCGCGGCGAAATTTTTCATCCGTTTCGCGAAACAATCCGCCAATGGCGAAACGCGGAAATTCGCCGCGAATCCATGCCTGGCGAACCTTTTCGCCCATCACTAGTCTGTATGTGTACTTTCCAAAAAATATATGGTTTTCAGGGGTCGTCCTATATTTCTGCAGCTTTAACCCCACATAAAACTGCCATGTGTTTATGAATTAGGTAAAAAAGGCAGTACAAGTTCCGCTTTGACCATAACATCTGGCAGCGAAAGGGTTAAAGCAAACTCAACCTTTCTCAAACTATTATATGAATAGTGCTTCCACCAAGTCCCTCTCCCACAGAACTTTCTAGATTATTTGGTTACATATAAGTATAATCAGATTCTTAATTTTTACTATTTGAAAAACTTATTATGTGACCATGTGGGTTTTTTGATTCCTCATCACTAGCATATTTTTGAAAAAAACTTGTATGGAATAATGGGGACTGCATTTAGTCATGGAAAATACATATTTAATTGTTCCATTTACTTTTAATAATATTCTAAAATTCCTGACTCTTTTTTTTTAATACTCAAAAAAATGTCCTTGAATGATAGGCAGCAATGATAAATCTGAAATAATCACAGAAAAAAAAATCATTGGCAGAACAGACAGACATTAAAAAAGAGATACTGGTGATGCCTGAAGACCCTGAAAAATATTATGATGATCTGTACTGAGTATCAATTTGGAACTGTTCAGCCTTGTACAATTACACTGGAGAAGAGGCGCTTAAGAGGTGATATGATAACTATGTATAAATATATAAAGGGATCTAATGTTTTATTTACCAGTAGGTCCTTCCAACGGACACGAGGGCACCCACTCCGTTTAGAAGAAGGGAGGTTCCATTTAAACATTCGGAAAGGATTTTTTACAGTGAGAGCTGTGAAGTTGTGGAATTCCCTCCCCGAATCAGTCGTGCAGGCTGATACATTATATAACTTTAAGAAGGGGCTGGATGGATTCTTAGCAAGTGAGGGAATACAGGGTTATGGGAGATAGCTCTTAGTACAAGTGAGGGAATACAGGGGTAGGGGGATAGCTCTCAGTACAAGTGAGGGAATACAGGGGTAGGGGAGATAGCTCTCAGTAACAAGTGAGGGAATACAGGGGTAGGGGGGATAGCTCTCAGTACAAGTGAGGGAATACAGGGTTATGGGAGATAGCTCTCAGTACAAGTGAGGGAATACAGGGTTATGGGAGATAGCTCTCAGTACAAGTGAGGGGATACAGGGGTAGGGGGGATAGCTCTCAGTACAAGTGAGGGAATACAGGGTAGGGGGATAGCTCTCAGACAGTAGGACAAGTGAGGGAATACAGGGGTAGGGGGATAGCTCTCAGTACAAGTGAGGGAATACAGGGGTAGGGGGGATAGCTCTCAGTACAAGTGAGGGAATACAGGGGTAGGGGAGATAGCCTCAGTACAAGTGAGGGAATACAGGGGTAGGGGAGACAGCTCTCAGTACAAGTGAGGGGAATACAGGGTAGGGGGGATAGCTCTCAGTACAAGTGAGGAATACAGGGGTAGGGGAGACAGCTCTCAGTACAAGTGAGGGAATACAGGGGTAAGGGGAGATAGCTCTCAGTACAAGTGAGGGAATACAGGGGTAGGGGGGATGCTCTCAGTACAAGTGAGGGAATACCGGGGTAGGGGGGATAGCTCTCAGTACAGTGAGGGAATACAGGGGTAGGGGGGATAGCTTCAGTACAGTGAGAGGAATACAGGGGTAGGGGAGACAGCTCTCAGTACAAGTGAGGGAATACAGGGGTAGGGGGGATAGCTCTCAGTACAAGTGAGGGAATACAGGGGTAGGGGGATAGCTCTCAGTACAAGTGAGGGAATACAGGGGTAGGGGAGATAGCTCTCAGTACAAGTGAGGGAATACAGGGGTAGGGGAGATAGCTCTCAGTACAAGTGAGGGAATACAGGGGTAGGGGGATAGCTCTCAGTACAAGTGAGGGAATACAGGGGTAGGGGGATAGCTCTCAGTACAAGTGAGGGAATACAGGGTAGGGGGGATAGCTCTCAGTACAAGTGAGGGAATACAGGGGTAGGGGAGATAGCTCTCAGTACAAGTGAGGGAATACATGGGTAGGGGGGATAGCTCTCAGTACAAGTGAGGGAATACAGGGGTAGGGGGGATAGCTCTCAGTACAAGTGAGGGAATACAGGGGTAGGGGAGATAGCTCTCAGTACAAGTGAGGGAATACAGGGGTAGGGGAGATAGCTCTCAGTACAAGTGAGGGAATACAGGGGTAGGGGAGATAGCTCTCAGTACAAGTGAGGGAATACAGGGGTAGGGGAGATAGCTCTCAGTACAAGTGAGGGAATACAGGGGTAGGGGAGATAGCTCTCAGTACAAGTGAGGGAATACAGGGGTAGGGGAGATAGCTCTCAGTACATGTGAGGGAATACAGGGGTAGTGGGGATAGCTCTCAGTACAAGTGAGGGAATACAGGGGTATGGGAGATAGCTCTCAGTACAAGTGAGGGAATACAGGGTTATGGGAGATAACTCTTAGTGCCCCAGGGACTGGTCCGATTGCCATCTTGGAGTCAGGAAGGAATTTTTTCCCCTCTGCGGCAGAGGCTTCAGATGGGGTTTTTGCCTTCCTCTGGATCAACTAGTAGTTAGGCAGGTTATATATAGGCATTATGGTTGAACGTGATGGACGTATGTCTTTTTTCAACCCACTTACTATGTTACTATGTTACTATGTTACTATGTTACTATGTAAGTAAAATTAAAAAAAAACAAAAAAAACCCACATTTCCTTCTTAGTGTGGTTTAATTGGTACCGCTTGAGGAGAGAAGAAATAGTTTAATGATGGATGAAGAGGGAGCACTGAAAAATGAGGCCATCGGTAGGGATGAGAGAATTTTTACAAGGTTTTGGATTTGCAGCAAAATTCAGCACTTTGCCCTCTGCAAATGTTTTTCTAAAAAATACTGCAAAGATTTTTGCTGCAAAAACCAGCAACAAATCGTCCGTTGCCCTAATGTATTTTGTGTGGAAAAAAAAATTGCTGCGAGATACCACCTATAGACTTCAATGTAGTCTACATGGAAAAAGAGAGCTGATAAAAACATAATTGAGTTCAAAGCATTTCACAATTTTCTTAGTCTCCTGAATTTCTTACATTTTCCCAAATGTTTTGGTAAATTCAAATTTGAAAGATTCACTCATCACTATCCATCAGTAGAGTCAGAATCCAACTAGTAAATTGGACAGGCTCTGTGCCATTGCATGGAAGAACATTCTGCTCCTCATACTAAACAAAGATGATGATATTTAGCTGGCATTGCTATGTAGGAGCATTGTAGGGTTAGAATCAAGGTCAGTAATACAATTCAATACCTACTGTAAACGATAAAACGATATGTATAAATGTTCTGTAAAAAATAACAGTATTTAAAAAAGAAAAAAAGTAGGAGAGAGATAAACAGTTGCTTGAATTTTGTGCTGATCTAACCTAAGACTTTTAACAAGCAAAAATGAAGAATGTGAAGTATAAATGTGCCGTTTCACCTGTATGTACTGATTTATTATGTCTATAATATCCATATCTATCTATAATAGACAGCATCAGAGTTGGAAACATGGCCCTACCAGAGAACCTGAAGCCAAGGATCCTCTTAATACAATAAAAAAAAATTGTCAGTGCTAATGCCAAGGCACGTATGCTAGCAGAATCTGTTATTTGTTCCAGGGTAATTAGATCAGCTTAGATAATAGTGGTCAAATAAGACCACAGGCACAGTTGCAATCTCACAATTCTCCCTCAGTCAGTTGTGCATAAAACATTCATTGAAGTTACGTGAAATAAAGGTACTTGCATCAAAATGTGTTCCTTGCACTTCTGTATAGTTGTGCTTATCTCTCCTGCCTTCTTCCTGTTTCCTGATGCAGGGGAAATCCTGGAGCTACCACCACCACCTCCAAACCAGGTGGGAGCTCTTGTGATTTCTCCATACCCTGCATCAATAGGGTCAGCACAGATACACCAAAATAAGGCATGCACATCACTCTCATAGGCAATAATGGAAATTATGTCAGGTGGAATTTTTTTGTATAATTGTGAAAGATTTACATCAAAATAGGCATTCAGTTGCTATGTCATTCAGCCATATGTGATCTATATTAATTATTATTTACTTTCATACACAGAAGGAAAGACTTGAAAAATGGCCTTAGGAAGTCAAGAAAATGTTTCAGGATTCATCATCCAGGGGTTTCTCTGATACTCCTGAGCTTGAGAACAAGTCCTATTGGGTTTATTTCATGTTTTATGATTCCCTTTTCTCTGTAATAAATAAAACAGTACTGTACTTGATCCCAACTAAGATATAATTACCCCTTATTGGGCAGAACAGCCCTATTGGGTTTATTTAATGGTTAAATGATTCTCCTTTTCTCTGTATAATAAAACAGTACCTGTACTTGATCCCAACTAAGATATAATTACCCCTTATTGGGGGCAAGAACAGCCCTATTGGGTTTATTTCATGGTTAAATGATTCCCTTTTCTCTGTAATAATAAAACAGTACCTGTACTTGATCCCAACTAAGATATAATTACCCCTTATTGGGGCAGAACAGCCCTATTGGGTTTATTTAATGGTTAAATGATTCCCTTTCTCTGTAATAATAAAACAGTAACCTGTACTTGATCCCAACTAAGATATAATTACCCTTATTGGGGGCAGAACAGCCCTATTGGGTTTATTTAATGGTTAATGATTCCCTTTTCTCTGTAATAATAAAACAGTACCTGTACTTGATCCCAACTAAGATATAATTACCGCCTTATTGGGGGCAGAAACAGCGCCTATTGGGTTTATTTCATGGTTAAATGATTCCCTTTTCTCTGTAATAATAAAACAGTACTGTACTTGATCCCAACTAAGATATAATTACCCCTTATTGGGGGCAGAACAGCCCTATTGGGTTTATTTCATGGTTAAATGATTCCCTTTCTCGTAATAATAAAACAGTACTTGTACTTGATCCCAACAAGATATAATTACCCCTTATTGGGGGCAGAACAGCCCTATTGGTTTATTTCATGGTTAAATGATTCCCTTTTTCTCTGTAATAATAAAAACAGTACCTGTACTTGATCCCAACTAAGATATAATTACCCCTTATTGGGGGCAGAACACGCCTATTGGTTTATTTAATGGTTAAATGATTCCCTTTTCTCTGTAATAATAAAACAGTACCTGTACTTGATCCCAACTAAAGATATAATTACCCTTATTGGGCAGAACAGCCCTATTGGGTTTATTTTAATGGTTAAATGATTCCCTTTTCTCTGTAATAATAAAACAGTACTGTACTTGATCCCAACTAAGATATAATTACCCCTTATTGGGGCAGAACAGCCCTATTGGGTTTATTTCATGGTTAAATGATTCCCTTTTCTCTGTAATAATAAACACGTACCTGTACTTGATCCCAACTAAGATAAAATTACCCCTTATTGGGGGCAGAACAGCCCTATTGGGTTTAATTAATGGTTAAATGATTCCCTTTTCTCTGTAATAATAAAACAGTACCTGTACTTGATCCCAACTAAGATATAATTACCCCTTATTGGGGGCAGAACAGCCCTATTGGGTTTATTTAATGGTTAAATGATTCCCTTTTCTCTGTAATAATAAAACAGTACCTGTACTTGATCCCAACTAAGATATAATTACCCCTTATTGGGGCAGAACAGCCCTATTGGGTTTATTTGATGGTTAAATGATTCCTTTTTCTCTGTAATAATAAAACAGTACCTGTACTTGATCCCAACTAAGATATAATTACCTGGGGGGCGTGGCTTGCCTGCGAGCTGAATGGAAGCTTGAGCAGAGAGCTCCGGGCCAGATAACCTCCGTGGACACATATAAAACAAAATAAAATATGGGGAAACCACAGAAACAGAAGTCGGATCGTGACAGGCAGGCAGAGAAGAGACACTCGCCTGCACAATCGGAAATAGCACCGCTATTTATGAGAAAGAAAGCGGATCGCTTGTCAGCCAAGATGGCGCCGATAACTGAGAGACAGGAGAGCGACGCAGACATGCACCACGAACAGTCTGAACTGGAAAGCGAAACGGAAGAGGACCAGGACCTACAAACTTACCTCTCAAAGCTTCCCTCCAAGTCGGACATCAAGGATATGCTGCAGGAAGTCACCTCCACAATCAAGGAAGAGCTGCAAGAAATAAGGAAAGACTTAATCACCCTGGCAGGGAGAGCAGACGACCTGGAGGCCAATCAAAGTAAGATGATAAGCAATCAAAAAACACTGAATAATACCACTCAGTCCCACAACCTATTAATATCAGAACTGCAGAGACAAGTAGAAGATCAGGAGAACAGAAGTAGACGCAACAACATCAGAGTCAGAGGGGTCCCTGAAACGGTTAAACCAGAGGAGATAAAAACAACACTACTTCAAATCTTCAACACTATACTCAACAGAGAGCACTCTACCTCTATTGAGATTGAAAGAGCTCACAGAGTTCCAAAACCTAAGGCAGCACCATTAAATGCCCCCAGAGACATACTCTGCTGTCTAAATAGCTTTGCACTCAAAGAAGAAATACTACAAAAGGCAAAAGAAACGGAATCTATCTCATACCAGCAAGCAGCGATTAAACTGTTCAAGATATATCAAGAACAACCCTCATAAAGAGAAAATTACTAAAACCTCTCACAGACACCGCCTGAGAGAACACAATATCCAGTTACAGATGGGGATTCCCTTTTGCTCTAATAGCTAATAAAGAAGGAACCCAAGCAGTGATACGGTCTCCTAAGGACACGGCAACATTCCTGCAGAAACTGCAATTACCCAGCATTGATCTCCCCGGATGGCAGACAGCGGACGCAACCCCAACTGATATGGAACTTCACGCTACAAGGGCGACTGGCAACAAGTCTACACACCTAAAAGAACACCAAAGAACACCTAGAAACGACAAACCGATAAACCAGACCAACTTAATAAAGCTCCACACTCTGTTTCAAGGCGGACATTTAATTACTTGGACTCCACCATAGTAATACAACGCTACAGAGTCTGAATGAGCCTAAGACGGAAACTCGCAACGTCTATAGACAGGGTTCCGTAAGATATACTTAATGCTATGTTTATGTTTAAATGAATCTAAGTTTACAGTTTATAATGTTTATATGTTATACCTCATTACATTACAACTGGGGACACAAACCCCCAGGAAAAGTACTTCCCATAACACAAATACCAGAATGTCCACGTTGGTTAAAACCCTCCCCACTCATGTGTAGCAACGTTATGAGTACTAAAAACACGCAACAAAGCTACAGTCAATCACGCTACCCACAACACTCGGTGACAAGCGTGCCGCCTTTTACACTCACCAGCAAGAGGTAACCCCCATAAGTCTGACGCGGCAAAAACACTTTTCTGTTCAAAACAGTTCATTTTATTTGAATGTAATTGCACCCTTTCCTTTTCCTCCCCCTTCCCCCAGGGAGCTGACAATAAGCTGGAAAAAGTCAATATTTCTGATAATGGCATTAATTGAATGCAATGTTATTAGTTTACAATGTCAACGGTTTTAAATTTACCCAGCAAGAGGGCACAGATAACTGCATGAATGTAAAAAATCAAAAAGCTAAGATAATTATGCTACAAGAAACACATTTTAAAGAAAACCATGTACCGAATATACAAGCTAACAATTTCCGCCCACATATTTTATAGCAACAACCCAACTAAAAAAGCAACCAGGGGTAATGACTCTGATCCATAAAGATATACCTTCAAATTGTCTGACAAACTTTCAGACAAAGAAGGAAGATATTGATCCCTCAACTTGCTAAGAACGCCATCCAACCTCTTAAAAGCTTATATAATGTTCACCAGTACAAATGATTCGGGGAGGAATTTCACAACTTCACAGCTCTCACTGTAAAAAATCCTTTCCAAATATTTAAATGGAACCATGTTAACTCTCCTGTCCTGGAGATTAAGCACAGAAGAAAGAAGTAGTGGTCATGACTGCAACATAGATACCATCAACTTTCAACAATTACCAGGACAAAATATTGGTTCTTAGTATATATGGGTGGTTACTCTATCTATAATATCTGACATATTTCTATTATAATTTGCATCATACACAGGAAGGAAGACTTGAAAATGGCATCAGAAGTCAAGGAAATGTTTCAGGATTCATCACAAATTCTCTGATACTCCTGAGCTTCAATCTCTCTTTTTGGGCTATTCCTTGGAATCTATCTCATCATTCTGCTGGGAATCTCATCATATTCTTAGTCATTTCATGCAATCCTCACTTACACACCCCATGTACATATTTTGCGAACCTTTCACTCATAGACATTTCTTTCTCTCTCAACTGTTTTACCTAATTTGCTACATTTCTTCTCACACAGCAAAATAACATTTCATTCTTGGGTGTATGACTCAAATATTTGTTTTGGGTCCTTGGCTGGCAGTATAATACTTTATCCTGACGGCCATGGCATATGATCGTTATGTTGCCATCTGTGATCCCTCTCATTACATTGCCCGAATGAGCAGGAAACCTTGTGCTGGGCTTATAACTGCATCATATACTTTTGGTTTTAGTGAATCAATCAGCATTGTTACTTATATCTAAACTATCATATGTGCTTCCCATCTTATTAACCATTATTTCTTTGATGTCACACCATTGCTAAAACTTTCCTGCAGCAGCACTTTTAGTGTGGAACTTTTTAATTTATATGAAGGGACATTGCTGATTTTCAGTTCCTTCCTCCCAATCCTGCTCATACATATTATCGTCTTGCTATCCTGAAATACAATCCTCAGAGGGGAGACAAAAAGCCTTTTCTACCTGTGCTTCTCACCTGGCCTGTGTGATAACCCTTATGGGACAGTTATTTGCCTGTATGTGAGACCCACCACAAGTTATTCCATAAAAAGAGAACAATATTTCTCCTGCTGTACATTGTCCTGGGCCCTGTGCTAAATCCTCTTATTACACATGAAAAATAAAGAATTCCAGTGTTCTTTAAATAAATGAAGCAAAGATTTGTGTCTTTTTTTGTAGGTAATGCCACCAATAAACGTCAAATCTGACCAGAGTAGTCATCAATAGCCCATATTTTAGCCCATAAAGCAAAAGAAAAGCAGTCTATTTTTCATTTGCATCCTGAGGAAGTCCCTGTGGGGACTGAAATGTTGAGGTTTGCTATGTTCCTGTTCATATTCTTAATAAATATTGACTTTTTATACCTACTATTTAAAACCTGTGCTGATATTACTTTTGCAATATTAATGTAAACATAATCTAAGTTGTCTGATTTAACCCTTTAGCTGCAAAGCATGGCATACATGCTTTCAAAAAAGGCTTTATCTGCCAAGCATGTGCGCCATACGTTCTTTGGTAGATAAAGGTTTCTCTCTGAAGGCAGCACATGCAAATGCAATGACAGTCCCCTGGGCAACAGCACAATTTCTGTGGTTTTATTGCATTTTTATTCCCTGTATTAGTGTTCCTGATCTGTTTTTGCATAGCTTTGCCAAGTGGTTCTTTGGTGTAGAAAAATAACTTTACCTATTTTGAATCATCAGAATGTGTAGGGGTCTAACACACATAATACGCTGTAAGCGGGCTCTGTTTGCAAAAGCTGAGTTGGCAGGTGAGAAATCCATACTTATGCGCTATTTTCATTTTGGGTCAGTACATACCACAGACTTTGGTATATCTATGCATATTGGGCATCAAACTGTTCAGTAGACCTCTGGTGGTCCTTATTGGGGTGACTTGCCTTTGTACGCAAGAAATTGTGTGAGATAAATGCGGCAAATTGCAACATTTTTAGGCAATTTTCAGAAATGTCATAAAATCAATACAATTCGAAAGCTTTGCAGATTGGTACTTTGGTGTAGAAAGGACTCTTTACCCATGTTGGATTTGTCTGTATTAGTGATGAGCGAATCTGTTCTGTTTCGCTTCGCCGAAAAATTCGCGAATCTTTTAAAAGATCGCGAAACGGCGAAAAATTCGCGAAACGGCGAAAATGTCGTGCGACAAAAAATTGTTCGCCCGCGGCTATTATTTTGTCGCGCGGCTATTGTTTCGTCTCCCGCGGCTATTGTTTTGTTGCGCGGCTATTATTTCGTCGCGCGGCTCTTGTTTCGTCGCCGCGGCTCTTGTTTCGTCGCGCGGCTCTTGTTTCGTCGCCGCGCGCTATTGTTTTGTCGCGCGGCTATTTTTCGTCGCCCGCGGCTATTATTTTCGTCGCGCCGCGGCTCTTGTTTCGTCTCGCGCGGCTCTTGTTTCGTCACGCGCTCTTTGTTTCGTCGCCCGCGGCTCTTGTTTTGTCGCGCGGCTATTATTTCGTCGCCCGCAGCTATGTTTTGCGCACGGCTTTGTTTCGTCGCCCGCGGCTATTATTTTGTCGCGCGCTATTGTTTCGTCGCCCGTGGCTATTATTTTGTCGCCCGCACTATTCTTTTTTGACGCCGGTGACAATTTTTGGACGTGCGGCGAATTTTTCCGCGGCGAAATTTTTCATCCGTTTCGCGAAACAATCCGCCAATGGCGAAACGCGAAATTCGCCGCGAATCCATGCCTGGCGAACCTTTCGCCCATCACTAGTCTGTATGTGTACTTTCCAAAAATATATATGGTTTTCAGGGGTCGTCCTATATTTCTGCAGCTTTAAACCCCACATAAAACTGCCATGTGTTTATGAATAGGTAAAAAGGCAGTACAAGTCCGCTTTGACCATAACATCTGGCAGCGAAAGGGTAAAGCAAACTCAACCTTTCTCAAACTATTATATGAATAGTGCTTCCACCAAGTCCCTCTCCCAACAGAACCTTCTAGATTATTTGGTTACATATAAGTATAATCAGATTCTTAATTTTACTATTTTGAAAAACTTATTATGTGACCATGTGGGTTTTTGATTCCTCATCACTAGCATATTTTTAGAAAAAACTTGTATGGAATAATTGGGACTGCATTTAGTCATGGAAAATACATATTTAATTGTTCCATTTACTTTTAATAATATTCTAAAATTCCTGACTCTTTTTTTTTAATACTCAAAAAAATGTCCTTGAATGATAGGCAGCAATGATAAATCTAGAATAATCACAGAAAAAAAAATCATTGGCAGAACAGACAATCAAAAAAGAGATACTGTGATGCCTGAAGACCCTGAAAAATATTATGATGATCTGTACTGAGTATCAATTTGGAACTGTTCAGCCTTGTACAATTACACTGGAGAAGAGGCGCTTAAGAGGTGATATGATAACTATGTATAATATATAAGGGATCTAATGTTTTATTTACCAGTAGTCCTTCCAACGGACACGAGGCACCCACTCCGTTTAGAAGAAGGAGTTTCATTTAAACATTCGGAAAGGATTTTTTACAGTGAGAGCTGTGAAGTTGTGGAATTCCCTCCCCGAATCAGTCGTGCAGGCTGATACATTATATAACTTTAAGAAGGGCTGGATGGATTCTTAGCAAGTGAGGGAATACAGGGTTATGGGAGATAGCTCTTAGTAAAGTGAGGAATACAGGGGTAGGGGGGATAGCTCTCAGTACAAGTGAGGGAATACAGGGTAGGGGAGATAGCTCTCAGTACAAGTGGGAATACAGGGGTAGGAGATAGCTCTCAGTAAAGTGAGGGAATACAGGGTTATGGAGATAGCTCTCAGTACAAGTGAGGGAATACAGGGTTATGGGAGATAGCTCTCAGTACAAGTGAGGGAATACAGGGGTAGGGGGATAGCTCTCAGTACAAGTGAGGGAATACAGGGTAGGGGGGATAGCTCTCAGTACAAGTGAGGGAATACAGGGGTAGGGGATAGCTCTCAGTACAAGTGAGGGAATACAGGGTAGGGGATAGCTCTCAGTACAAGTGAGGGAATACAGGGGTAGGAGAAGCTCTCAGTACAAGTGAGGGAATACAGGGGTAGGGGAAGAAGCTCTCAGTACAAGTGAGGGAATACAGGGGTAGGGGAGATAGCTCTCAGTACAAGTGAGGGAATACAGGTAGGGGATAGCTCTCAGTACAAGTGAGGGAATACAGGGTAGGGGGATAGCTCTCAGTACAAGTGAGGGAATACAGGTAGGGGATAGCTCTCAGTACAAGTGAGGGAATACAGGGGTAGGGGGATAGCTCTCAGTAAAAGTGAGGGAATACAGGGAGGGGGGATAGCTCTCAGTACAAGTGAGGGAATACAGGGGTAGGGGATAGCTCTCATGTAAAGTGAGGGAATACAGGGGTAGGGGAGATAGCTCTCAGTACAAGTGAGGGAATACAGTAGGGGGATAGCTCTCAGTACAAGTGAGGGAATACAGGGTAGGGAGATAGCTCTCATACAATGAGGGAATACAGGGTAGGGGATAGCTCTCAGTACAAGTGAGGGAATACAGGGGTAGGGAGATAGCTCTCAGTACAAGTGAGGAATACAGGGTAGGGGGGATAGCTCTCAGTACAAGTGAGGGAATACAGGGTGAGGGATAGCTCTCAGTACAAGTGAGGGAATACAGGGGTAGGGGGATAGCTCTCAGTACAAGTGAGGGAATACAGGGGTAGGGGAGATAGCTCTCAGTACAAGTGAGGGAATACATGGGTAGGGGATAGCTCTCAGTACAAGTGAGGAATACAGGGGTAGGGGATAGCTCTCAGTACAAGTGAGGGAATACAGGGTAGGGAATAGCTCTCAGTACAAGTGAGGGAATACAGGGGTAGGGAGATAGCTCTCAGTACAAGTGAGGGAATACAGGGGTAGGGAGATAGCTCTCAGTACAAGTGAGGGAATACAGGGGTAGGGAGATAGCTCTCAGTACAAGTGAGGGAATACAGGTAGGGGAGATAGCTCTCAGTAACAGTGAGGAATAAGCGTAGGGAAATGCTTCAGTACATGTGAGGAATACAGGGTAGTGGGGATAGCTCTCAGTACAAGTGAGGGAATACAGGGTATGGGAGATAGCTCTCAGTACAAGTGAGGGAATACAGGTTATGGGAGATAACTCTTAGTGCCCCAGGGACTGGTCCGATTGCCATCTTGGAGTCAGGAAGGAATTTTTCCCCTCTGCGGCAGAGGCTTCAGATGGGTTTTTGCCTTCCTCTGGATCAACTAGTAGTTAGGCAGGTTATATATAGGCATTATGGTTGAACGTGATGGACGTATGTCTTTTTTCAACCCACTTACTATGTTACTATGTTACTATGTTACTAGTTTACTATGTAAGTAAAATTAAAAAAAAACAAAAAAAAACCCACATTTCCTTCTTAGTGTGGTTAATTGGTACCGCTTGAGGAGAGAAGAATAGTTTAATATGATGGAAGAGGGAGCACTGAAAAAGAGGCCATCGGTAGGGATGAGAGAATTTTTACAAGGTTTTGGATTTGCAGCAAAATTCAGCACTTTGCCCTCTGCAAATGTTTTCTAAAAAATACTGCAAAGATTTTTGCTGCAAAAACCAGCAACAAATCGTCCGTTGCCCTAATGTATTTTGTGTGGAAAAAAAAATTGCTGCGAGATACCACCTATAGACTTCAATTAGTCTACATGGAAAAAGAGAGCTGATAAAAACATAATTGAGTTCAAAGCATTTCACAATTTTCTTAGTCTCCTGAATTTCTTACATTTTCCCAAATGTTTTGGTAAATTCAAAATTTGAAAGATTCACTCATCACTATCATCAGTAGAGTCAGAATCCAACTAGTAAATTGGACAGGCTCTGTGCCATTGCATGGAAGAACATTCTGCTCCTCATACTAAACAAAGATGATGATATTTAGCTGGCATTGCTATGTAGGAGCATTGTAGGGTTAGAATCAAGGTCAGTAAAACAATTCAATACCTACTGTAAACGATAAAACGATATGTATAATGTTCTGTAAAAAATAACAGTATTAAAAAAGAAAAAAGTAGGAGAGAAGATAAACAGTTGCTTGAATTTTGTGCTGATCTAACCTAAGACTTTTAACAAGCAAAATGAAGAATGTGAAGTATAATGTGCCGTTTCACCTGTATGTACTGATTTATTATGTCTATAATATCCATATCTATCTATAATAGACAGCATCAGAGTTGGAAACATGGCCCTACCAGAGAACCTGAAGCCAAGGATCCTCTTAATACAATAAAAAAAAATTGTCAGTGCTAATGCCAAGGCACGTATGCTAGCAGAATCTGTTATTTGTTCCAGGGTAATTAGATCAGCTTAGATAATAGTGTCAAATAAGACCACAGGCACAGTTGCAATCTCACAATTCTCCTCAGTCAGTTGTGCATAAAACATTCATTGAAGTTACGTAAATAAAGTACTTGCATCAAATGTGTTCCTTGCACTTCTGTATAGTTGTGCTATCTCTCCTGCCTTCTTCCTGTTTCCTGATGCAGGGGAAATCCTGGAGCTACCACATCCAACCAGGTGGGAGCTCTTGTGATTTCTCCATACCCTGCTCAATAGGGTACACACAAAATAAGGCATACACATCACTCTATCAATAATGGAAATTATGTCAGGTGGAATTTTTATTATAATTTACATTTAAATAGGCATTCAGTTGCTATGTCATTCAGCCATATGTGATCTATATTAATTATTATTTACTTTCATACACAGAAGGAAAGACTTGAAAATGGCCTTAGGAAGTCAAGAAAATGTTTCAGGATTCATTCATTAATCCTACTGTGAGAACAGTCCTATTGGGTTTATTTCATGTTTAATGATTCCCTTTTCTCTGTAATAATAAAACAGTACTATTCTTGATCCCAACTAAGATATAATTACCCTTATTGGGGCAAACAGCCCTATTGGGTTTATTTAATGGTTAAATGATTCCCTTTTCTCTGTAAAATAAAACTGTTACTTGATCCCAACTAAGATATAATTACCCCTTATTGGGCAGAAACCCTATGGTTATTTCATGGTTAAATGATTCCCTTTTCTCTGTAATAATAAAACAGTACCTGTACTTGATCCCAACTAAGATATAATTACCCCTTATTGGGGCAGAACAGCCCATTGGGGGCTTATATTCCTTATCTGTATATAAGTACCTGTACTTGATCCCAAACTAAGATATAATTACCCCTTATTGGGGGCAGAACAGCCCTATGGGTTTATTTAATGTTAAATGATTCCCTTTTCTCTGTAATAATAAAACAGTACCTGTACTTGATCCCAACTAAGATATAATTACCCCTTATTTGGGCAGAACAGCCCTATTGGGTTTATTTCATGGTTAAATGATTCCTTTTCTCTGTAATAATAAAACAGTACCTGTACTTGATCCCAACTAAGATATAATTACCCCTTATTGGGGCAGAACAGCCCTATTTGTTTTTTTAAATGATTCCCTTTTCTCTGTAATAATAAAACAGTACTTGTACTTGATCCCAACAAGATATAATTACCCTTATTGGGGCAGAACAGCCCTATTGGGTTTATTTCATGGTTAAATGATTCCCTTTTCTCTGTAATAACTAAACAGTACTGTACTTGATCCCAACTAAGATATAATTACCCTTATTGGGCAGAACAGCCCTATTTATTTAATGGTTAAATGATTCCCTTTTCTCTGTAATAATAAAACAGTACCTGTACTTGATCAACTAAGATAAAATTACCCCTTATTGGGGCAGAACAGCCTCCTATTGGTTTATTTAATGGTTAAATGATTCCTTTTCTCTGTATAATAAAAAACAAGTACTGCTTATCTCCCCTACCCCTGTATTCCCTCACTTGTACTGAGAGCTATCTCCCTACCCCTTTATTCCCTCACTTGTACTGAGAGCTATCCCCTACCCTGTATTCCCTCACTTGTACTGAGAGCTATCCCCCATACCCTGTATTCCCTCACTTGTACTGAGAGCTATCCCCCATACCCCTGTATTCCCTCACTTGTACTGAGAGCTATCCCCTACCCCTGTATTCCTCACTTGTACTAAGAGCTATCTCCCCTACCCCTGTATTCCCTCACTTGTACTGAGAGCTATCCCCCACCTACCTGTATTCCCTCACTTGTACTAGAGAGCTATCCCCCCTACCCTGTATTCCCTCACTTGTACTAAGAGCTATCTCCCTACCCTGTATTCCCTCACTTGTACTGAGAGGCTATCTCCCCTACCCTGTATTCCTCACTTGTACTGAGAGCTATCTCCCCTACCCTGTATTCCCTCACTTGTACTGAGAGCTATTCCCCTACCCCTGTATTCCCTCACTTGTACTGAGAGCTATCCCCCTACCCCCTGTATTCCCTCACTTGTACTGAGGCTATCTCCCTACCCCTGTATTCCATTCACTTGTACTGAGAGCTATCCCCCTACCCCTGTATTCCCTCCTGTACTGAGAGCTATCCCCCCTACCCTGTATTCCCTCACTTGTACTGAGAGCTATCCCCCATACCCTGTATTCCCTCACTTGTACTGAGAGCTATCTCCCCTACCCCTGTATTCCCTCACTTGTACTGAGAGTTATCTCCCATACCCCTTTATTCCCTCACTTGTACTGAGAGGCTATCTCCCCTACCCCTGTATCCCTCACTTGTACTGAGAGCTATCCCCCATACCCCTGTATTCCCTCACTTGTACTGAAGAGCTATCCCCCATACCCCTGTATTCCCTCACTTGTACTAAGAGCTATCTCCCCTACCCTGTATTCCTCACTTGTACTAAGAGCTATCACCCCTACCCCTGTATTCCCTCACTTGTACTAAGAGCTATCTCCCCTACCCCTGTATTCCCCTCACTTGTACTGAGAGCTATCCCCCCTACCCCTGTATTCCCTCACTTGTACTAAGAGCTATCTCCCCTACCCCCTGTATTCCTCACTTGTACTGAGAGCTATCTCCCCTACCCCTGTATTCCCTCACTTGTACTGAGAGCTATCCCCCCTACCCCTGTATTCCCTCACTTGTACTGAGAGCTATCCCCCATACCCCTGTATCCCTCACTTGTACTGAGAGGCTATCTCCCCTACCCCTGTATTCCCTCACTTGTACTGAGAAGCTATCTCCCCTACCCCTGTATTCCCTCACTTGTACTGAGAGCTATCCACCCATACCCCTGTATTCCCTCACTTGTACTGAGAGCTATCCCCCCTACCCCTGTATTCCCTCACTTGTACTGAGAGCTATCCCCCCTACCCCCTGTATTCCCTCACTTTGTACTGAGAGCTATCTCCCCTACCCCTGTATTCCTCACTTGTACTAAGAGCTATCTCCCCTACCCTGTATTCCCTCCACTTGTACTAAGAGCTATCTCCCATACCCTGTATTCCCTCACTTGTACTAAGAGCTATCTCCCCTACCCCTGTATTCCCTCACTTGTACTAAGAGCTATCTCCCCTACCCCTGTATTCCCTCACTTGTCTAGAGCTATCTCCCATACCCTGTATTCGCTCACTTGTACTAAGAGCTATCTCCCCTACCCCTGTATTCCCTCACTTGTACTAAGAGCTATCTCCCATACCCCTGTATTCCTCACTTGTACTGAGAGCTATCCCCCCTACCCCTGTATTCCCTCACTTGTACTAGAGCTATCTCCCCTACCCCTGTATTCCCTCACTTGTACTGAGAGCTATCTCCCCTACCCCTGTATTCCCTCACTTGTACTGAGAGCTATCCCCCCTACCCCTGTATTCCCTCACTTGTAGCTGAGAGCTATCCCCCTACTCCTTTATTCCCTCACTTGTACTGAGAGCTATCCCCCCTACCCCTGTATTACCTCACTTGTACTAAGAGCTATCTCCCCTACCCCTGTATTCCCTCACTTGTACTGAGAGCTATCTCCCATACCCTTTATTCCCTCACTTGTACTGAGAGCTATCTCCCCTACCCCTGTATTCCCTCACTTGTACTGAGAGCTATCTCCCATACCCCTGTATTCCCTCACTTGTACTGAGAGCTATCCCCCCTACCCCTGTATTCCCTCACTTGTACTGAGAGCTATCCCCCATACCCCTGTATTCCCTCACTTGTACTGAGAGCTATCTCCCCTACCCCTGTATTACCTCACTTGTACTGAGAGTTATCTCCCATACCCCTTTATTCCCTCACTTGTACTGAGAGCTATCTCCCCTACCCCTGTATTCCCTCACTTGTACTGAGAGCTATCTCCCTACCCCTGTATTCCCTCACTTGTACTGAGAGCTATCTCCCCTACCCCTGTATTCCCTCACTTGTACTGAGAGCTATCTCCCATAACCCTGTATTCCCTCACTTGTACTGAGAGCTATCCCCCCTACCCCTGTATTCCCTCACTTGTACTGAGAGCTATCCCCCATACCCCTGTATTCCCTCACTTGTACTGAGAGCTATCTCCCCTACCCCTGTATTCCCTCACTTGTACTGAGAGCTATCCCCCATACCCCTGTATTCCTCACTTGTACTGAGAGCTATCTCCCCTACCCCTGTATTCCCTCACTTGTACTGAGAGCTATCCCCATACCCTGTATTCCTCACTTGTACTGGAGCTATCCCCTACCCCTGTATTCCCTCACTTGTACTGAGAGCTATCTCCCATACCCATGTATTCCCTCACTTGTACTGAGAGCTATCCCCCCCTACCCTGTATTCCCACACTTGTACTGAGAGCTATCCCCCTACCCCTGTATTCCCTCACTTGTACTGAGAGCTATCCCCCCTACCCCTGTATTCCCTCACTTGTACTGAGAGCTATCCCCCCCTACCCCTGTATTCCCTCACTTGTACTGAGAGCTATCTCCCCTACCCCTGTATTCCCTCACTTTTACTGAGAGCTATCTCCCATAACCCTGTATTCCCTCACTTGTACTGAGAGCTATCCCCCCTACCCCTGTATTCCCTCACTTGTACTGAGAGCTATCTCCCATAACCCTGTATTCCCTCACTTGTACTGAGAGCTATCCCCCATACCCCTGTATTCCCTCACTTGTACTGAGAGCTATCTCCCATAGCCCTGTATTCCCTCACTTGTACTGAGAGCTATCCCCCATACCCCTGTATTCCCTCACTTGTACTGAGAGCTATCTCCCCTACCTCTGTATTCCCTCACTTGTACTGAGAGCTATCTCCCATAGCCCTGTTTTCCCTCACTTGTACTGAGAGCTATCCCCCCTACCCCTGTATTCCCTCACTTGTACTGAGAGCTATCTCCCATAACCCTGTATTCCCTCACTTGCTAAGAATCCATCCAGCCCCTTAGTTACATAGTTACATAGTTACATAGTTACATAGGGTTGAAAAAAGACCATTGTGCATCAAGTTCAACCCATCCGAGTAAACCCAGCACACAACCTATACTAACCAATCTATACACTCACATACATAAACTATATATATACAACCAGTAATACTAACTGTAGATATTAGTATCACAATAGCCTTGGATATTCTGCTTGTTCAAAAACTCATCCAGGCCCCTCTTAAAGGCATTAACAGAGTCTGCCATTACCACATCACTAGGAAGGGCATTCCCCAACCTCACTGCCCTCACCGTGAAAAACCACCTACGCTGCTTCAAATGGAAGCTCCTTTCCTCTAATCTAAAGGGGTGACCTCTGGTGCGCTGATTGTTTTTATGGGAAAAAAGAACATCCCCCAACTGCCTATAATCCCCTCTAATGTACTTGTACAGAGTAATCATGTCCCCTCGCAAGCGCCTCTTTTCCAGAGAAAACAACCCCAACCTCGACAGTCTAACCTCATAGCTTAAATCTTCCATCCCCTTTACCAGTTTAGTTGCACGTCTCTGCACTCTCTCCAGCTCATTAATATCCTTCTTAAGGACTGGAGCCCAAAACTGCACTGCATACTCAAGGTGAGGCCTTACCAGGGACCTATAAAGCGGCAAAAATATGTTCTCATCCCTTGAGTCAATGCCCTTTTTTATACAAGACAGCACTTTATTTGCTTTAGTAGCCACAGAATGACACTGCCTGGAATTAGACAACTTGTGATCTACAAAAACCCCTAGATCCTTCTCCATTAAGGAAACCCCCAACACACTACCATTCAGTAGATAGTTTGCGTTTATATTATTCCTACCAAAGTGCATAACTTTGCACTTGTCAACATTGAACCTCATTTTCCAGTTTGCTGCCCAGTTTTCCAATTTTGTCAAATCGCTCTGCAAAGCAGCAGCATCCTGCATGGAACTTATAGTTTTGCACAATTTAGTGTCATCAGCAAAAATAGAAACAGTACTGTCTATGCCCCCCTCCAGGTCATTAATAAACAAGTTAAAAAGCAAAGGACCAAGGACTGACCCCTGCGGTACTCCACTAACCACAGCCCCTTCTTAAAGCTATATAATGTTTCAGCCAGTACAAATGATTCGGGGAGGGAATTTCACAACTTCACAGCTCTCACTGTAAAAAATCCTTTCCAAATATTTAAATGGAACCATGTTAACTCTCCTGTCCTGGAGATCTAAGCACAGAAGAAAGAAGTAGTGGTCATGACTGCAACATGATACCATCAACTTTCAACAATTTACAAGGACAAAATATTGGTTCTTAAGTATATATGGGTGGGTTACTCTATCTATAATATCTGACATATTTCTATTATAATTTGCAGTCATACACAGGAAGGAAGACTTGAAAAATGGCATCAGGAAGTCAAGGAAATGTTTCAGGATTCATCATCCAAGGGTTCTCTGATACTCCTGAGCTTCAAATCTCTCTTTTTGTGCTATTCCTTGGAATCTATCTCATCATTCTGCTGGGAAATCTCATCATATTCTTAGTCATTTCATGCAATCCTCACTTACACACCCCCATGTACATATTCTTGCAGAACCTTTCACTCATAGACATTTCTTTCTCCTCAACTGTTTTACCTAATTTGCTACATATTCTTCTCACACAACAAAATAACATTTCATTCTTGGGGTGTATGACTCAAATATTTGTTTTTGGGTCCTTGGCTGGCAGTGAATACTTTATCCTGACGGCCATGGCATATGATCGTTATGTTGCCATCTGTGATCCCCTTCATTACATTGCCCGAATGAGCAGGAAACCTTGTGCTGGGCTTATAACTGCATCATATACTTTTGGTTTTAGTGAATCAATCAGCATTGTTACACTTATATCTAAACTATCATATTGTGCTTCCCATCTTATTAACCATTATTTCTGTGATGTCACACCATTGCTAAAACTTTCCTGCAGCAGCACTTTTAGTGTGGAACTTTTAATTTACATTGAAGGGACATTGCTGATTTTCAGTTCCTTCCTCCCAATCCTGGCCTCATACGTATTTATCGTCTCTGCTATCCTGAAAATACAATCCTCAGAGGGGAGACAAAAAGCCTTTTCTACCTGTGCTTCTCACCTGGCCTGTGTGATAACCCTTTATGGGACAGTTATTTGCCTGTATGTGAGACCCACCACAAGTTATTCCATAAAAAGGGACAAATATTTTTCCCTGCTGTACATTGTCCTGGGCCCTGTGCTAAATCCTCTTATTTACACACTGAAAAATAAAGAATTCCAGTGTTCTTTAAATAAAATGAAGCAAAGATTTGTGTCTTTTTTTGTAGGTAATGCCAGCCAATAAAACATCAATCTGACCAGAGTAGTCATCAATAGCCCATATTTTAGCCCATAAAGCAAAAGAAAAGCAGTCTATTTTTCATTTGCATCCTGAGGAAGGTCCCTGTGGGGGACTGAAATGTTGAGGTTTGCTATGTTCCTGTTCATATTTCTTAATAAATATTGACTTTTTATACCTACTATTTAAAACCTGTGCTGATATTACTTTTGCAATATTAATGTAAACATAATCTAAGTTGTCTGATTTAACCCTTTAGCTGCAAAGCATGGCATACATGCTTTCAGAAAAAGGCTTTATCTGCCAAGCATGTGCGCCATACGTTCTTTGGTAGATAAAGGTTTCTCTCTGAAGAGGCAGCACATGCAAATGCAATGACAGTCCCCTGGGCAACGAGCACAATTTCTGTGGTTTTATTGCATTTTTTTATCCCTGTATTAGTGTTCCTGATCTGTTTTTAGCATAGCTTTGCCAAGTGGTTCTTTGGTGTAGAAAAATAACTTTACCTATTTTGAATTCATCAGAATGTGTAGGGGGTCTAACACACATAATACGCTGTAAGCGGGCTCTGTTTGCAAAAGCTGAGTTGGCAGGTGAGAAATCCATACTTTATGCGCTATTTTCATTTTGGGGTCAGTACATACCACAGACTTTGGTATATCTATGCATATTGGGCATCAAACTGTTCAGTAGACCTCTGGTGTTCCTATTTGGGGTGACTTGCCTTTGTACGCAAGAAATTGTGTGAGATAAATGCGGCAAATTGCAACATTTTTAGGCAATTTTCAGAAATGTCATAAAAATCAATACATTTCGGAAAGCTTTGCAGATTGGTACTTTGGTGTAGAAAGGATTCTTTACCCATGTTGGATTTGTCTGTATTAGTGATGAGCGAATCTGTTCTGTTTCGCTTCGCCGAAAAATTCGCGAATCTTTTAAAAGATCCGCGAAACGGCGAAAAATTCGCGAAACGGCGAAAATGTCGTGCGACAAAAAAATTGTCGCCCGCGGCTATTATTTTGTCGCGCGGCTATTGTTTCGTCTCCCGCGGCTATTGTTTTGTCGCGCGGCTATTATTTCGTCGCCCGCGGCTCTTGTTTCGTCGCGCGGCTCTTGTTTCCTCACGCGGCTCTTGTTTCGTCGCCTGCGGCTCTTGTTTTGTCGCGCGGCTATTATTTCGTCGCCCGCAGCTATTGTTTCGTCGCCCGCGGCTCTTGTTTCGTCGCCCGCGGCTATTATTTTGTCACGCGCTATTGTTTCGTCGCCCGCGGCTATTATTTTGTCGCCCGCGACTATTCTTTTTTGACGCCGGTGACAATTTTTGGACGTGCGGCGAATTTTTGCGCGGCGAAATTTTTCATCCGTTTCGCGAAACAATCCGCCAATGGCGAAACGCGGAAATTCGCCGCGAATCCATGCCTGGCGACACTTTTCGCCCATCACTAGTCTGTATGTGTACTTTCCAAAAAAATATATGGTTTTCAGGGGTCGTCCTATATTTCTGCAGCTTAAACCCCACATAAAACTGCCATGTGTTTATGAATTAGGTAAAAAAGGCAGTACAAGTTCCGCTTTGACCATAACATCTGGCAGCGAAAGGGTTAAAGCAAACTCAACCTTTCTCAAACTATAACATGAATAGTGCTTCCACCAAGTCCCTCTCCCACAGTTTAGGACCCACTGATCTGGTGAATGCAGTATGTGCTAAAATTAAAGAACTTTCTAGATTATTTGGTTACATATAAGTATAATCAGATTCTTAATTTTTACTATTTGAAAAACTTATTATGTGACCATGTGGGTTTTTTTATTCCTCATCACTGGCATATTTTTGAAAAAAACTTGTATGGAATAATGGGGACTGCATTTAGTCATGGAAAATACATATTTAATTGTTCTATTTACTTTTAATAATATTCTAAAATTCCTGACTCTTTTTTTTTAATACTCAAAAAAATGTCCTTGAATGATAGGCAGCAATGATAAATCTGAAATAATCACAGAAAAAAAAATCATTGGCAGAAGAGTCAGACATTAAAAAAGAGATACTGGTGATGCCTGAAGACCCTGAAAAATATTATGATGATCTGTACTGAGTATCAATTTGGAACTGTTCAGCCTTGTACAATTACACTGGAGAAGAGGCGCTTAAGAGGTGACATGATAACTATGTATAAATATATAAGGGGATCATATAATAACCTCTCTAATGTTTTATTTACCAGTAGGTCCTTCCAACGGACACGAGGGCACCCACTCCGTTTAGAAGAAGGGAGGTTCCGTTTAAATATTCAGAACTTTTTTTTACAGTGAGAGCTGTGAAGTTGTGGGATTCCCTCCCCGAATCAGTTGTGCTGGCTGATACATTATATAACTTTAAGAAGGGGCTGGATGGATTCTTAGCAAGTGAGGGAATACAGGGTTATGGGAGATAGCTCTTAGTACAAGTGAGGGAATACAGGGGTAGGGGGGATAGCTCTCAGTACAAGTGAGGGAATACAGGGGTAGGGGGATAGCTCTCAGTACAAGTGAGGGAATACAGGGTTATGGGAGATAGCTCTCAGTACAAGTGAGGGAATACAGGGGTAGGGGGGATAGCTCTCAGTACAAGTGAGGGAATACAGGGGTAGGGGAGATAGCTCTCAGTACAAGTGAGGGAATACAGGGGTAGGGGGGATAGCTCTCAGTACAAGTGAGGGAATACAGGGGTAGGGGGGATAGCTCTCAGTACAAGTGAGGGAATACAGGGGTAGGGGAGATAGCTCTCAGTACAAGTGAGGGAATACAGGGGTAGGGGAGATAGCTCTCAGTACAAGTGAGGGAATACAGGGGTATGGGAGATAGCTCTCAGTACAAGTGAGGGAATACAGGGGTAATGGGAGATAGCTCTCAGTACAAGTGAGGGAATACAGGGGTAGGGGGGGATAGCTCTCAGTACAAGTGAGGGAATACAGGGGTAGGGGGGATAGCTCTCAGTACAAGTGAGGGAATACAGGGGTAGGAGAGATAGCTCTCAGTACAAGTGAGGGAATACAGGGGTAGGGGGGATAGCTCTCAGTACAAGTGAGGGAATACAGGGGTATGGGAGATAGCTCTCAGTACAAGTGAGGGAATACAGGGGTAGGGGGGATAGCTCTCAGTACAAGTGAGGGAATACAGGGGTATGGGAGATAGCTCTCAGTACAAGTGAGGGAATACAGGGGTATGGGGGATAGCTCTCAGTACAAGTGAGGGAATACAGGGGTATGGGGGATAGCTCTCAGTACAAGTGAGGGAATACAGGGGTAGGGGGGATAGCTCTCAGTACAAGTGAGGGAATACAGGGGTAGGGGAGATAGCTCTCAGTACAAGTGAGGGAATAGAGGGGTATGGGAGAAAGCTCTCAGTACAAGTGAGGGAATACAGGAGTAGGGGGATAGCTCTCAGTACAAGTGAGGGAATACAGGGGTAGGGGAGATAGCTCTCAGTACAAGTGAGGGAATAGAGGGGTATGGGAGAAAGCTCTCAGTACAAGTGAGGGAATACAGGAGTAGGGGGATAGCTCTCAGTACAAGTGAGGGAATACAGGGGTAGGGGGGATAGCTCTCAGTACAAGTGAGGGAATACAGGGGTAGGGGAGATAGCTCTCAGTACAAGTGAGGGAATAGAGGGGTATGGGAGAAAGCTCTCAGTACAAGTGAGGGAATACAGGAGTAGGGGGATAGCTCTCAGTACAAGTGAGGGAATACAGGGGTAGGGGGGATAGCTCTCAGTACAAGTGAGGGAATACAGGGGTATGGGAGAAAGCTCTCAGTACAAGTGAGGGAATACAGGAGTAGGGGGATAGCTCTCAGTACAAGTGAGGGAATACAGGGGTAGGGGGGATAGCTCTCAGTACAAGTGAGGGAATACAGGGGTAGGGGGGATAGCTCTCAGTACAAGTGAGGGAATACAGGGGTAGGGGGGATAGCTCTCAGTACAAGTGAGGGAATAGAGGGTATGGGAGAAAGCTCTCAGTACAAGTGAGGGAATACAGGAGTAGGGGGATAGCTCTCAGTACAAGTGAGGGAATACAGGGGTAGGGGGGATAGCTCTCAGTACAAGTGAGGGAATACAGGGGTAGGGGGGATAGCTTCTCAGTAACAAGTGAGGGAATACAGGGGTAGGGGGATAGCTCTCAGTACAAGTGAGGGAATACAGGGGTATGGGAGATAGCTCTCAGTACAAGTGAGGGAATACAGGGGTATGGGGGATAGCTCTCAGTACAAGTGAGGGAATACAGGGGTAGGGGAGATAGCTCTCAGTACAAGTGAGGGAATACAGGGGTAGGGGAGATAGCTCTCAGTACAAGTGAGGGAATACAGGGGTATGGGAGATAGCTCTCAGTACAGTGAGGGAATACAGGGGTAGGGGAGATAGCTCTCAGTACAAGTGAGGGAATACAGGGGTAGGGGAGATAGCTCTCAGTACTAGTGAGGGAATACAGGGGTATGGTGGATAGCTCTCAGTACAAGTGAGGGAATACAGGGTTATGGGAGATAGCTCTCAGTACAAGTTGCCCCAGGGACTGGTCCGATTGCCATCTTGGAGTCAGGAAGGAATTTTTCCCCTCTGCGGCAGAGGCTTCAGATGGGGTTTTTGCCTTCCTCTGGATCAACTAGTAGTTAGGCAGGTTATATATAGGCAATATGGTTGAACGTGATGGACGTATGTCTTTTTTCAACCCACTTACTATGTTACTATGTTACTATGTAAGTAAAATTAAAAAAAAACAAAAAAACCCACATTTCCTTCTTAGTGTGGTTTAATTGGTACCGCTTGAGGAGAGAAGAAATAGTTTAATGATGGTTGAAGAGGGAGCACTGAAAAATGAGGCAATCGGTAGGGATGAGAGAATTTTTACAAGGTTTTGGATTTGCAGCAAAATTCAGCACTTTGCCCTCTGTAAATGTTTTTCTAAAAAATACTGCAAAGATTTTTGCCGCAAAAAACAGCAACAAAGCGTCCGTTGCCCTAATGTATTTTGTGTGGAAAAAAAAATTGCTGCGAGATACCACCTATAGACTTCAATGTAGTCTACATGGAAAAAGAGAGCTGATAAAAACATAATTGAGTTCAAAGCATTTCACAATTTTCTTAGTCTCGTGAATTTCTTACATTTTCCCAAATGTTTTCGTAAATTAAAATTTGAAAGATTCACTCATCACTATCCATCAGTAGAGTCAGAATCCAACTAGTATATTGGACAGGCTCTGTGCCATTGCATGGAAGAACATTCTGCTCCTCATACAAACAATGATGATGATATTTAGCTGGCATTGCTATGTAGGAGCATTGTAGGGTTAGAATCAAGGTCAATAATACAATTCAATACCTACTGTAAACGATAAAACGATATGTATAAATGTTCTGTAAAAAATAACAGTATTTAAAAAAGAAAAAAAGTAGGATAAAGATAAACAGTTGCTTGAATTTTGTGCTGATCTAACCTAAGACTTTTAACAAGCAAAAATGCAGAATGTGAAGTATAAATGTGCCGTTTCACCTGTATGTACTGATTTATTATGTCTATAATATCCATATCTATCTATAATAGACAGCATTAGAGTTGGAAACATGGCCCTACCAGAGAACCTGAAGCCAAGGATCCTCTTAATACAATAAAAAAAAATTGTCAGTGCTAATGCCGAGGCACGTATGCTAGCATAATCTGTTATTTGTTCCAGGGTAATTAGATCAGCTTAGATAATAGTTCTCAAATAAGACCACAGGCACAGTTGCAATCTCACAATTCTCCCTCAGTCAGTTGTGCATAAAACATTCATTGAAGTTACGTGAAATAAAGGTACTTGCATCAAAATGTGTTCCTTGCACTTCTGTATAGTTGTGCTTATCTCTCCTGCCTTCTTCCTGTTTCCTGTTTTCCTGATGCAGGGGAAATCCTGGAGCTACCACCACCACCTCCAAACCAGGTGGGAGCTCTTGTGATTTCTCCATACCCTGCATCAATAGGGTCAGCACAGATGCACCAAAATAAGGCATACACATCACTCTCATAGGCAATAATGGAAATTATGTCAGGTGGAATTTTTTTGTATAATTGTGAAAGATTTACATCAAAATAGGCATTCGGTTGCTATGTCATTCAGCCATATGTGATCTATATTAATTATTATTTACTTTCATACACAGAAGGAAAGACTTGAAAAATGGCCTTAGGAAGTCAAGAAAATGTTTCAGGATTCATCATCCAGGGGTTCTCTGATACTCCTGAACAGCCCTATTGGGTTTATTTCATGTTTTAATGATTCCCTTTTCTCTGTAATAATAAAACAGTACCTGTACTTGATCCCAACTAAGATATAATTACCCCTTATTGGGGCAGAACAGCCCTATTGGGTTTATTTCATGGTTAAATGATTCCCTTTTCTCTGTAATAATAAAACAGTACCTGTACTTGATCCCAACTAAGATATAATTACCCCTTATTGGGGGCAGAACAGCCCTATTGGGTTTATTTAATGGTTAAATGATTCCCTTTTCTCTGTAATAATAAAACAGTACCTGTACTTGATCCCAACTAAGATATAATTACCCCTTATTGGGGCAGAACAGCCCTATTGGGTTTATTTCATGGTTAAATGATTCCCTTTTCTCTGTAATAATAAAACAGTACCTGTACTTGATCCCAACTAAGATATAATTACCCCTTATTGGGGCAGAACAGCCCTATTGGGTTTATTTCATGGTTAAATGATTCCCTTTTCTCTGTAATAATAAAACAGTACCTGTACTTGATCCCAACTAAGATATAATTACCCCTTATTGGGGGCAGAACAGCCCTATTGGGTTTATTTCATGGTTAAATGATTCCCTTTTCTCTGTAATAATAAAACAGTACCTGTACTTGATCCCAACTAATATATAATTACCCCTTATTGGGGGCAGAACAGCCCTATTGGGTTTATTTCATGGTTAAATGATTCCCTTTTCTCTGTAATAATAAAACAGTACCTGTACTTGATCCCAACTAAGGTATAATGAATCCTTATTGGGGGCAAAACAAGCCTATTGGGTTTAATTACTGTTTAAATATTTTTTTAGCAGGCAAGGTAGGAGATCCAAATTATGGAAAGACCCCTTATCCGGAAAACCGCAGGTCCTGAGCATTCAGCTAACCCCCTAGTTTTTTAGTTTCATAACAACCAAAGACTACCCCATTTCCAAAGACAGGAAAGAGGACGGGGCTCTGGTCAACTGGAGAAATAGTTAACCAATTACAACACTGAGTAGTTACAGGTTTACTATATTGAGGATCAAGGTATGACCTATATGGACCAACAATTACGGCACTACGGAACTATGCTAATGTGAAAATGTATTATGTGAGGCTTACTGAAAATATGTCAATCAAATTCTCAGGGGTTTTTTCTGTATTTTTTCCTATTATGTTTAAGATACGATTTAAGGGGGAAGTATTGTTTATGTTTTTCTTTCTTTCGTTTCTTTTCTTTTGCAATCCTACTGTACTTAAATGTGGTTATAAAATCAATAAAAAGTGATTAAAAAAATAAAAATAATAATGCTTATCATGTGTTGCATGAATCTGGCACTAATATGCATGGTGTTAGCAATGACACCAGCGCCCGATTCACTTGTATGTATGTGTGCATGTAGGTATGTATGTATAACTTTATAAAGTGCTACAAGGGTACGCAGTGCTGTAGAATCTTACAATATACACAATTACACACAGGACAAGTGCTGTAATAAATAAGTATAAATACACAGGGAGTAAGTACCATGTGGTATGAGACACAGTAGGAAGGAGGTCCCTGCCCCATAGAGCTTACAATCTAAGTGGTTGGGTAACATACAGGCACAAATTGGAAGGTAAGAGTGCACCAGGTATGGGCATTTGCCCTTAAGCTCAGGACTAGTGAAAATCATATTTAGTGCACCAGAAGGTACAGTCTGAGATTTTTCTCGGCACAAGTCAGACTATTGATGCAACCCACTAAGGTAACCCTGAGATTACTGCCACCTCCAGCGTGGTAGGGTTTCCTTACATCAGTGCTCATTCTTGCAATTCATTAGGTCTGCCTGGCATTGGTGGTATCTCTAGTTTCTAGGAGCCTGTATGGGCACAGATACCTTTATGTTTCACTTGTGATCCTAAATGTAAAATGTAAGGAGGTGCTAGTCCAAAAGGAGAGGCCATATTAAGCAACATCATTCAATACAAGCATAAAATATAGAGAAAGGACTGAACACTCTTAAAGAATAATTATTCACATCAGTGTAATGCAGTGTGATCCAGAGCACAAGGGACACAGCTATTATTCCATGGGGAAACTCCTGTTAGCTATAAAGTGCTCAAGGGAGTAGGCTATCTATTATAAAGCTGAACAGACGAGACATGTCTTTAACAATTTCATGTAGTCTACACAAGTGCATTCTACAGATTATTAAATGGCAAGCCTGGGCAATTGTATCCTACAGAGTTTTCATCAGAATATTTGTGAATTTACTGAGGTAATACAACTTGACTTCATTGAAGGACTAAGATACAGAAGGCAAGTGTTGCAGATAATTATATGTGAAATTCTAACATTTGGTGCAATACAATAAATATGAATTCTGTGCCATGTCAGTGTTATCTATATAATAGAAACTATACTAGAAACATGAACTCACAAATGTCATGCAACCAAATGAGTGCAACAGTAAGGGGCATTGTATCCGGCTTATCAAAGAGCAAACAAAATATATATTATCAGTAGGAAATAAAAAATGTACAATTCATAAACCTATTTGATATAGTTGTATTGGTTGCTCATCACAAGCATCAGGAGTAATATTCGGACAGGTTACTGAGCAGCTCCAGTAAAGACCTGGTGGAGCTAGACGTAATTCTTGCTCAAAATTGTATAATGAATGTATGAGATTCTAGGTTCACAATTTTAGGTTTAGATGTTCCACAAAAAATGGAGAAGAGGACCTTAAGGTCAATGCAATGAGCAGCGAGATTGAAAGAAAAGGTTTACCCTTACGTATCAAAGGGTTTTTCACTCTGTTCACTATTTTAATATGCTTTAAAATTGGAAATAAATATTTCACATATCGAATCTATCAATATTACAGATTTTTTTGCCCACCGAATATATTGCAGTGTTTATGGAATGCTATTCCTATTGTCAAAATGCTTCATTATGTAATATTATATTTTATCATTGTGCAATCACTTCTAAATATTGTGCCCAACATGTATTAAGCCATGGATGTTAAATATGCTATATTTGTCTCTTCAATAGCTTGACAATTCTGCACATTTGCATTTATTTACTAAAAAAAAAAAATGTAATGAATAAAGAATAGTAAGTAATTCACATGCTACAAGATATTTAGCTATTTAGGTATAAATCACATGTTTATTAAATCATGTCTTTACAATACCAATTATTTTATATAGCTTGGTGATGGAACAAAGCACAGAGCTCACTGTAAATACAAGTATAGATAGATAATACAACTGAACTCTGATATGTAGTTCCACAGAGCTTAAATATTGATGGATAGATGATCAAGACATGATAGAGTAAGAAAGGACAGATTAATAAAGTGAGAGTAGAAATAGAAATGTGATCACATAATTAAATAGAAAATAGATAGCATAGATGATGAAACAGATAGATCAAAGATAGATATGAGAGAGAGTGGGTCCACAAATGTAAATAGTGTATATATTGTAGTGTTATTATGATTGTGTTGCCTATTAAAGGCTACATTTATCTGGGGGATAGGCACAGACATTGAGGATAGGTAACAGAGAAAGAAGGGATGAAAGATGAGAGAGATGTACATCCTGTGCTTGAAGCACAAATATATTTATCAAGTTGTTTACTGGATAAAGGGGGAATTCTGGAAAATATCTTTGGGGATGAGTTGACAAAAATTTGATTATAATACTGAATTTATATAAAACATAACTCAAATTATTACAGCCGTTCCATAAACCCAAACTTGACAATACTTCCCTTTGAGTTTCCCGAATGATTTTTACCATATACTTCAAAAGTATAAACACAATAATAGTGTAGAATTTCCCAGCACTGCTTTATATAACTTCCATTTGGCAACTTGACTCACATTAAACCCAAAGCACCTGGAACTATTCATACAGGTGCAACAACTTATATTTCATTCTTTGCTCCCTTCCCAAGATCAAAGCTTCACAACAGAAATAATAACCAAGGACAGAAAAGGCCCATTGTGCAGTATTTTATCCTGCATCTGGTCTACATATGCTGAACTACCTTGTCTATTCAGTTATCATCAAAATTGAATTCAATACTCCTCCCATTGGCTGTATGAGCACTGTTCTCAATTTTCATCTTTAACACAATATCATTACTTTGCTCAAAAATTGCTATTTGGTTGCAGCTAAAAACTATATGGAAATATTGCAGCAGTAATGTTTCTCCTTGATTGGCGTAGTTGTATGTTCCGTGGGCATGCTATTGCTTTCTGTAATATGTAAACAGTAGTGCAAAAGCTTTTTTTATTTATTTGTTTAAATGAAAAAGAATATACGTATGTGTTTTTTTCGGTAGTAGTAAAGTTCTCAGCAATTAATATTTTTTTTATTTTCATTTTCACTCTATGTAAAAGTAAAAAAATCATGTGTCTCCAAACAATGTGCATTGGAAGCGCATAAAAATAAAGAACATGTGAAATTATGGTGTAATATTTCTTAAATTAATAAAACACCCACAAGTGCAAGCTTGAAAAATGTGACCATAAATGAGTTAAATATTAAACTTTGTCCACCAGTGCAAAATGGTGAGCTGATGCACTCACCAGATGTAAAATACAGCAAGGCAAAGTAAATCTGTAGATTCTTGATAGTAGTGATAAAGCGGGATCCTCAAATTATGATAAAATGAGAAAACATAGAAGCACATTTAATAATCCATGAACGTCCGAAAGCGTCCAAATGCGTTTTTTCGTAATGATCGTATTTTTGCGACTTTTTCGTCGGCATCGCGATGTTTTCGTATTTTGCGCAACTTTTTTGCCGCCGTTACGACCTTATCGTATATGTTCCACAACTTTTTCGTCGCCGGCGCGAAAAATGCTGATTGGTTTTTCCACTGTTTACAATTGCTCAATACCAAAAAATCGCGATGGCAACGGAAACATCACGCAAGATACGACAAAAAATGATGTCGTGATGGCGACAAAAAAGTCGCGCAAAATACGAAAAACCCGCGACAGCGACGAAAATATCGCTAAGTTTTTGTTTCCAATACGATTTTTTCCCATTTGGGATTCGGATTCAAGGATTAGTAAATGCGCCCCATAGTGTAATACTATTTATTAAAAATAAAACCTGCCCATATACAGGCTACTCACAGGATTGTAGTACAAATCTGCAGAAACAAGAACAAGCTCTACTCGTTTCGCGTGATTCAGTCACGCTTTCTCAGGAGCCGAATCATAATGCCCGCTGATAACATAATGTACTTATAAACCTGTTTAATTAACTTAATTGAGCCCTTAACATCCATTACCAACACTAATAAGTTTATTCAATAAGATGAATCTTAACATATGTGAATGTAAGATTTGATCATCCTCACATTTTTTCGTATTTGTGCTCAATATTTGCCAGGACTTTCTGTTCCTTCATGTTCCATTAGAGTGCAAGTGCTGACGTCACTTCCGCCCACACATAGTGATGTCACTTCTGGGTGTTAGTAACGGATGTTAAGGGCTCAATTAAGTTAAACAGGTATATTATGATCCGGCTCCTGAGGAATCGTGACGGAATCACATGAAATGCGTAGAGTTTGTTTATTTTTATGCGCTTCCAATGCACATTGTTCGAAGATCAACAAAGATTATACACACCTTACGAAGACCACGAGAAGCGCTGAGTATTTTTCTTCTTTTCTAAAAAAAATGATGTAACCCATTTGGGCATAGGTTCTCAGGTCTCTCCTTGTGCCATGGCAGAAGTACGAGTTTTTGAGTCAACATAGTTGTGTAATTAAATATATACTACAGCGTGTACAGGGCATTTTAAGGTACTCAATACTTTACTATAAGTGTGAATAGAGTAAGATTAGTAAATATTTTATGTAACACAATAATATAAGTTGCATAATAACATCATTGCATGACTCTTGCATTACTTGCCCTGCTTCACTTTATAGTTTGTGGGCATTGTGATTCCACGAGGACCCAGAACCTGATCATGTGACAATCACAGTAGAGGCAAAAGGTATATGTAAAAAGCAATGTAAAATGTGTCAATGCCATGCTACATGCAGGTGTCAAATACCTGGCAAGGGTAAAACATCGTAAGTGTAAAGCGTTTTAGGTATTTGGTGGTGATGATAAGTCAGTTAATAAGCTGTGCAGTTTATGAGGTATGATAAATTTCTGTTTTTTTTTGTATACAGGAGAAAGACATGGCCATAGAAAATCAAGGAAATTTATCAGGATTCCTTATACAAGGGTTCTCTGATACTCCCAGGTTCCATCTTTCTCTTTTTGTGCTATTCCTTGGAATCTATCTCATCATTCTGCTGGGAAATCTCATCATATTCTTAGTCATTTCATGCAATCCTCACTTACACACCCCCATGTACATATTCTTGCAGAACCTTTCACTCATAGACATTTCTTTCTCCTCAAATATTTTACCTAATTTGCTACATATTCTTCTCAAACAGCAAAATAACATTTCATTCTTGGGGTGTATGACCCAAATGTACCTTTTTATGGCTCTGGCTTGCAGTGAATACTTTCTCCTGACGGCCATGGCATATGATCGTTATGTTGCCATCTGTGATCCCCTTCATTACATTGCCCGAATGAGCAGGAAACACTGTGCTGGGCTTATAACTGCAGCATTCACTGTTGGGTTTGTCGACCCAATTGGCCTTGTTGTACTTATATCTAAACTATCATATTGTGCTTCCCATCTTATTAACCATTTTTTCTGTGACATTTCACCATTGCTAAAACTTTCCTGCACCAAAATCTTCAGTGTGGAACTTTTAATTTATATTGGAGGGACATTATTTACATTCAGTTCCTTCCTCCTTACTCTGACCTCATACATATTTATCATCTCTGCTATCCTGAAAATACAATCCTCAGAGGGGAGACAAAAAGCCTTTTCTACCTGTGCTTCTCACCTGGCCTGTGTGATAACCCTTTATGGGACAGTACTTTGCCTGTATATGAGACCCACCACAAGTTATTCCCTGGAAAGAGACAAGTATTTCTCACTGCTGTACATTGTCCTGGGCCCTGTGCTAAATCCTCTTATTTACACACTGAAAAACAGAGAATTTAAAAGTTGCCTTCATAAAGTGAGACAAAGATTTTCTATTAAACCGTTTAGGTGATTTCACCATAGAATATTATATTTTTGTCATATTTACCCTCCCAATTAAATGACTGTGTAACATAACAATAGAACAAATTTGATTTATTATGGCACAGCTTACACAACATGTCTTGGCTCTCATGGAATAAAATGAGATAATGATAATGTAAATGAAGTGACAACAGAACATAGGGAGCTGTTACTTATACAGTGCCATTGTTTATTGCAGCACTTTACAGAGTATAAGATACAAGATCAAGCAAATAACATATAGAGAAATACATTTCCTTAAAAATGTTTCAGTTACATTTGGATATTGTTAGAAGACAATAGGGGGGAGGCCCTGATCACAAGAGCTTACATTCTAAGAGGGAGCACAATTGAGACATGAGGTGAGGGTACCCAGTGAGCGGTAGAGTTCCCGTTGCTTTTAAAGTGATGGTAAGTGAAGAGTAAGAGGTAAATACCAGTGGCTAGTGAGCGTGTGGGTGAAGAGCAGGGGGGTTTAGTGGGTAATCAAGTTTTATAGGCGTGAATGAAAGTTTTAAGTAACGATTTAAAATCCTGTAGACTCTCATAGTGTCTGTCACAGAGCATTCCAGAGGATGGGTACAGCAAATAAAGATATACATACATACGTACACATTAGAAGTTCTGGGTGTGATGAGTGAGGAGGAGAAAAGGAGGTCATGTGTAGACCAAAGGTTACATCTGGGGGTGTACCTGGGGACTAGGGTGGTTATATATATTGGTGCAGCACCAGTGATTACTTTGTAGGTGAGTACAAGAATCTTAAATTGAATCCTGTATATGACAGGTAACCAGTGCAGGGACTGGCAGAGAGCGGTGGTGCTTAGGGAGCGAGAGGAGAGGTGTGAGAGTCTGGGCAACATTGTTCATGATGGATTGGAATGGGGTCAGTTTAGACAGGGGAAGTTCACAGTAGTCTAAATGAGACAAGGGTGTAGATAAGAATTTTGACAGTCTCATTGTGAGGAAGGGGGAGAGTAGTAGTCAGCACCAAGCCTTGTGATTAGTTAGAAGTAGTGCAGGTTCCCCAATGGCCACTTTCCATTGGCATATCCTGGTACAGAAGAACAGGAACAGCACCTCTTGTCTTTGTAGATTAAAATGCCTTTATTGCAAAGTTTTTTTGGGGGCAAACAACAACAGCAGCAATGTTTCAGGTCACATACTGTAAGACCTTTTATCAAGCTTGATAAAAGGTCTTATGTGACCTGAAACGTTGCTGCAGTTGTTGTTTGCCCCAAAAAAACTTTGCAATAAAGGCATTTTAATCTATAAAGACAAGAGGTGCTGTTCCTGTTCTTCTGTATCATTGTGAGGAAGGGTCAAGGTGAAAGCAACAGGATTTAGTGAATGAGAGGGTAGTGTCAAATGTGACTCCTAGACAGCAAACTTTTGTAAACACAGGTTATATTATTATTTTCCATGTTAACAGTACGGTAGGGTAGGGAAAACAGAGTTAGAAGGTGGGAAGATGACCAGTTCAGTTTTGTCCATGTTGATTTTAGGGCAAAGAGAGGACATAAATGCAGAAATTGCTGGGAGACAGTCGGTGACATGAGCTAAGAGCGAGGGCATGTCTAGAAAAGTAAGGTAGATTTGAGTATCATCTGCATAGAAATAATATTGAAACCGAAATGAGCTGATTAACTGACCAGTGTTATAGATTGAAAATAAGAGGTCCAAGAATTGTGCTCTTGAGGTACCCCAACTGAAAGAGGGTGTGGAGAAGAGGTAGAGTTTGTATGGGAGACACTGAAGGATCAATTAGGAAAATAGTATGTTAGTGAAGTAAGTCTGAAAAAAAAAAATCGGCAACATATTCGTGAAACGCTGGTGTCCTTTTTTTGACACGACCCCAATTTTTTTGCAGCAAAATCTTGTGGAAGTTACGCAAAACAATTTGTTTATGGCGAAATGCAGAATTCCACTGCGAATCCATGCCTGTGATGAAGGTTCTTGCATCTGGTGGTAGGATTCTGAGGTGGAGGAGGAGGGAAAGGAGAGTTTAAGAGGTTAGAGAGCACAGATGAGTAAAGATGAGGTTGAAGGTATGGCTATCCCATTGAATGGGGTCTGAGACCCACTGGAGGAGGTAGGATGAAACAGCTTGGAGGTAGGTGACCCTTCTATGCAAAATGACTATATGAATTTTGCTCCATCTGTATCTGATTAGCTATTGAGAAAGCAGGTTTCTTATTTTTAGAACTTGATCATAAAGTAAATGCACTATCTGTGGATAGTGTGAACTTGCACTTTCTGATGTATATCAACACTGTGGGAGGAAACTTCTATAGTGGAAAATTGTTAATCTCTTCATATATTTCTAGAAGAGAATATTTTATTGAGGACCAACTCAAGCACAATACAACATGAATGTTGCTGGTATCATGATACCTGAAGTCTTGACTCTAATTTTATGATACCCTCAGTTTGGGGCCAAGCTTCATTTTCCCAGATTATATGTTTTCTGTGTTAGAAGGTCTTGTCTTTGCTCTTGTCTGTTGCAGATTCCTGGTTTCTTGTTTTGGTTTGTTCTTGATTACATTTGCTTCCAACCTGACCTTTGTCAAGTGGGGCAGCTCAACCAGCACTCTAGGAGGTTGTCACAGCGATTTTCTGCCTATACCAGACTAATTTTATCAAGGGTGGGGGGGGGATCTAGTTCACTTGGTGCTATGAGATCTTTCTGCATGAGGGTCCCTCATGCCCTCCTTTGAAAGCTACCTAAGGTTGGCATGGAAAGCTGAAACCACCACAGCTGTACTCACATGTTCCAGTGACCAGCAGTAGCAATGCCCAATCCTGGCACCCTCCGCAGGCTGAACTGATAAGTGCAGGCTGGCTACCATTGAAATGCTAAAGAAACATGTAACATTGGAGCTGCAATAAAGAGTTTCATTCTCTTAAGGAGTTGTGTGTGTGTCCTACCTTATGCCCATGTCCTCACACAGCCTGGCTCCATTAACCCTTCTGCTCGCAGGTGATCTCTGACTTGCTATTTTGAACCACACAGAAGCTATGGTGCGTCTTAGTGAACACACTTATGTCACCACCTACTGTCCACTCTCACTACAGTGCACTGACAGGCAAATTTGCCTTCTAGGTACAAAGACCTGAACCTCAGGAACTAACCTGTGGGCCCATGTGCAAAGTGCAAACAGGGCCCATTATATCTATTTTTGCACTTGGCCAAGCATTTGAAAAATACAGTTTGAATGCTGTGCATTAATGTAAGAGACTTACATAATTTGTTTCAGCTGACAACAATCCATGGTATTAATAAAAAAATTAAGATATGCAGGTTTGACTCCATTCAACTTTCTGTTGGCCACTGACCTACCCACATACATTATGCTGATGGAGGTAAAAAATAAGTCAACAGATTTTTGATCCAGATGGCACTAAATGGTGAATATGGCTATTTAATGGCTTCCCAATCAATATTTATTCTATATTCTATGTATTAGTTTAACTGAGGAGGAGCAATGAATTCAGGAACAGATACATATGAGTGCACAGTTCAACTGGTACACAGCTAATCGTTCTAAGTAGTGATGAGCGAATCTGTCCCATTTTGCTTCTCTGAAAAATTTGCAAAACTACAGAAAAATTAATCAAACGCTGAAAAATTCATGAAATGTGGTTACTGCACAACTTTTTTGTGCGTGACTTTTTTCATGCAACTGTGCTTTTTTGACTCAACCACGTCTTTTTTTGATGCAGCTGTGCCTTTTCGTGTAAGTTTCACGAAAATTCACCAATGGTGAAATGTAGAATTTTGCTTCGAATTCATGCCTGGCAAAACAATTTGCTCATCACTAGTTATAACAAATATATCAAGTATATATCAAGTGAGTGGACAAAGTGAAAATAATGTGGCAGTGGTAGGTGTATACACACACCAAAAGATGAACAACATCTTGCCAGTGGGCATGGTCAGAACATCTGAGGAAAGGTGAAGTTAAAGTCAAGGGAGAGGCTTTATTCTTAACGATAAATGAAATAAACAGATTAGTAGTTAGAAACTCGGCCAACGTGAGAAAAATAATCAAGATCAACATGTATTGAACATCCTGCCTACAGTCAAAGAATTTACCAAATAGGTGGCCTACACTTCTATGGGGCTGATTTACTAAGACACGAATTCCGACCGAATTGGAAGAATTCCGATTGGAAAACGAACATTTTGCGACTTTTTCGTATTTTTTGCGATTTTTTCGGCGCCTTTACGACTTTTCGGAAATTATCGCGACTTTTTCATTACCAATACGATTTGCGCAAAAAAACGCGAGTTTTTCGTAGCCATTCCGAAAGTTGCGATTTTTTCGTAGCGTTAAAACTTGCGCGAAAAGTTGCGCTTTTTTCGTAGCGTTAAAACTTAAAAGGCGCGACGTTTTGCGCAAGTTTTAACACTATGAAAAAATCGCAACTTTTTGCGCAAGTTTTAACGCTACGAAAAAATCGCAACTTTCGGAATGGCTACGAAAAACTCGCGTTTTTCCGCAAAAATCGTATTGGTAATGAAAAAGTCGCGATCATTTTCCGAAAAAAACGCAAAATACCGATCATTACGAAAAAAACACAATCGGACACATTCGGCCCGTTCGTGAGTAAGTAAATGGGCCCCTATGTGTCGGAAAAACAAATGTTATAAACTATGTTATAGAAAAAGCATCACAAAATGCAGTAAAATGAGTTAACAAAAATATTACTTCAAACTATTTTCCCCTCGAGAGATATTCATCATAATGAAGCCACATAAATTAAAGTATATATATATAGAAAATGCACTGATCATTGTGTATTCTCTGAGGAATTCCATTGGTCACACTGGTTATATAAACTGGGTTCCTAAAGAGACCGGCAGACTCTGTGCCCCTGCATGGAAGAACCTTTCACTCTTTATAATTAAACAAAGACAAGACTTATGTATTTACGTGATAAAAGGCACCTGCTATGTAGGATCCCTGTAAGGTAAGTAATGGGGGGCAGTGTGGGGTTCATACAAGAGATTTTATAATAAGGTTAGTATTTTTTTTTTAAAAAGGTGGATTTAAAAAATAGATCACTGCAAACATTCTGTGCAAAAGAACATTTTGTTTTTTGAAACAAAGAAATGTAGGGCAGGCTAAAAGGGGCACTACAGGCAAAAAATAAAAGGTGATGTTTAGGTTCTTACCTTTGAAAGCGATAGCTCCAATATACTTTTCCCAAAAATATCTACACGGACACATACAAGCATCAGAGAAGATGGAATTTTATAAATACCAGTACATAGAGTATATTGAAGATATCTTTATTTCTAATTGTAGAACCTAAAAATTGTCTTTTATTTTTTGCTGGTTGGACCCCCTTTGAGACCATTATTATTATTATTATTATTATTACAGGTATGGGATCTCTTATCCGGAAACCCGTTATCCAGAAAGCTCCGAATTACGGAATGCCCGTCTCCCATAGACTCCATTTTAATCAAATAATTCAGAATTTTAAAACTGATTTCCCTTTTCTCTGTAATAATAAAACAGTACCTTGTAATTGATCCCAACTAAGATATAAATAATCCTTATTGGATGCAAAACAATCCTATTGGATTCAATTGCAGTTTTATTGATTCTTTGGTAGACTTAAGGTATGGAGATCCAAATTACGGAAAGACCCCTTATCCGGAATACCCTTGGTCCCGAGCATTCTGGATAATGGGTCCTATACCTGTATTAACATTTATTTATAAAGCGCCAACATATCCCGCAGCACTGTACAATAAGTGGGTTACATACATTGGACATACAGAGTAACATATAAAGCAACCAATAACCGATACAGGAGGTGAAGAGGGCCCTGCCCAAAAGAGCTTACAATCTACAAGACTATGGCTGTGATTTGTAAAAATAAGGAATCGCGGGTCTTAAAAAAAAAATAATATCCACAGTTTGAATGTTTGATATAATATACATTTATAATGAGTTTTAATGTTGTGTTTTTTTTAATCAGATAATTCATTCAATAGATTCAAATTATAAAAATGTATTCAATTATTAAATCAAAATAAAGACTAACTGAACATAGGATATTAACCAACTACAATTCAGTAGGGACGATGGAAGGAAAAACCAGGTGCCTGGAAGCTGAATATATCATATTTATCGGCCCAGTAAACCAACTCTTTTAAAATATTAATACTGTATGAAGACAAACAATTTTTTTCTCTAAAGGCAACAGAATGGTGTACAGTAGTAATGAGCAAAATATTTCGGCAGGCATGGATTCACGACAAATTTCCGAGTTTCGCCATTGGCTGCAGAAAAATTTGTGCAAAAGCGTGCAAAAAGAAACCCCCCAAAATTTGCAAAACACTGAACAATTTTTTCACAAAAATGTGTCAATCTTGCAAAGGTCAGTCTCCTCCAGCATGGCAGGTCTGTTAATCCTGTGCCTTGTGTTACATTGTTTCAAATCCCAGAGCCCCCAGGCCAGAGAATGTGTTTGGAGTGAGAAAAAACATTGCACAAATTTGTGAAATCTGGAGCTGGAAATCACACAGGTAACACAATGTACATATCTGCCCTGTGTGCCATACCAATATACATTAAAGGAGGACTAATCCCTAAAATTGTATACTGAACTTCACCCGTTCACCTTAAAATTAATGTTTAGTATGATGTAGAGAGAGCTATTCTGAGGCAAATTGCAAGTGGTCTTCATTTTTTATTATTTGCATTTTTTTTAAATTATTTAGCCTTTTGTTCAGCTGCTCTCCTTGGAATTTCAGAAGCTATCAGGTTGCTAGGGTCATGTTAGAAAGACAGGAATAGGAATAGAAGAGGGCATAAATAAATAGATAAATAATACGTAACAATAGCAATAAAGTTGTAGCCTCACAGAGCAATAGTATTTGGCTGCCGGGGTCAGTGACCCCCATTTGAAAGCTGGAAAGAGTCAGAAGATGAAGGCAAATAATGCAAAAACTATCAAAAATTAAAAATGAAGTCCAACTGAAAAGTTTTTAAGAATAGGCATTTCTTTAACATATTAAAAGTTAACCTGAAGGTAAACCACCCTTTTGAAGCTTTTACTGCCAAGCACGTATGTGATATGTGCTTCTCAGAAATAGCTCTGAGTGCCACGCATGTAGGACATACGTGCTTCACAAATGAAACGTCTCTCTGCACTGACGGCTTTTGCCACAGGTGCAGAGATTCCAGTGTGCCCCAACCCCCTGGGCAACGAGCCAAAGGAAGTTGGCAATTTGGTCTTGCGACACAATTGTTGCAGTACCGACTTAACAGCAGACACGATTGCACTTGTTTCTGCTGTTAAGAGCTTCCTTAGCCAGCCCTCCCGATCCCTCTGCGATCATAAGACCCTATGTGCAGCCAAGGACACTTCTGCTGTCAAAAAAGTAAGTGGCCTTTTTTTACCTATACACACACACACACATTTACACACACAGCTCACCTTTTACTAAATGTAGCTTTTGTTCTGCTTTTCTGCCTTTTTTGTTTTTCTGACTTTGTATTTTTGCTTTTGTAGATATTTACACACTTAGGGGCACATTTACTTACACACGAACGGGCCGAATGCGTCCGATTGCGTTTTTTTTGTAATGATCGGTATTTGGCGATTTTTCGGAAAATTTTTCGCGACGAATGTTGCGCAAAATCTGGCGATTTTTTCGTAGTGTTACTACTTGCGCGAAAAGTCGCGCCTTTTTCGTAGCCTTTGCGCCGAGTACGAAAGATTCGGATTCATTCAAGCTTCAGTATGGTGACTTTTCTTGGGCCAGGTTGGAGCTGCAGGGTGCCATTGAGTCCTATGGGAGGCTTCCAAAATCATGCTAAGTCTGAAAGTTTCGCCCACCGCTTACCAGCGCTCAATACGAAAAAGTCGTGACAAGATACGAGCGCATCGTAATGGCTACAAAAAACTCACGTTTTTTCGCGCAAATCGTATTGGTAACGAAAAAGTCGCGACAATTTCCGAAAAGTCGTAAAGGCACCGAAAAAAACGCAAAAAATACGAAAAAGTTGCAAAATGTTCGTTTTCCACTCGGAATTTTTCCAATTCGGATTTGTGGGTTAGTAAATGTGCCCCTTAGACACTTAGACACATACACATTCTTTAGACACAATTTTTTCTTTTTTAGTTCCTTATTTTATCATTTTGTTGTTTGTTTTTTTCCTGAAGGCAAATAATTCAAAAACTATAAAAAATTAAAAATGAAGACCAATTGAAAAGTTTTTAAGAATAGGCAATTCTATAACATACTAAAGTTGACACACTTTTTAGTGGTGTACACACAAGTATACACAAACAGACACATACTTTTTTTTTTATTTTATCATTTTGTCTTTTCCCTAAAAAACATTTCACATTGTAACCCTTGTATCAGGTATTCTGACCACTAACCACACTATAAAATAACTATTTTTTTTAATTTCATTGATTTGCCTAATTGTATTTCATTTTTGGGATTTTATTGAGTTTTAGACTTGCATTGTTGTTTGCTGCATTTCTTTTAGCATAGCTTTACTATTTGGTAGTTTGGTGTAGAAAGATGACTCCACCTGTTTGGAATTTGTTAGAATGTGTACTTTCCAAAAATATATGGGTTTCTGGGGGTCTCTTACAGTTAGGGGGTCTTACAGCTAATAATATGCAGTCGGGGCTCTGTTTGCAGAAGCTGAGTTGGCAGGTGAAAAAATTAGTATGCACAACTTTTATTTGAGGTCTGTACATAACCACATACTTTGGTATATCTATGCATATTGGCCATCAAACTGTTCAGTAGACCTTTGGCATTCATATTTGGGGTGATTTTCTATTGTATATAAAAAATTTTGTAAGATAAATGTGTCAAATTGCTAAGTTTTTTATGACAAAAACCGCTAATTTTAGGAAAGCTTTGCAGTTTTGTACTTTGGTGTAGAAAGGCGTCTTTACCCACATTTGATTTTTCTGAAAGTATAGTTTCCCAAAAAATATGTTTTTTAGGGGTCACCATATATTTTTGCCTCTTAACACACACAAAACTGCCTGTGTGTTTATGAATTAGGTAAATCTAAACCATGAAAATAGTGTGCACAAGGTATGTTTTGCGGTATGAAAGTGCCATGTACTTTGATAAACCTATGTATATTGGACATCAAACTGTTCAATAGACCCCTGGTGTTTATATGGTTACCTAATGACCTGTGAGAGAAAAGATGGTGCAAGATGGAAGTTTTGAGCTGATTTTCCGAAGTTTCGTCAAAAATTTTAGAAAAGCTTTGCGGCTTGGTACTTTGGAGTAGAAAGACATGGGTACCCATTTTACATGTGAACTTTCTAAAAATATATATTTTAGCTTTCACTTTATCCCCATAAAATGCAGTAAATGTGTTGATTTTGTGTTGAAATTACAGAAATGATAGATTATGTAGGGTATCTTCATCTTGGGGCCCCTACACGCCACATACTTACAGTAGGTAAACCTATGCACATTGGGCATCAAACTGTTCAGTGGACCCCTGCGGTACATAATTAGGATGTTTTATCTTGGTTATCTTTTATTGTGGGATAAAAGATGCTGCAAAGTGAAAGCTTTGAGGTGATTTTATAAAAACTGGTATATTTAGGAAAGCATTGCAACTTGGTAATTTGGAGTAGAATGATGGTTGTGCCTATTCTGGATCCATCAGAATCTGTTCTTTCCAAAAATGTATAGTTTTGTAAGGTCAACCTACTCTATGTGGAATATTTGGCCTAAAAATCTAAAGTATGAACATTTCTGGAGCAGTGCTTTGGAAAATTATGAGTGTACTGCTGGGATTTTTTGACCTATACAAGTTAAAAAATTTCATATAACTATACATATTTGGTATTGGTTCATTCAAAAGGCATTGAACTTTTCAAATCAGTTGTTTTGTCGTGCATAAAATATTTGATATAATTCTACTATAATTTGCATTCATACACAGCAAAGACATGAAAAATGGCATCAGGAAGTCAAGGAAACGTTTCAGGATTCATCATCCAAGGGTTCTCTGATACTCCTGAGCTTCAAAGCTCTCTTTTTCTCTTATTCCTTGGAATCTATATCATCATTCTGCTTGGAAATCTCATTGTATTCTTAGTCATTTCATGCAATCCTCACTTACACACCCCCATGTACATATTCTTGCAGAACCTTTCACTGATTGACATTTCTTCCACCACAAATATTTTACCTTATTTGCTACATATTCTTCTCACTCAACAACATAACATTTCATTTTTGGGGTGTATGTCTCAGATGTGTGTTTTTGGGATCTTGGCTGGCAGTGAATACTTACTTCTGGCGGCCATGGCATATGATCGTTATGTTGCCATCTGTGATCCCCTTCATTACATTGCCCGAATGAGCAGGAAACACTGTGCTTGGCTTATAACTTCATCATATACTGTTGGCTTTAGTGAATCAATAAGCACTGTTACCCTTATATCTAAACTATCATATTGTGCTTCCCATCTTATTAACCATTTTTTCTGTGATGTTGCACCATTGCTAAAACTTTCCTGCAGCAGCACTTTTAGTGTGGAACTTGTAATTTACATTGAAGGGACATTGCTGGCTTTCAATGCCTTCCTCCTTATTTTGACCTCATACATATTTATCATCTCTGCTATCCTGAAAATACAATCCTCAGAGGGGAGACAAAAAGCCTTTTCTACCTGTGCTTCTCACCTGGCCTGTGTGATAACCCTTTATGGGACAGTATTTTGCCTGTATATGAGACCCAACACAAGTTATTCCATAAAAAGAGACAAGTATTTCACACTGCTGTACATTGCCCTGGTACCTGTGCTAAATCCTCTTATTTACACACTGAAAAATAAAGAATTCCAGTGTTCTTTAAATAAAATGAGGCAAAAATTTGTATCTTGTTTTTTTTGATAATGCCAATCAATAAAACCAGATTATATCCTATATATATATATATATATATAAATATATAGTCTAAGTTGCCTGATTTAAAGCAAATTTAACCTTTTTCAAACTATTATATGAATAGTGCTTCCAACAAGGGCCTTTCCCATAGTTTAGGACCCACTGATCTGGTGAATGTAATAAAAACTCTCATACAGTATGTGATAAAATTAAAGAACTTTCTAGATTGTTTGGTTATATACAAGTATAAATTGCTGTTGTCATAAGATGTAATGAGATTTTTTTTTTATCAAATTTTTACTAAACACTTGAAGGCTGATTTATCAATTTTTAGGTCTGAGATTAAAGAAATTGCATCACGAAAATAAAAATGGATTGAAAAAAAACTACTAATATTATGTGATATTTGTGATCTTCAGAAATTTTCGTTTCCAATCCGAATTTTTCCCATTCGGGATTCGAACTTGTGTTTTGATAAATCTGCCCCTAAGTTCCTGACATTTTTTAAATACACTCAAAAAAAATTCCTTGAATGATAGTTGCCAACATTTTTTAAACAAACTTAGAATGATTCATCTGAAATAATCACAGAAAAAAAAACATTGGCAGAACAGTCAGACAAAAAAAAAAGATTTTGGTGATACCTGAAGAACCTGAAAAACATTATGAAGATCTGAACCAGTGATGATGATTGGAACTGTTTAGCCTTGTATAAAAAAAAAAAATTGGTACCACTTGAGGAGAGAAGAAATAGTTTATTAAAAGATGAAGAGGAAGCACTGAAAAATGAGGCCATCAGTAGGGATTTTACAAGGTTTTGGATTTGCAACAAAATTCAGCACAATGTTTTTCAACAACCACTGCAAACATTTTTGCCTCAAAAAACACAGCAACAAAACTTCCATTGACCCCAATGTATTTTGCACAAAAAAACCAAAGAAATTGCTGTAAGAAACCACCCATAGACTTCAATGTAGTCTGCATGGAAAAGTCACCACTGAAAAGAACACCCATTGTCAGCATGGAAAAAGTAACTGCAAAAAAACTCACTGTGAAGAGAGCTGATAAAACTGCAATTGAGTTCAAAGCATTTCACAATTTTCTCAGTTTCCGGAAATTTCCTACATTTTCCCAAATTGTTTGGTGAAGTAAAATCTGAAAGAGTCACTCATCACTATCCATCAGTAGAGTGACAATCCAGCTGGAACATTCAACAGGCTCTGTGCCATTGCATGGAAGAACCTTCTGCTCCTCATACAAAGCAATGAGGATATTTAGCTGGCATTGCTAGGAAGGAGCATTGCAGGGTCAGTAATACAATTCAATCTGGGTTGTTAGAAAGATAAAACAATAGATATGTATAAATGTTCTGCATCAAAATAGGTGTTCAGTTGCTATGTCATTTAGCCAAATGTGATATATATTAACTATTATTTACTGTCATACACAGAAGGAAAGACTTGAAAAATGGCCTCAGGAAGTCAAGAAAATATTTTAGGATTCATCATCCAAGGGTTCTCTGATACTCCTGAGCTTCATATCTCTCTTTTTGTGCTATTCCTTGGAATCTATCTCATCATTCTGCTGGGAAATCTCATCATATTCTTAGTCATTTCATGCAATCCTCACTTACACACCCCCATGTACATATTCTTGCTGAACCTTTCACTCATAGACATTTCTTCCACCACTAATATTTGCCCTAATTTGCTACATATTCTTTTCACACAACAAAATAACATTTCATTCTTGGGGTGTATGACTCAAATATATCTATTTGTGTTCTTTGGTGCCAGTGAATACTTTCTCCTGACGGCCATGGCATATGATCGTTATGTTGCCATCTGTGATCCCCTTCATTACATTGCCCGAATGAGCAGGAAACACTGTGCTGGGCTTATAACTGCAGCATTCACTCTTGGTTTTGGTAAATCAATCAGCATTGTTACCCTAATATCTAAACTATCATATTGTGCTTCCCATCTTATTAACCATTTTTTCTGTGATGTCCCACCATTGTTAAAACTTTCCTGCAGCAGCACTTTTAGTGTGGAACTTTCCATTTACATTGAAGTGACATTCCTGACTTAATTCCTTCCTCCTTACTCTGACCTCATACATATTTATCATCTCTGCTATCCTGAAAATACAATCCTCAGAGGGGAGACAAAAAGCCTTTTCTACCTGTGCTTCTCACCTGGCCTGTGTGATAACCCTTTATGGGACAGTTATTTGCTTGTATATGAGACCCACCACAAAAAAGGGTCCCTAAAAAGGCATAGGTTTTTTTTTTTCACTGCTTTATATTGTCCTGGGCCCTGTGCTAAATCCTCTTATTTACACATTGAAGTAGTCATCAATAGCATATATATATATATATATATATATATATATATATATATATATATATATATATATAGTATGTTGCAAGAAGACAGGCACTCACGTATAAGTAGGTCCAAGGGAGCCTGGGTGCAGTCCCAAAATAATAGATGGAGTAGCTATAGAGAGAGGCCGCACTCACAGGTCTAGCGTTTCTTTGAGAAAGGCTGTGGATGCAGCCGAAACTTTAGATGTTGATTTGAATAAACACCTCTACATTTTCTGTAAGACCTGTGAGTGCAGCCTCTCTCTATAGCTACTCTATATATATATATATATATATATATATATACTGTATATATATATATGTCATCAGATTTGAAGTAAATTATTAATATGAACTATTATATGTTTCCACTAAGGGCCTTTCCCATAGTTTAGGATCCATTGATCTGGTGAATGCAAGAAAAACTTTTTATACAGGATGAAATCCTAGTGTATTCCATCTCCCTACCTAAATGTGTCTCCTAGGTCAAGATAGCTCTGCATTCAAAATGAACCCAGCCAAAATTTCTGAGGCACTAGTCTGGCTAGATGGGCATGTTTCTTTTAGGTTTAACTTCCAACAATATTAAAGCAGATGCCGTATCAAGATCACTGGCTTCTTAGGAAAACTCCCCTGCCCATCCCAGCATCGTTATAATAACTTAGTTACAGTGGTGTGAAAAACTATTTGCCCCCTTCCTGATTTCTTATTCTTTTGCATGTTTGTCACACTTAAATGTTTCTGCTCATCAAAAACCGTTAACTATTAGTCAAAGATAACATAATTGAACACAAAATGCAGTTTTTTAATGAAGGTTTACATTATTAAGGGAGAAAAAAAACTCCAAATCTACATGGCCCTGTGTGAAAAAGTGATTGCCCCCCTTGTTAAAAAATAACTTTACTGTGGTTTATCAATTTAAATTTTCAATTTCAATATCAATTTCTGTAGTCACCCCCAGGCCTGATTACTGCCACACCTGTTTCAATCAAGAAATCACTTAAATAGGAGCTACCTGACACAGAGAAGTAGAAAAGCACCTCAAAAGCTAGACATCATGCCAAGATCCAAAGAAATTCAGGAACAAATGAGAACAAAAGTAATTGAGATCTATCAGTCTGGTAAAGGTTATAAAGCCATTTCTAAAGCTTTGGGACTCCGGCGAACCACAGTGAGAGCCATTATCCACAAATGGCAAAAACATGGAACAGTGGTGAACCTTCCCAGGAGTGGCCGGCCGACCAAAATTACCCCAAGAGCGCAGAGACAACTCATCCGAGAGGCCACAAAAGACCCCAGGACAACATCTAAAGAACTGCAGGCCTCACTTGCCTCAATTAAGGTCAGTGTTCACGACTCCACCATAAGAAAGAGACTGGGCAAAAATGGCCTGCATGGCAGATTTCCAAGGCGCAAACCACTTTTAAGCAAAAAGAACATTATGGCTCGTCTCAATTTTGCTAAAAAACATCTCAATGATTGCCAAGACTTTTGGGAAAATATCTTGTGGACCGACGAGACAAAAGTTGAACTTTTTGGAAGGTGCGTGTCCCGTTACATCTGGCGTAAAAGTAACACAGCATTTCAGAAAAAGAACATCATACCAACAGTAAAATATGGGGCGGTAGTGTGATGGTCTGGGGTTGTTTTGCTGCTTCAGGACCTGGAAGGCTTGCTGTGATAGATGGAACCATGAAGTCTACTGTCTACCAAAAAATCCTGAAGGAGAATGTCCGGCCATCTGTTCGTCAACTCAAGCTGAAGCGATCTTGGGCGCTGCAGCAGGACAATGACCCAAAACAAACCAGCAAATCCACCTCTGAATGGCTGAAGAAAAACAAAATGAAGACTTTGGAGTGGCCTAGTCAAAGTCCTGACCTGAATCCTATTGAGATGTTGTGGCATGACCTTAAAAAGGCGGTTCATGCTAGAAAACCCTCAAATAAAGCTGAATTACAACAATTCTGCAAAGATGAGTGGGCCAAAATTCCTCCAGAGCGCTGTAAAAGACTCGTTGCAAGTTATGGCAAACGCTTGATTGCAGTTATTGCTGCTAAGGGTGGCCCAACCAGTTATTAGGTTCAGGGGGCAATTACTTTTTCACACAGGGCCATGTAGGTTTGGATTTTTTTTCTCCCTAAATAATAAAAACCCTCATTTAAAAACTGCATTTTGTGTTTACTTGTGTTATCTTTGACTAATAGTTAAATGTGTTTGATGATCAGAAACATTTTGTGTGACAAACATGCAAAAGAATAAGAAATCAGGAAGGGGGCAAATAGTTTTTCACACCACTGTATATAGTAGCCCCGGGGACTGACTGTGCCGCCAGAATTTCCTTTTGTTCCTCAGAGTGGACTCTCATAAGTCCTCACTTAGGGTCATTTCTCTAAAATTGTTGGTCATCCTGGCATTAAATAGACTCTTGATCTCTCTAAAATGGCTCGTTTTGTTCACCTAAAGAAACTTCCATCTGTCACTCTTCTAGCAAGAAAAAAAAGTGCTCTAAATCAGATATTCTTGCTTGTTTCTTCATTATATTGTCTGTGTATGTTTGTGTGTATACCTCTAAAAAGTTTGTGAATGTGTGTGTATATGTGTATGTGAGAGTGTAAATATGTGCAAAAATGTGAAAAAGAAAAAAACAGAAAAGCAAATAAAAAGCTAACTTTAGTAAACTGTGTGTGTGTGTGTGTAAATGCATGAATGTGCATATAGATGTTTGTATATGTGTAAAGAAGAGTCACTTGCCATGTTTGCTAGTAGGAGGGTCCTTTCCGGCACTGAGGGTCCCAGGATTGCAGGCAGGAAGTGAGTGGGTGAGTGCAGGGGACTCGAGAAGGAAGTACTAACAGCATATATGTGAGTTGGATCCTGTGACAATCGCAGGCAGTCCCCTTGGCTTACTACCTAAGGGGTTGGTGGGTGTATCGGACTCTCTGCGCCAGTGGCAAAAACTGGTAGTACAGAGAGAAAGCTTTTACTGCAAAGCACATTTGTGATACGTGCTTGGCAGATACAGCCTTTTTCTTGTGAGCACATTTGTACATGCTTGGCAGCAAAAGCTTTAACCAAATGATGTTTTCTCTGCACATAAAAATAAGAAATACAAGAAAAACACAACTTAGCTTTTAGTAAATGTAATATTACATGTTATGGTTACTAACACTTTAATATTCTCATATCAGATTTTAAAGACAACCTTTGGAATGTTCTCTGAAAAAAAAAAAACCCCACAACCAATTATTGTTTGTTTATTGCAATTTTTGTAATCGTCCTTAACTTCATACCAGATAAACATGGAATACCAAAAAAATTCAATTTTAAGAACCACTGATCATGTCAAGTCAAAACATGACATGCTTGTTCTAAAATTACTAAACTAAAACTAAACAAAGGTTTCAATTACAGAATTGTATAGATTTTATTTTCTTCTCTCAAAAAGAGGTAGCAAAGTTGTAATAGCCCTGAAAAAATACAGTTATTTGGCTGTATTTGAGACCCAGAAAGGTTTAATCCTTGAAAAAACACATTTCAGGTTTTTTTTTTTCACTGCTGTCCATTGTCCTGGGTCCTGTGCTAAATCTTTTTATAAAAACAATAAAAGTGGAAAAAATTAAGCAACGATGTTTATTTTTTTATTAGGTAATGCCAGTCAATAGAACCTCAGCCTGAATAGTCTAGAATCTACGTGTCTGGCTTTTCCTATGGGGCCCCTGGAGCCACTAGTTACCCCCCCTGTGCTCGTTCTCTAGGGGGTTCTTTACCTTGCACTCATTTTCTGCAGTCGGATTAAGTGCCGAGTGCAGATAATGAGTGCAAGATAAAGAAAACATAGCTTCTATGTGCTTGGCGCCTAATGTCTTTTTATGCCAGCACATAGGAGCTATGTTGTTGGCAGGGAAAGGGTTAAAAAAATGTCTAACATTTGGAGTCATATGTATGATTATGATGAGCCTTCAGAGCTAATCTTTTATAAATGAAATATTGTGTGAGTTAAGGAACTTGTTAATTGAGGTAATTTCGTCAATAAAAGTTTGGCGTATAGAGTTCAAGGTATTCAAACTCAAATTTTAAAGATTAAGCAAGATATCAAAAATTTAAAGAAAAAATACTGGCAACTGAAAACTGGCAAGTTCAATGAGAAGTATAACTGATACTTTTAAGTTAATATTTAATTTGTTTTATTAAAATGATTTACAACCTCAGTAAAAACTAATGTAAGATTGAAATTTTCATTAACAGTCAACTTTTGCCCTGTGATGTAATGTGACCTCAATAACCTTTTAGAACTTCTTTTCTCAAATATACTGAATAAAAAGAGTGGATACTCTAAGGGGGCCATTTACTAACAGATTTTTTTCCCCTGATAAAGTTTTTTTTAGCGCAGAAATTTACCAAAAAAAAATTGTGTGAAAATAGCTAAAAATAAAAAAAACTGACAATTTGCCAGCTAAAACTTGTTGAGATCATGTAGACATCACTGACAGATGTCCCCTCCCTTCCCTGGAGGATCCTTCTTTTGATTCAGTTCTGGATTTTTGACACTGGTGTTTTTCTGCAAAGATTCAAAAACGTCACAATTTTCATGCGAAAAGTTGAAAAATACAGAATTTGCACTACTTTGGGACTTTTCCCATGTGTGCGTTTTTGCATTATTAGCATTGTTCTGGCATGTTTGCACCTATAAAAATCACATTTGTTATACAGTTTGAACCCTATGCTGTAGGGTCTTTTTGAACCTTAACTGGCACTAGTGATGAGCGAATGTGTCCTGTTTCACTTCATCAAAAAATTAGCAAAATTCGTTCAACAGTGGAAAAGGGGTGATGAGGAATGACTTGAAACATTGGGGATAGAGACCTATAAAATGCTTACTTACTCTTTTTATATATATGCTTGGAAATTGCTGAAAGTTCATGGCACTATTAGAAGACTGAAGTCTGCAAACATTATCCATCAAACCTAAACATTCAGAAAAGGAGAATTTCACTTACCTTCTTGATGTAAATTCTATTTCTTCTAGTCCCAACATGTCAGTACACATGGGTAGCATCGCCCCTCCCACACAGGAGGCAGGACCTATAACAAAGCCAATTAAAAGGAATCCTGCCCTATAAGACCACCTGACTTCCTCCTCACCACTGTTATACATTTGCCATAGCAGTACAGGAAGCAAAATTGGGATGGGAAACCTGTACTGACATGTCGGGACTAGAAGAAATAGAATTTACGTCAAGAAGGTAAGTGAAATTCTCCTTTTCTTCTGCGTCCCTCCATGTCAGTACACATGGGATCTACCAAGCCATGCCCCACAAAACAGTAAGGGGTGGGAAACAAAAGGTACAAAACCAAACAAGAGCAAGAAAGGCCAAAACAAGGCCAACATCCCGTAAAGGAAACAGGGACACTGATGAAACCCTGAAAATGAGATAAGAATGCTGAACAACCAAAAAGAACAACAATGCCCCAAGGTATAAGTAAGTGGCTGACAACCAAAACTCAAATTTTCCTACTACTGCATATAACATAATATGAGAGACAAGCAAGCCAAGGCAAAAAATGACCATTCCCTGCAACAAGAGTTCTTTCACAGAACAGAGGGCCTTTCACAATACCCAGACGCTCACTGCATACACAACCATAATCCTGGCCTAACCAGCTCAATAGTATAACTAACTTAGCACAGCTAGCAGGCCAGAGAAACCACACCAGAACTGGCAACAACTAGGATATATAACCCACTAGTGCTGAGGCTAAGAAACTGACCCTAAGCCCCAAACAGTGGCACTAGAAAATAAAGCTTGTCACCTGCAAGCATCTACTCCACAGCTCAAAAAAGCTTGGGCAATCATCTTCAAAAGAAGAACCAACAAGGCACTGATGCAGATGTCCACAATTACAGAGATACTGCAGCCCTCAAAGTCCACTAAGCCCAACCAAACTGGGGAACATAAGAAGCTAATGAACCAGCAACACTGGTATAAGCACTGTGCAAGCAACTGCTGATTCTAAGACAAATAACCAATCTATATCCTAAAGTCAAAATACATGTCAGGCAATGCACACCAAGGCAATGTTGCACAAACTAGCCGGCCTGAATGTACACCTGGTGCGCCAATGCAACCACCACGAAGACAAAATCCCAGAGGGAAGGCTGATAGCACACAAGCCATAGCACCCAAACAACCAAACATTGCCAAACAGCGAATGTGAATCCAAGCATGAGCACTCCCGCTGCAAACATGCCAACCTTTGGATAAAGAAAGCAAGCAAGCACTGAAACCAAGGTCAGAGGTCCTGGGAGGCAATAACCCTAGCCTTATCTAGGACTGCCATAGGGCAGACCCTCAAGCATGTCCATGGCCCAAAAGACAACACCAGGCTATAACTAAGGCAAAACCCAGAATCCACATGCACCAAGGGCCACACCAACAAAAGCGGACATCAGCACCAAAGGCTATCCTGAGACCAGCTAACACATAAGCCAATCCCTAAGCAAGCAAAGGGCCAACCAAAACCCCTGGGTGCAGGGGTCAAAGGCCAAAACAAGGGCCCGTGACCACACAAGTCTGTAGGGCAACATAAGGGCCAAGGGCAATGGCAAGAACCAGCGTCCCATAAGCCAAAAAACAATGGCCACATGAACCAAGACCCCAACGACCACTCAGAGCCAGCGGCCATGCACAGCAGACCCGCAAGCCAAGACAGACACCAGCGGACACACAGGCTAAGGGTCACAACAAACACCAGCAAACACGCGGGCCAGCAGAAAAGCGGGCCATGGGCCCTGCCACACGCCGGCAGACAAGCGGGCCAAGGGCCCCGCCGGCAGACAAGTGGGCCGAGGGCCCCGCCGGCAGACAAGCGGGCCAAGGGCCCCGCCACACGCCGGCAGACAAGCGGGCCAAGGGCCACGCCACACACCGGCAGACAAGCGGGCCAAGGGCCACGCCAGCAGACAAGCGGGCCAAGGGCCACGCCAGCAGACAAGCGGGCCAAGGGCCACGCCAGCAGACAAGCGGGCCAAGGGCCACGCCAGCAGACAAGCGGGCCAAGGGTCATGCCACACGGCAGCAGACAAGCGGGCCAAGCCACACGCCAGCAGACAAGCGGGCCAAGGGCCATAAGGAGGATGGGAACCAGGCAGCCACCAACCATCAGTGGAAGAGGTTGAACTATAACTAGGCTCAACCTGAGCCACCAGAGAGAAAGAAATTTCTAAGAGAAAACAATGTGAAATAAAAGGCAATCACCTGTGTCTGCCACCGAGGAGGCTCACAATAAAACTTAAATGTCAAGTGACCCATAAGCAAACAGCTCCTTACCAGAGAGCACTGGCTTGGTGGAAAAGCAAATCCCTGTTAGAAACCCGAGTAGGTTGCTTATAGGGAGCACGCACATACAGTAATATCAGAGAGAGAGAAAGGGGGAACAATACTGCTAAAGCTGAGCAAACCCCCAATCATTGCTGGAAGTGCCTGGTAAAAAAAGCCGAGTTTTTCAGCACAAAAAATGTGCTGAAAAAGTAACCCTCGGCTTATACTCGAGCATATGAGTTGAGTCCCTGCATACCTGGCCTTACGCGCACTCTGGCTGACTGGCTGAATGCACTCGAACCCCACCCCCCCATGGACGGATGTGTGCCTGTACGTAGCTGCGTGCGCACGGCACTTACTCGCATCGGGCTTTGGAGCGAGTTGTGTGCGACGCGCGTTCAGCCAGAGTCGGCAGGAGTGCGCGTTATGCCAGGTTTGCACAGACACATGTGGAGGGGTCCAGGGAGGGAGGTATGTCCTTCATACGTACTTACTCGCATCAGCCTTTGGAGCGAGTTGTGTGCGACGCGCGTTCAGCCAGAGTGCATACCTGGTATAACGCGCACTCCTGCTGACTCTGGCCAAACGCGTGTCGCTGGAGTGGGCGTTATGCCAGGTGTGCACGGACACATGTGGAGGGGTGCAGGGAGGGAGGGAGGTATGTCCAGCTACGGGGAGAGGTGGGCGCGACAAGTGCGTTCAGACAGAGTCAGCAACTGGGCTGAGGTTTAGAATGGGCGATGGTTTGCTGTGTTGGCTACTACAGAAGGGTGACTGTTATATTTATTGCATATTTTTTATCTATTCTGTAGCATGGTGATGAGCCTGGGGTGGAGGGTCAGCAGAGGAAGCAAATACTTCCCTTTAAAGGGGAACTATAAAAAAAAAGTCTGAGAGGCTCTTTGCTGAACCTACACTAAAGAAAAAGAGTACTGCTATCCTAGTAACGTAAACCAGAAGGGCTGCTAAAAATAAATGTCACATCAGCACTTTTCAGTCTAACCATGCACATATTCATTTCATACAGCTGATGTTATTATCTACTCCAGTTCAAGTGACTACATACTACTTTTTATGTGCACCCATGAAATGACCTTTAAGGCAGCACAGCACGTGATAATATGTCATTTTTTATCCTCTATTGGCATTCCATGGCCCTGAGTCAAGGATGCATCTGTGCTCTCTGTGACTCCCTCAATGACTTTCTATTGACCGTTTTGAATGTTCTGATCCCCAGTGGAATCATTACAGGGGTGGGAATCTGTTAGCTGATCTGACACATAAATACTGTATTGCGCACGCACTGGGGTCCAAGTACATCTCTCACCCTAGGCTTATACTCGAGTCAATAAGTTTTTCCAGTTTTCTTAGGTAAAATTAGGTACCTCGGCTTATATTCGGATCGGCTTATACTCGAGTATATACGGTACCTGCTGTGTCTGCACAGAGGACTTAAGCTTGGGATAAAAAACTAGCAAAAGTAAGCAAGGTGCCCCAGATAAACACAAGCACCTACCCAGCAGCATAGCTAGTCAGCAGAATGCAAACTCCAGTGAAACCTGGGAAATGGCTGCTAATTGTGAGCACACAATATGAGAGAGGAAGAAGAAACAATACTTCTGCAGTAGTGCAACACCAAACAGCTATAGAAGCACCTGGTGTAACAAAGAGCACAATTACCCACTGTGTCTGCACAGAGGCCTCAGGCTCACAATAAAACATAAGAAATTATAAGTAAAAGAAATGCACCTTACCAGAAGAGACTGTCTGCAGGATGGGACCTCCAGCAAGAACCCTGACAGCTTTCAGCTGAGGGATATAATTGCTAGTTAGTATGCAGGTTTCCCAGTGCACAGAGCATTTTAGACACATAGTGGAAACTGAGGAATCATACTCAATGGATTCAGGCTAAGCTGACACTAGCCTATACCCATGGCCCTTAATCCATCATTTCACAGGGCAGGAGTCCTTAAAGCCTCACAAAAAACACAGGAAAAATGGAGGCTAAGTTAGCTTACAGGTAAAAATGTGGAAAAAACCCACACCTGTAGCCTACCAAATAGGCATCAGTTTGAATACTGTGCGTAGTTGGGAGTAGCGCAGGGGGGCTATTTCAGCACAAGGCTAGGACCATGGGTATGCCCACACCTGCATTTCTTCCCAATAGGCATCAATTTGAACATTTTGCGTATTTGGGGCATCAGGTAAATTCTTCTCCATTACCCGGGAAACATCCCTCTGTGTCTACACCGAACTTAAAAAAAAAAGAAAAAAAAAGAAAAAAAAAAAAAAATTTAATCTGGAGGGACTTACCAAACTTGTAAGGCAGAAGAGTTTGAGGCTGAGGGATTCATGTCAAAAAAGGCCGCCTGCAAACAACGCAAGATTACATCGACGCCATCTTGGAAAGCAGGAAACTGACAGACACACTGCCAGAAAAAAGCCCCTGAATCCCTAGTGACACGAGCAATCTCAGGATCACCCACATGTCACCCTCAGCGACCTACCAGAACCAGGGGGGGTAGCGCCCATAAGTACAACTATAGGGAGAACTACCAGACACCCCACAAAAGCCTTACCCTGACTTAACAAGAAAGGGAAGAGGGCTGTCGCATTCTGCCAATGTTCACCGAGAAGAGCAAGTTACTTTTCCAGGAACAGCACCTAGCCTGGTAAGCCCTTCCACTGATCTAAGATGAAAAAAAAAAAAAAAAAAGTGAGGAGGGAGATTCTACCTACCTGTCCGGTAGGACAAAAAATAACAGTGGTGAGGAGGAAGTCAGGTGGTCTTATAGGGCAGGATTCCTTTTAATTGGCTTTGTTATAGGTCCTACCTCCTGTGTGGGAGGGGCGATGCTACCCATGTGTACTGACATGGAGGGACGCAGAAGAAAATCTGCTTTTAAGAACTGGCCAAAATCACTCTAACAGTGTGCAAAGATGGTATGTACTTACCACAAAAAAGTCAAGGCTTTAAAAGCAGCCATAGATGATTCTACCAAATATTGAGTGAGCAATTTCATTCATATTTTCATTTTTGTGTAATTAGGGTTGTTGTACCTAAAAATTAAAAAAAAGATACAAAAATATTATGAAATAGTATGCACCTTTGTATGTTATGTAGATGAAATGACAAAAATACAAATGAAAAAAAATATATATATATTCCAGTATGTAACACAACAAAATACAGGAAAGACAAAGGAGGTGAATATTGAACGGTGAGGTTGATACTAACCATGTAACCTTCTGTTGACAAATGGTCTACCACACATGCTAATGGGAGGCATATAACATGTGATTGGTCCATTAATAGCACAGTTAAACAGTGTGGCAGTGAATGCAAGAAGTGCAGGTAGTCTGTTCCAGTCTAATGAGAATGTCAGGTTTGTACACATTGACATAAATTAACGAGAGCTGGCCTGAGCCCCCAGTCAATACCAGAACTTTCAATCAGCTGAAGAAATTAAGGGATCAAAGTCAAGAGTGAGAGAGACTCCCAAGCAGTAACAATAAACACTAAAAGAAATAAGGCCACTCAAAAACTGGGCCAATGTAATGGTTGATCACAGTCCTTTGACATATTTAATTTCTGCCATTTGATTTCAGGCAAATCGCATCATAAATGCCTTGATAAACTGTCAAGTTTATAGAAATATCTTTTTTTTAAGAGCATTTTCCCTAGAGAGGTATTTATTAGAAGGACAGCTCATTTAAAAGATTATCGTTTTTATTGCGCACTATGTATATATTTATAGAAAATGAGCTTATCATTGTGTATTCTCTGAAGAATACTCTTAGTCTCACTGGTTATATAAACTGGGTTCCTAAAGAGACCGGCAGACTCTGTGCCCCTGCATGGAAGAACCTTCTGCAAGGTTAGAGTGTAGGTAAGTAATGGGGGGCAGTGTGGGTTTATAAGAGGTCGTGCCTTGATTACCAATCCCTAAAAGTAAAAGCTAAACTTGTATTGACTATTCTGTTAAAAATAACTTATAAAACGGAATATATACACACACTCTTTCCTGCATTGTGCCTTTCTTATTTTTTTTAGGTGCTGTTTGGGGAGCTACTCAAATACACTTCTCTGATCTATTATTTCTAATAGAGAGGTAAGGGCTTCTGTCCTGAAGATCTGAGCACGGAAACAGTAGCAGTATTTACCCATGTCTGAAACTAACAGGATCAGTTAGGTTACCATCAATTTTCAAAATGTTATTTCTGGAATACAGATGACAGATTTGGGCTATTAATTTATAAAATTATATACTTACATATATATTTTTTACTATAGTCTACTTTCATACACAGGTAGGAAGACTTGTAGGATGGCCTCAGAAACTAAAGGAAATGTTTCAGGATTCATCATCCAAGGGTTCTCTGATACTCCTGAGCTTCAAATCTCTCTTTTTGTGCTATTCCTTGGAATCTATCTCATCATTCTGCTGGGAAATCTCATCATATTCTTAGTCATTTCATGCAATCCTCACTTACACACCCCCATGTACATATTCTTGCTGAACCTTTCACTCATAGACATTTCTTCCACTACAACTGTTTTACCTAATTTGCTACATATTCTTCTCACTCAACAAAATAACATTTCATTCTTGGGGTGTATGACTCAAATATATCTATTTGTGTTCTTTGGTGCCAGTGAATACTTTCTCCTGACGGCCATGGCATATGATCGTTATGTTGCCATCTGTGATCCCCTTCATTACATTGCCCGAATGAGCAGGAAACACTGTGCTGGGCTTATAACTGCAGCATTCACTGTTGGGTTTGCTGAACCAGTTGGCCTTGTTGTCCTTTTATCTAAACTATCATATTGTGCTTCCCATCTTATTAACCATTTTTTCTGTGATGTCTCACCATTGCTAAAACTTTCCTGCAGCAGCACTTTTAGTGCGGAACTTTTAATTTACATTGAAGGGACATTGCTGACTGTCAATTCCTTCCTCCTTACTCTGATCTCATACATATTTATCATCTCTGCTATCCTGAAAATACAATCCTCAGAGGGGAGACAAAAAGCCTTTTCTACCTGTGCTTCTCACCTGACCTGTGTGATAACCCTTTATGGGACAGTATTTTGCTTGTATATGAGACCCCAAAAAAGTTATTCCCTAAAAAACGACAAATATTTTTCCCTGCTGTACATTGCCCAGGGCCCTGTGCTAAATCCTCTTATTTACACACTGAAAAACAGAGAATTTCAATCTTCCCTAAATAAAACAAAGCAGAGATGTCTACCTTTTAATTTTAAATAAATGTTAAAAATCAGATTTTTAGCACAAAAAATATGAATCACAGGAAAAAAAATACATCCCTTGCTAAATCTGTTCCTAAAATTCGCGCAGAGAAATTTGTCCCGTAGAATGCTTTTTGTCGCACGTCAAAATTGGGCATGGTCGCGTCAACAAAAAAGTGTGGGCGTCAAAAAATAGATGTGGGAGACAAAAAAATTGAGCGACAAATGTGCTTCGCAATTTTTTTGCCGTTTCGCAAATTTTATGGTCGAAGCAAAATGGGACAGATTCGCTCATCACTAGTCAGATGTCCAATTTGTCAAGAAGTATTTGTGGCTCTAAAGGAAGCAGAAAGTTTCCATAGTGTTCATGCATTACTGTGCAGGTATAACAACTAAGGATCTGTATAAATTAGTTATTAAATTGGAATATAAATGTAAAGTAGTGTAATCTCTTATGCAGTTGCCATTTTTAGCCAAAAAAAAGACAAATAAAACCAGCACAAATGTAACTAAAGCTCAACTGATGAAAGGAGTAAAACTTCTGCAAACCATCTTGTTTCTCAGCTACTCCTCAGACTTTTCCCTGCATTGTTCCTTCCTTGTACTTTTTAGGATGCTGTTGGGGGAGTTACTCGGATACACTGTTCTTATAGACAGGATCGGGCATCTCTTTACCCATGTCTGCAACATTAACTAACAGGATCAGTTGGGTTACCATACAGCAATTTTCAATAGTATATAAAAAATATATAATTTCTGAAATACAGATTAGGGCTGTTAATTTATAAGAAATATATATTTACATATTTGATTTTTTTTTATATTATAGTCTATTTTTTACACTGGAAGGAAGACTTATAAAATAGTAAAATGGCCTCATGAACTAAAGGTGATGTTTAGTGATGAGCGAATCTGTCCCGTTTCGATTCGCCATAAAATTTACAAAACGGACAGAAAATTTGTGAAACTGCGAAAAATTTCTGAAATGCATCTGTCGCACAATTTTTTTGTCGCCCGCGCCTATTTTGCCGTGACCACGCAAAAAAGATATAATAAAATGAAAGTTTTGGGATTTTTAAAAAAAAAAAAATCCAGAGAGCATCAGAGTATGTTTTGGATTATTCCACCACAAATATTTTACAGAATTTGCTACATATTCTTTTCACCCAATAAACTAACATTTTCTAATTGGGGTGTTTAACTCTTATTTATTTTTTTTTCCTCCCTGGTTGCCAGTGAATACTTTCTCCTGATGGCCATGGCACATGATCGTTATGTTGTTGTTACAAGTTCCGGGAGACCGGTGTGCTCCTACTTCTAGGTGTTCCGGTCCCCTGACTTGTCGGTTTCTCAAACATTGGCGTGCATTCTGGTGCTGATTATTAACTGATTGAATGTTTAATTACAAAATGTAATAGATTGCTACCACATTTGAAGAGAAGAAGCATTAAGAATAAACAGACGTATTAAGGGGAAGAAAGAAAGGCTTAAAAAATTGTATAGTAAACCAAAGATCAATAAAAAAAACCTGATTATCCAAAAATCTGTGGAAATGTATAATAAGGTTTTTATACATTGTAGGGGGTTCTTTGACGTCAAAATATGATATTGTGGTGGACAAAAAATATTTTTTTGGGATTCATTATGAAACAAAGCTGCAGCAAATCCAAAAGCAAAAATACACCATCTAAAAACCTGTGAAGATCATGTAGAAGTCAATGCCAGATGTCTCTTTTACAACTGAAAAATCTTTCTTTGCATTGTGGGATTTATTTAGATGCTGGCTTTTCTATGAAAATTTGAAAAAGTTGTGGTTTCCAAGTTATTGTCACATGCTTCTTTAGTTCAGATCTTATGATGAATGAGTGCCATTTGTGGAAATGAGTTTAGTTCTGGTTTCAAAAGTCTATAAAACCACAAAAATCCAAATGTTAATAAATGGGCCTTAAGTTGTTTTTTCCCCTTTCCCAACACATTTGGAAAAAAGATGATAGATGCTATATATTATATATTGAAGAATGCTATGATATCACAATATAAGTGCCCATCAGTTTGGTACGGTAGCCTTTTGCCATGTTTTTCAGTTTATATAATATTTCCATTTAACTCGAATATGGTACTGAAATGCTGTAAGGTGTTTTTGCAGTTTAACCTGTACTGCTTGAGAAGAGAAGCCTAAAGGAGTCTTACGACTAAAAGGAATTAGGAGGATGCACTAAAAAAATTGCATCACCAGAGTCTGAATCCTGATAGAGGTCTGTTTAAGCAGATACGTATAATATTTTATTTCAATGCCTTCCTCCTTATTCTGACCTCATACATATTTATCATCTCTGCTATCCTGAAAATACAATCCTCAGAGGGGAGACAAAAAGCCTTTTCTACCTGTGCTTCTCACCTGGCCTGTGTGATAACCCTTTATGGGACAGCATTTTGCTTGTATGTGAGACCCCCAAAAAGTTATTCCCTAAAAAGAGACATCACTGCTGTACATTGCCCTGGGCCCTGTGCTAAATCCTCTTATTTATACACTGAAAAATAGAGAATTTCAATCTTCTCTAAATAAATTGAGGCAGAAATGTTTATTTTTTTTATTTTAGATGAGTATTGGTTGCTAAAACTAAGCCAAGAGCAGGATAGTTCTCAATACAAAGTGAGATAGAGGTGTCACGGATGTAAGATATTAGAGGATTTAGTTGCCGAATGCTACAGACTTCTTTCACTTGAGAAGATAATAACATTTTTAATTTTAACAGACTAATAAAGGAGGAACAGAAAGCAGAGTCAGAATCTAGCTGGACGTATGTTCAGGAAAATAATGTAAAATCCAAAAAAGGGTTAGTAGTAAAGTGGAGGGGAGCTCTCTGGTAAGGAAGCAGGAAGTAGGAAGTGAGATTTGAAAACTAATGTGGCCACTCATGTGAGTGAATTCCCACTCTCTAGCTTATCTATCTTATCTAATTTATCTGATTTATCTGACTTATCTGGCTTATCTAGCTTATCTAGCTTATCTGGCTTATCTGGCTTATCTAGTTTATCTATCTACATCCAAAAAGAAAGAGCTCACAGATATATAGTGGATGAAGAAGTTGAAAGAGGGGGGCATGGCCAGCCAGGATGGTGTGAGCACGCAAAACTCAGGAGCTCCATCTAGCAGGACAAAACCTCCAGAACACTACCTTTAATTAGTGCTACTTCACCAGATCAGGAGAAAGAGTAGCGGAAGGCATCAGTGATCAAATGATGGGTAAACAGAAGCCCAGAGAGCAACACACCATGATGTCCCTGTTCCTACATAAGACACCAGGAAAAAGGCACATGGATAGCCAAGATGGCGCAGCAGTGTAGCCTCAAACGCTACCAGACCTACACTCTCCCACACACTCTCCAGCTTCTCTTTACAGCGAGGGTGTTCCAGTGACACAACATGAACAGGTCAGTTACCTGAGGGGTGTGTCTCCTATATAAACACTGATACATCCAACATACATATATCCAACACTGGCCTATCAGTTCTCCTTACTTAAGGAAGGTCTCACAGCCACACTCTCCAAAGCGGAGTCTGATGCAGTAGCCACAGCAATTAAAGATATTCAAGAGAGAGCTTGGAGACCTCTCCTAGCTTAGAGAGCTAGGAGACCAACTTAAAAACATCTGTGAGGACATGAAAATAGGTCCCAAAGACAAAATTTGCACATTACAGGGGTCCTGGAAGAAGTGGGGGAAACAGAAATCCCTCAATACTTGAAGGGACTTTACCAAAATCTGCCTAGAACTATCATCTGATAAATGGGAGTTTGATAGAGCACACCGCTCACTGGGACCAAAACCACCTCCAACCAAACCCCTAGAGATATTGTGGTCTGTTTTCACTATTACATGCAAAAAGAAACTGTTCTAACAGAATGACAACCTCGCTGGAATACTTAAATCATAAGATCCAAATATTTGCTGATCTTTCCCCAGTCACCTTAGCTAAGAGGAGAGAATTCAGACCTTTGACAAAACATTTGAGAGACAATACAATTGCCTATTGATAGGGCTATCCTTTCAGACATATAGTCCAACACTGTGGTCAAAGTTACACCCTGCATAGCTTGGACAGATGCCAAAAACTACTACAAGCACTTGGCCTCACTGGCCCAAAGCAAAGCAGCCCATCCAAGCAATCTCTACTTAGAACAAGGATAAATCCACAGTGGCATAGGGTACCTCAAAAGCTGGCCCTGAGCCCATCCAGATTGTCTGGATCCCCAACTCAAGTCACTTGAGCCAGCTACAGGACATTATCTCACTAGTTCTCAATTTGGAAAAAGTATGCAACAACAACATCGATCACCTTTCTGTGAAATAATTACGTTAACCTGCAAGAGCAGGAGCCGACAACTCCCTCTTTCCTGGTTTAACTTCTATCACATTCTGATACCTAACGGTCATGGTACAGTATACCAACCCCCTTGGAGAGCTGGAAACCTCCCACCTAGTTCAACAACTGCTGAACTCTCCCTCAGTTACACTGGAAATTTTGAAAAAATGACTACAGTACACAGTTTGATTTGATTTAATGATTACTATTTACAAATTATTTTATTACATACTTTACTTTTACATATGTTATATTTGAAATACTATGCCTGCTGATTAATGTATGTTATGATTTGTCCTAAACTTGTTTTCTTGTACCTGTTAAAGTGGATCTCCTACAGAGCGCAAAATCAGTAGAAGAAAGAAATTCTCTTTAAATATGGTAAACTTTATATCTATGAACTGTAAAGGTTTAAACTCAATTACAAAATGTTACCTTACAATCAAAGAACTTAGAAACCTAAAAGCAGATGTTGCGCTAATTCAGGAGACCCACTTTTCCAGGCTTGTTTCATGTGAACTGTATTCTAAACACTATCCTACAGGTTACTATGCATCTTCGGACCTTATATTAGAAGGCACCTTGGCAGGCCAACCTTTATTGATAGTAAACATTTATGCCCCAAATAAAGGACAAATTCAATTCTTAAAAAAAGTACTCAATAAATTGACTACTTATGATACACCCTTTGTAATAATTGGTGGGGATTTTAATGTCCCTTAGTCACAACTTGAAGACAGATCACACCCCTCCCTGGATACTAACTCCCACATAATTTCTATGGAGGCACGACATTTAATCAGTAAGGCTTCCTTATTTGATATATGGCGTATAGACCACCCAAGAGCCAAGCAGTGTTCCTTCTATTCTACAGTACATAAAGTGCACATGGCTTGATTTATTTTCTGATTTCTCAACCCTGCCTTAGAACTACGTATACAACAGATATTGCACCAATAACATGGTCCGACCACTTACACTTAACCTATTGGACTGCCCAAAGAGAACATCACACTGGAGGTTAAATGAGACCCTCTTGTATGAGCAAAACTCCTATAAAACAATAGAGAATGCTATAAAAGAATAAATTAAGACATATATCATCTCTCCCTACTCTATGGGAAGTCCATAAGGCTACCATAAGAGGTTCCCCTTATTGCCATCACGTCGACAAGAAAAAAGGCCCAGAGACAAAAAATGCAGATTCTAGTAAGCCAACTAAGGGCCCTTGAAGCCCAATATAACCAAAATAATTGTGACACTTTGCTTAACAAAATATTATCTATCCGAACAGAGCTGATAACACTGCAATTAAGGGAAGTTGAGAAAGGACTTGTCTGGAGTTGACAAAAAATGTATGAGAAAGGTGACAAACACTTGACTTGATTGCGGAGCAATTTTATCATTACTTCACAGAACTGTACAATATAAAAAACAATAGTACTTCAGCCCCACCTGATTTCTTTAAGAAAGCTAATTTGCCTATATTTCAAGACAGGGACCTGGAATCATTAAATTAAGAAATAACACTAGAGGAAATTACAACTACTATTAAAAAACAATATTATAAATTATGTCAGCACATTATCTCCCCATACTTGGCCTAACTTTATAATCAATTTTTAAAATGGGAACCCATACCCTCCTCTGACCTTACGTCATATTTATCTCTCTTTCCAAAAGAAGGTAAGGACCATACGTGTTGTGCAAACTATAGGCCAGTTGCTCTCTAAATTTGGACCTCAAGATTTTTTTTAAAATACTAGTGAACCGACTTGCCCCGCTACTATCAAAGCTGATCAACTCAGATCAACTCATCACCAGATGAGTAATAAATACTATAGAAATGATATAATGCCAAGGTCACCCAGCTATCATACTAAGCTTAGACGCAGAGAAGGCCTTTGACTGTTTAGGTCCTATATGTTTTCTTTACTACAATACTTAAAACTACAAGGCCCATATTTGACAGCACTTAAGTTCCTTTACTCTACACCTAGCACTTATCTGAAGCTGCCTGGAAAAGCTAACACGCCTATAAAAATATCTAATGGGACAAGACAGGGGTGTCCTCTTTTCCCCCTCCTATATGCTTTAAGTATAGAGCCATAAGCGGCCAATATAAGAAATATAGAAAGAAAAATATGGCTTACTATATGGTTAAAAAGTAAACATTACCAAGACAGAAGCACTAACTATACATATGTCCGACCTGATGACCCAAACCTTCCGGACCACATATAAATATAAATGGAAAACATTAGATTTCATATTTAGGAACAAAAATAACGCCTAAATATGAAGATCTGTTCAGAAAACAGTCAAATCCAAGCTACGTAAATGGGACACATTAACTATATCTTGGTTTGGCAAAATAGCCGCTATTAAAATGAATATACTCCTGAAATTCTTATATCTTCTTGAGACCTTGCCTATAGCAATCCATAGAATTTCATAGAAATTTTCAAAGAAATGCAAACTGCTTTCAATGGTTATGTGTGGGGTTATAAATACCATAGGATTAGTAAAAAAAAAAAAAAGAGAGAACTTAGTACAACACCCAAGGAGGCCTAGAGCTCCCAACCCTCCAAATTCTAGCCTGGTCATGCTTGCCCCCGAAACGGCATGGGTGAAAATGGAAAACACACAATTTAACCCATACCATCCTAATGCGCGTTCTGGAAAAACCAAACCCATGTACTACCCAATGTCAGTATGCTAAAAACAACCTCATTCACTTTGAAGGTGTGTTTAGCTCCCCATACTCCCCCCTGACCGCTGTCTTAGGCAATCCATTGTTCCAACCTATGGCTACACTCTTGCCCATCCTACCCAGAGAGAGAGCCTCCTTATTTACATTTAAAGATCTGCTGAATTCTACTCTAACCTCTATCTTACCCTTTTAAACCCTTAAGCAAAAGATCCCAATCTACAAATTGCATTGGTACTTGTAGATTGTAATCTCTTTTTGGCAGGGCTCTCTTCACCTCTTGTATCGGTTATTGATTGCTTTATATGTTACTCTGTATGTCCAATGTATGAAACCAACTTATTGTACCCACTTATTAATATGTTGACGCTTTATAAATAAATGTTAATAATAATAACAATATATCATATTTTCAATTAAGGCATTTTCTAGAACCGTTCACTAGATATTTTAAAGATAACCCACCTACTCAATTTGAATTTTTGGCATATAAGGGTCTCTCCAAAAAGGTCTAATAACTAGAATACATACTTCAATCAATGGACCATTTGCTGAACAAGGATACAAACATGCTTATATACTGAAATGGGAATAGGTGATAGGGTCAGAAAAGTCAATGGAGGACTGGAGCCACATCTGGAAAAATGCAAAAACAAAAGTAACCTGCACTTAACAAAAAGAATCTATATAAAATACTAATGTTTTGATACCTTATGACAGTGAGGCTGAATAAAATTTACCCTGAACTTTCACATGTATGCTTGAGGTGTTGTGGAGCTTCAGGAGATGTACCACATATATTTTGGTCCTGCTCTCCTTAACAACCTCTCTGGGATAAAATCCAAGACCTCTCGACACATTTTATGCATCAATCAGTCCAGTAAGACATGGCCACGCTTCTACTGGGTAAACCCATAATCGGACTTACTAAATCACAACAGAAACTCGCCAACCATGTATTGACTGCAGTCCGCATCTCTATAGCATTCAAGTGGAAAACACCAGCCCTCCCAACATGGGAAGAACTCTATCAAAGAATCAAAAGCTATAGGAATTTTAAATATAGGATTGCTTTTTATCACAATAAGATCCTGGCATACTTAAAGGTCTGGACTGTATGGGAGCTTCTTTCACTAACAAAGATAAGGGCATGTAATAATAACTATTACTACCTTGTAATAATTGAAACCAGCAGAGCTTATTTTTTATGTTTTGTATTATTGCCTATTCTTCTAAAAAAACAATAAAAATATGTTCCAAAAAAAGAAGAAGTTAAAATGTAATTGAGTTAAAAGGAAATAAGTTAAGAGGTAATCACATCAACACGTTTCGATCCCAAAGGGACCATCACCACAATATATAAATATATATAGAGAGAAAACATTTAATTATCTTGTATTCTCTAAAGAATAAAATGTGTCTCACATCTTATATAAAGTGGGTTCCTAATGAGACTGACGGACTCTGTGCCCCTGCATGGAAGAACCTTCTGCTCCTCAGGCTGAGCAACGGCAAGAAATATTTGATTGTGTGCTTGAAAGGTACCTGGCTTTCCTATTGAGGACCATCACAAGGTTAGAATTTAGGTAAGTAAGGAGTACAGTCTGGGTTCATACAAGAGGCTCTTGCATTATTTATACAAAGATACATTGTGTGTGTTAACATTCTGGGAAAAAAGAATTAGGACAGATTTAGGAATACATGGTTGTATTATGTATCGACCTTCCAGACAATACAGATATTGCTATGCACATTATTTTGTCTTATGATGCCATTTACTCCAAGGTAAGTCAGACTATAGTTCCCCAGCTGCTACAGAGGATGAAGATTCAAATTCCAATTTTATTTTGCAGAAGTAAAAACCTATAGCATGTGATCTTTAAAAAAGTAGATAAAGAAAATACCATTGGGGCAAAATCCATCAATACATTTTTTGTCTAACACACATCTATAATCAGTTACAGGTACATAAAATATAGGTGCAAAAATATTTGGCACATTATACATTACACCACTGAATCATGGCTAAATGTGCGTTTGCGTGGGGACTGCTGCACAAAGGACTTCTTTCTTAAATTAAACTAATTGCAGCGGATTGAATAGTGATGCGATTGCAACTGAATGGTTTCTCCCTCTTTTGTATTGATTATCATACACATGTAATCAGTGTAGTTTGTGCAAATGTTTACTAGATTAAGTATCACAATGCATTGGCAAATTCTGTAATATTAAACATAAATAAAAAAAAATATCCATAGATGGGGAAGTTCACAGCATGCAAGATAATATAATGCATCTGCTTTTAAAATATGAGTGTAGAAGTAGGAGCAGGGGTTTCCTAGCCAATGTCCGCAGCATGTATTAAGGGCAGGAACATTAAAACATCAATGTCAAACAGCACATAAGCACAAAATGTGAGTTAACTCTGCACAAGATGAAATGGGTGCAACTCCATCCATCCTTATTTAATATTTGTTGCTTTCATACACAGGAAGGATTACTTGAAACAATGGTGTCAAGATGTCGAGAAAATGTTTCAGAATTCATCATCCAAGGGTTCTCTGATACTCCTGAGCTTCAAATCCCTCTTTTTGTGCTAATCCTTGGAATCTATCTCATCATTCTGCTGGGAAATCTCATCATATTCTTAGTCATTTCATGCAATCCTCACTTACACACCCCCATGTACATATTCTTGCAGAACCTTTCACTCATAGACATTTCTTTTACGTCAGATATTTTACCCAATTTGCTACATATTCTTCTCACAAAAGAAAACAGCATTTCATTCTTGGGGTGTATGACTCAAATGTATGTTTTTTTGTCCTTGGCTTCCAGTGAATACTTTCTCCTGACGGCCATGGCATATGATCGTTATGTTGCCATCTGTGATCCCCTTCATTACATTGCCCGAATGAGCAGGAAACACTGTGCTGGGCTTATAACTGCAGCATTCACTGTTGGTTTTGGTGCAACAGCCAGTTTTGTTGTCCTTGTGTCTAGACTATCATATTGTGCTTCCCATCTTATTAACCATTTTTTCTGTGATATTTCACCATTGCTAAAACTTTCCTGCAGCAGCACTTTTATTGTGGAACTTTTAATTTACATTAATGGAACATTGCTTTTTTTCAGTTCCTTCCTCCTTATTCTGACCTCATACATATTTATCATCTCTGCTATTTTGAAAATAAAATCCTCAGATGGGAGAAAAAAAGCCTTTTCTACCTGTGCTTCTCACCTGGCCTGTGTGATAACCCTTTATGGGACAGTATTTTGCCTGTATATGAGACCCACCACAAGTTATTCTCTAAAAAGAGACAAGTTTTTTTCCCTGCTGTACATTGTCCTGGGCCCTGTGCTAAATCCTCTCATTTACACACTAAAAAATACAGATTTTCAATCCTTCCTAAATAAATTGAGGAAGAAATGTTTATTTAATTTATTTTAGATGATTATTTGTCAAACCAAGTTGCTAACAATAAGCTATAAGCAGGATAGTTCTCTCTATCTCTCTTATAATGGTGAATCATCTTCTCCCCTGTCTCTTTCTGTTGGGGTTCCTCAAGGCTCTGTCCTGGGCCCCTTACTATTTTCTCTCTATACCTCCTCACTTGGCAAATGAATCAATTCTTTTGGCTTTCAGTACCACCTCTATGCTGATGATACTCAGATTTATCTTACCTCTCCTAATCTCAACCCAGAGCTTCTAACTCATGTCTTTTCCTGCCTGTCCGCTATCTCCACTTGGATGTCCCAACGTTACCTTAAATTAAACCTCTCTAAAACTGAACTGGTTCTCTTTCCCCCATCCAATTCTCATATTGTTCCTAAGGTATCTATAACGGTTAACAATTCTACCATCACCCCATCTCCCCAGGCCCGAAGCCTTGGGGTTATCCTCAATTCTGCCCTGTCCTTCACTCCTCACTTGTACTGAGAGCTATTCCCCTACCCCTGTATTCCCTCACTTGTACTGAGAGTGTATTCCCTCACTTGTACTGAGAGCTATCCCCCCTACCCCTGTATTCCCTCACTTGTACTGAGAGCTATCCCCCTACCCCTGTATTCCCTCACTTGTACTGAGAGCTATCTCCCATACCCCTGTATTCCCTCACTTGTACTGAGAGCTATCCCCCCTACCCCTGTATTCCCTCACTTGTACTGAGAGCTATCTCCCATACCCCTGTATTCCCTCACTTGTACTGAGAGCTATCTCCCCTACCCCTGTATTCCCTCACTTGTACTGAGAGCTATCTCCCCTACCCCTGTATTCCCTCACTTGTACTGAGAGCTATCTCCCCTACCCCTGTATTCCCTCACTTGTACTGAGAGCTATCCCCCCTACCCCTGTATTCCCTCACTTGTACTGAGAGCTATCTCCCCTACCCCTGTATTCCCTCACTTGTACTGAGAGCTATCCCCCCTACCCCTGTATTCCCTCACTTGTACTGAGAGCTATCCCCCCTACCCCTGTATTCCCTCACTTGTACTGAGAGCTATCCCCCCTACCCCTGTATTCCCTCACTTGTACTGAGAGCTATCTCCCCTACCCCTGTATTCCCTCACTTGTACTGAGAGCTATCCCCCTACCCCTGTATTCCCTCACTTGTACTGAGAGCTATCTCCCCTACCCCTGTATTCCCTCACTTGTACTGAGAGCTATCTCCCCTACCCCTGTATTCCCTCACTTGTACTGAGAGCTATCTCCAATAACCCTGTATTCCCTCACTTGTACTGAGAGCTATCCCCCCTACCCCTGTATTCCCTCACTTGTACTGAGAGCTATCTCCCCTACCCCTGTATTCCCTCACTTGTACTGAGAGCTATCTCCAATAACCCTGTATTTCCTCACTTGCTAAGAAGCCATCCAGCCCCTTCTTTAAGTTATTTAATGTATCAGCCAGTACAACTGATTTGGGGAGTGAATTCCACAACTTCACAGCTCTTATAGTAAAAAATTATTTGTGAATATTTCAACGGAACCTCCCTTCTTCTAAATGGAGTGGGTGCCCTCGTGCCCGTTGGAAGGACCTACTGGTAAATAAAGCATTAGAGAGGTTATTATATGATCCCTTTATATATTTATACATAGTTATCATGTCACCTCTTGAGCGCCTCTTCTCCAGTGTAAACAGACCCAACTTGGCCAGCCTTTCTTCATAACTGAGACTTTCCATACCCTTTACTAGCGTAGTTGCCCTTCTCTGGACCCTCTCTAACTCAATAATGTCCCGTTTGAGCACTGGAGACCAAAACTGTACGGCATATTCTAGATGGGGCCTTACCAGTGCTCTGTAAAGGGGAAGAATAACCCCCCCTCCCGTGAATCTATACCCCTTTTAATACAGCTCAAAACCTTGTTTGCCCTTGCAGCTGCTGCCTGGCATTGCTTGCTACAGCCAAGTTTATTATCTACAAGGACTCCAATAAACAAAGGCCACTGTAAATCTGACCCTAGCTCTCTCAGTACCCGAGGGTGTATTCCATCTGGCCCAGGTGCCTTGTTTACATTTATCGTGTGTAACCCTTTAAGCACCATATCCTGTGTCAACCACTGTGTAGTTGGAGCTGAGGCAACAGTGCAGCTATTGGGTGGGACTTGGCCCACTGGCTCCTCTACTGTATTTACCCCTTAAAGGGAGATACCAGTACCATACACATATGGACAGTCTGATGGACACATATGGAATGCCAGTCATCTTGCTGATGTTAGACATAACTATGGAGAAGCTCTATTTGATGAAGGAGATTTTGCTACTGCAATAGGCCTGAAGAAAATTAACCCATAAGGCATCCTGAAGGAATTAGAAGACAACCTGTATGGCCCAGAGACTATTGTTTTTACATTTTCATTACTTACAAAAGATTACAAAAGGTGGGGGGGGGGGCATATGTGGTGTTTATACAGCTTATCAGTAGATGTGTAGATGTCACTATGTTATATTTACTAAGTAATTCCTACACTGTTTTAAGTGTTACAGTAGAGGTTCCCATCAGTAGTGATGCTGTTAACAAAAGACTTGTTACACCATACGTATTTCTGGCTACAAAACATCAAATATACAAGTACTGTGGAAGAAAACTTGAAAATTGAAAATAAATTGGTCTTTCGAGATATAACTAGGAAAGAACATTCAAGTCAGATTTGGCTTGGGCATGTCCCATAACTGAAACCCTTGTACTGACTACCTTCTCACTAGTATCAGAGTCTTGAGTCTTCCATCACAACATCATGATTATTTGATGCCCTCCGTTTGGCACCAAAACACAATTTTTAAGATCTGATCTATTCTACTATATTATTGCTTTTCCTTGTTACAAGTGCTTGGGCTCATTTAAAATACAGCGGCACTACAGGAACTTCACACAGGGTGCTCTCCTGCCTATAACAAACCCATTTTGGCAAATAAGGACTCTAGTTTACTCAGCTGGTGTGAGTTTGTACAGTTGTGATTTTCCCAGAGTGCCCGGTGACAGGCAAAGGTGCCAGTTAAGTAGAAATTGGGTAAGATGATTTAAAGTTTACAGACCAAATACACTGTTCAGACAGGGGTGAAGCAAATAATAGTGATTTGCCAGGCTCAGTTTGAACAAACAACGTGTAACATTTTATACCTTCGAGGAGTGTGTCTGTTTTGCATTTATGCTGATAATTTCAACATAAATCACCCTGAAGGAATTTTTGGGCTTTTTGTCACCGAAAAAACAATTTATTAAGCAACAAAACTGACAAATCTGAATCCAAAAATACTCCATCTAAAACCTGCCAAGATCAGAACTCAAGGGCAGGTGTCCCTTTTAAACTTGGAAGATTTTTCTTTGCTTCGAGGTTTTAGAGGTTTTCGGATGCTGGCTTTTGTGCGACAATGCGATAAATATGCGGTTATCGTGTGACAAGTCGAAAAAGTCGTGGATTCCGTGATTTTTCCACAACTTTTTTTCTTTTGTGCTTTTCTAGTTAAACGGCTGCCATTTGTGGAAATTTTTTTCATGGTTTCAAACAAATATCAATCCGAAAAATTTGTTTTGGTAAATCACCCCTTTTAATTGCGTATAACTGCTACTAACTTAATTAAGCTTTGGCTTTTGATTACTGCTAATTTTGATCGCTTTTTAATAACTTTCTTTTACATTTCCATATTGATTCACAATATTGATGTTTATTGCTGCTCTAACAATCATCTGGCTATATAAACTGATTGGCAACTAAACACCATGAATTGGAATTGCTGCTATTTTTAATCTGTTTTTTAATTGCTGCTTCAATTACTCCTAATTTTCATTCTATTGACAAGTGTTGCTATATTTATTTTGGACTGTTAAGTGAAATCCTTTTTAGTAGATGGTTTAAAATAATGATTATTTTTAATATCAGGAAATGATATGGACTGGTTAGGTAATATTAAGGTACTAAGTCTATGGGATAAGTTTTTGGTTTTATGATTTTATGGTAGGCTGGCCAGCCACAGGGTAAAAATTACACTTTAACAATTATTAAACACAAAATAACCTGCCATATAATTTATTTTATATAAATATCAGTTTGAGGGGTGTGGCTTGCCTTTTGCCTGCATGGTCGCATACTAGCAGAGCTCCGTGGCCAGATCTGCCCTGGAAGCAACATATACCCTGCAAGAAAAATGAAAAAGCAAGGTAAGACTCCTGCACAACTTGCTAAAACAAAATAAAGCAAAACCACTAAAGAATTAGAAGAAAATACAGAGTTATTTGTGTCTAACACTGAGGTACAGGCTAAATCCAAAATGGCGCCAGCTAGAAAACGCATGTTAGTAAAAGACACAGAAAGTCAGCACGAATTGTGAGGAGGACATAAGGGGCCTGATTCACTAAAGGGCGATAAAACGTGCGCTATTTTTATTGTGCGCTAAAATTTTTACCGTGTCTTAATTTTGCCGATTTTTCGCACGATTCACTATAAGCATACTCGCGCTTTTTTACGCGCAATATTGCATGCGTTATTTAACTCACGAAAAGACTATTTCAATGCGGTATTTGCCGGTACATGCGCTAAATTACGCGAATAATCGCCGCATATGAATGGTAGCATAGAAATAGTGTATAAAAATTGTTGCCGCATATAAATGATGTATATAAATATTAGCCACATATAAATGGTAGCATATAAATAGTAGATGCTTATAAATAGTAGCCACTAGTGATGAGCAAATGTGTTCTGGTTTCTTTAGTGAAAAATTAGCAAATCCTTCGAAAGATCCACGAAACGGCAAAAATGTTGTGCGGGCAAAAAAATTGTTGCTGTGACTATTATTTTTTGACACTTGTATCAATTTTTGCGTGGTGAATTTTTTCATGCATTTTGCCATTGGCGGATTGTTTTGTGAAACGCATGAAAAAATCCGCCGCGAAAAAATTCAACGCACGTCCAAAACTTCGCTGCGAATCCATGCCTGGCGAAACATTTCATCACTTGTAGCCAAATAGAAATAGTCGCGCAAATGAACGCACGCCATGTTAGCCATACACGCCAATACTTGCAGAAAATTACTGTATTAAAAATGAACATTTCGCTGCAAACTGGCAGCTGCGTCACTCTGGGGGAAACACATACTTGAATAAATAACACTGTAAGTCCATATTTTATTGGCAAAAAATCATTTACTGTACTTTTGTATAATTTTTCGCCTGCCTGTAGTAGGTATTAATTTTCGCATAGCCGAATGCGATATTTAGCGCGCAAAAGTTATAGTGAATCATGCGATCGTATTCTTTTCAGCGCGGAAATTAACGCAAAACGGTAAAACTAGTGCGAGAAATACCGCATGCGAAAATGGCGATTTTTTGCACGCGATAATACTATGGTGAATCGCGCGCAAATTATTTTGCGTTTTTTAACGCGAAAAAGCGTGCGATAATTTTTATCGCCCTTTAGTAAATCAGGCCCAAGATCTTATCTCAAATGTCTCCCTACTAAAGTGGAAATAAAAAACATGTTACAGGAGCTTACCCCTGCAATAAGAGATGAAATTACCTCAAAAAAGATATAATAAGCATAGCTGCTAGAACTTACATGATTGAAAAAGGCCATGAAAAACTTGTTAAACATAATACCTACCTGCACAAAACAGTACGCAATCAAGTTGAAGAAATAGTAGAGCTTGAAAGACAAATGGAGGACTTTGAAAATTGAAGGATCAATATAAGAATAAGAGGAATCCCTGAAACAGTGACACAAGGAGCAATACTCCAAATATTTAACAGCATATTAAACAGAGACTTATCCACTGAAATAAAAATGGACAGATATCATAGGGTTGGTAAAACAAAAAATGCCCCCCCCCCCCAGACTCCCCAAGATATGTTTTATGTGCATTGCATGACTATTCCCTAAAAGAAGAAATCTTGTACAAATCAAGGGAAGCGAAAAACATTACCTTTGAGGACAATAAAATCATACTGTTTCAGGATTTAACATGGAGAACACGTAACAAAAGAAGACTACTAAAACCTCTTACTGACTTGCTAAAAGATAAAGGATAACAATTTCAATGGGGATTTCCATTCAGCCTATCAGTAAGGAACAATGGCCAACTTTTCCAAAAGACACTGATGACTTCTGAAAAAGACTGGACATTGAAAGAATTGCACTACCCCGATGGGACATTATACCTAAATGGATCCCAATATTCCTAAAGCAGCAGAATTTTGGAGTACACCCCTGAAACATCCCAGAAGATCTCCACACACACCAAGACTAAAAGACAGAGAAATATCCTTTTTGTCTGGTAGAAGTACTATTCTAACCTATATAATTTGAATAAACAACAAAGAGCTCAAGAAAAAACAAAAGAAAAAATAACAGGTTTTTTTTATCACATCTCAATATCCCCAAATTAGATAATACAATCTCAAAAAATCTAGATAGGCCATTTACCATTGAAGAACTTTCTAAAGTAATTAAAGAATTACCATTAGGGAAAATCCCAGGACCTGAAGGCTTTACAGCATGCTATAACAAAACATTTTCAGATACTTTAAACCCAATTTTATTGAAATTGTAAAATTTGCAAAATAGAAAGATTGATATACCTGAACAATCGCAAGGAGCACATATAACATTAATCCCTAAACAAGGGAAAGATCCACATGAATGCTCAAGTTACAGACCAATTTCCCTTATCAACCTAGACCAAAAGATCTTTGTTAAACTTATAGCAAACAGAATAAAATTATACTTACCATCTCTGATCAATGCAGATCAATCTGGATTTATACCTAGAAGGGAAGGCAAAAACAATATGATTAGAGCATTAAACATAATTAAAGTCATGAAAAACAGAAAGAAAGAGGCAATAATTATTTCAATGGATGCTGAAAAAGTGTTTCATAGAATAGATTGGTCTTATATGGAAAATGCGCTGATAGCTATGGGTCAATGGGGCACTTTATCTGAGAGATTCATGATAAATTATGGAACCAGACAAGGATGTCCTTTATCGTCAATACTTTTTGTTTTAACTATTGAAAGCTTATTAATTTTCATCCGACAGAACCCAAATATTAAGGGAATTAAAATATCTAATACGGAACATAAAGTATCAGCATTTGCAGATGACCTTTTATTTTACATAACTCAACCCCATAATACATTGCCAAACTTGATGAAACAAATTAATACCTTTAATCACCTATCCAACTTCAAAATAAACTATAATAAATCTGAAATCCTTAATATCACAACACCACAACAGGGATATATTTAACCCAAAATGAAAAATTAATATAGATTAATAGATAATATAGATTAAGACATGCAAAAATGTTATAATATCTGTATATCTTGGGTAGGCCAAATAAACACAGTTAAAATGTTAATACTTCCCAAAATACTATGTTTTCCAAAATATACCGATATTCCAAGAATTTTTTTTACTAAAATAAATAGAAAATCTCCCAATTTATCTGAAAAATTACTAAACCTAGAATAGCCTATGAAACATTAACAAGAACTAAAGATACGGGTGGTCTTGGCCTTCCCTGCTTAGAAACTTCCTATAACGCAATACAATTATCTAAAATAATACTTTGGAATAATGGTAGCCATATAACCCCAAGTAATAATGCAGAGAAAGGACATAATATAAAGTCATTATCTACTCTAATTTGGATAAAAAAAAATACAAATTACTAAAATTACAAAAACATAACCAACAGTATATCTGACTATAAAATGGTGGCACAAAATAAATAAGGAATATGACCTATCTCCATACCCATCTCTACTAATCCCCCTATGGAATAACCCAGAATTTTAACCTGGCATAGAAAATAAAGTGCTTCAGACCTGGTCGGAAAACAGAAATAAACCTATAAAAATAAAAGATTTCAATCTTATTCAATCTTATCATTAGAAAATATGAATAAACTAGGTGAAAATATTAACTCCCCAAACATGTATGAGCAAATAACAAAATAACAAAATATATATTTTAAACCTAAAGAAGGAATTTACCTGTCTAGAAGACATCATTGATAGAAGATATCAAATCACAAGAACTTTATCATTTACCTACAAGAAACTAATAATACAAAACAATGTTAAAGCACCCTGTGCTAACAAATGGGAAACTGAACTAAACTTTGTCATTTTCACCAGAATTATGGGAAAATATTTGCCAAAATAATTCTAAAATATTTACATCCATGAAATTACAAGAACTCAACTACAAAATGTTGTCAAGGTGGTATTATACCCCAGAAAAACTAAAAAAATATGTACAATGTATCAGATATTTGCTGGAGGTGCAATTTAGAGAGAGGATCATATGAACACATATGGTTTAAATGTAAAAAACTCAAAAACTATTGGAGTTATATTCAAACTGTAATTGATCAAATATTTCCAAATGAAATAACACTTAACTCATCAGCAGTAATGCTATTATATGACACTAATAGAAATAAAACAATAAAACTTCCTTTACTCAAATATATAATAACTACGGCCAAAGCGATTATTCTTAGAAAATGGAAAACAACATAACCACCAACAATTCAAGAGTGGTTACAATTATTAAACGAAACTAAAAACATGGAAGAGTCAATTGCTTATAAATTAGGAAATTCACTTAACCCTTTAAGTGCCAAGGGACGTAGATTCTACGTCCTAGGTACCAAGGGACCAAAGTGCCATGGGACGTAGAATCTACGTCCAATGGCACTGTCGGGTTTACAAGCGCTGCGCTCGCTTTTAAAGCAGCGCAGCGCTTGTAAAGCCTTCACAACCCCCTAGGCAACGAGCGAATGAAGACATACTCACCGATCCGGTCGCCCAGCCGCACCGATCCGGTCCCTCAGCCAATGACAGCAGTGGACACGCATTGATGACGTGTCCACTGCTGTCCCTTTAAATATCGCCGCCCCCGCGTCGCCTCTTCACTCCTGCTGCGCACATGTGACTGCTGGAGCCCCCCTGCTGCCTTCCTGCTGCCTTCCTGCTGGATTGGTCGCCCTGATTGCCTGCCTGCATTGTGTGAGCTGAACTACAACTCTCTAACCACTGTTTATTTTGCTTATTTCTATCTCAACTGTCTAAAAAATTTTTTTTTTTTTCCCATTTCTTCTTCTATCTTTGTCATTATTACACTTTTACACACATACACACTTATTTACAACTTTCCCAAGCACACACAGACACTTACACACACACTTACACTTAGAAAAAAAAAAAAAAATCTTTCTTTCTTTTCTTTTCTTTCTTTCTTTGCTTTCTTTGGCAGTCTTTTTTTTTACTAAAACTTTATTTCTGATCTTGCTCTATAATTATCTGATTTATTTGGTTGCATTTTAGTGTTTTTTTTGCATTTTCATAATTGATTTCTGTTTTTGAATTATTCTATTGCACTGTAACTTTTTTATTGCTATTGGGTGCTGAATTTGCAGTGACATAGGTGGATCCAGGGCTCTGGCCACTGATTTCATTGCAATAATTGTTCTTCTGTTGGTTTGAGTGGTTTTATTTGAATTTACTGATTTTATGGTGTTTTATCTTTGCATTGTTCTTTATTGTGTATTTAGTGCCCCTAAAAGGTTGCTTTTGCAGTGACATTGGTGGATCCAGGGCTCTGACCACCGATTTCATTGCAATTATTGTTCTTTTGTAGGTTTGGGTGGTTTTATTTGAATTTACTGATTTTATGGTGTTTTATCTTTGCATTGTTCTTTATTGTGTATTTAGTGCCCCTAAAAGGTTGCTTTTGCAGTGACATTGGTGGATCCAGGGCTCTGACCACCGATTTCATTGCAATTATTGTTCTTTTGTAGGTTTGGGTGGTTTTATTTGAATTTACTGATTTTATGGTGTTTTATCTTTGCATTGTTCTTTATTGTGTATTTAGTGCCCCTAAAAGGTTGCTTTTGCAGTGACATTGGTGGATCCAGGGCTCTGACCACCGATTTCATTGTAATTATTGTTCTTTGATTGCTTTTAGTGGTTTTATTCCATTTGGTTTCAGTTGTTCTAGAAAGATCCAGAGGTGCTAAGTTCAGATTGTTCTAGTAGTTTCTATTGCCAAAGGTTAACTCCTGGTCATCCCTTGCTGGCTTGAGTTTATCAAAAGGTTACAGTGAGGTTTTTTTTTTCTAGCTTCTCCTATTACAAGTGCTGTCTTGCTTGCTGCTTTTTTTTTTTTTTTTTTTTTTGCTTGCTTGTTTTCACTTTGCCTGCTGATTGCTAGATTTGCAGTTGTCGGTATATTTCTGGCACAATGGCCAAACGGTTTTACAGCACCGAGGAAGCTGCTAGGTATTGCATGGACTCCAGCTCAGAAGAATTTAGCGATTCTGGGTCTGAGTATTTGCCATCTGACCACTCTACTGAGGAATCAGAGATAGACGATAGTGACACGGTTAGCGCAGAGGTTAGTAGTGGTGGCACGCTTACTGCTGAAGAGGCAGAGGCTGGTGGTAGTGCCCAAGATGTACCCATGGAAGTAGAAGAGGGTGAGGGTAGCACTGATGCAGCAGTTGGAGAGCCTGCGTGGGGGCCTCCCTGTAATTATGTCCCTGAAATTCCCCCTTTCACTGCAGTCCCTGGCATCAGTGTGGACACCACTAATTTTGAAATTATAGATTTTTTTAATCTCTATATTACAGAGGCCATCCTACAGGACATGGTCCGTTACACAAATTTGTATGCTGAGCAGTATCTTGCCAGCAACCCTTTACCGGGTTTTTCAAGAGCCCAGGCATGGTATCCCACAAATATAAACGAAATAAAAAGATTCCTGGCTCTTACATTGGCAATGGGACTCGTAGAACGTAATTCTTTAGCTTCCTACTGGGATACCAATACAGTCCTTTCCATCCCTCTTTTTTCAGCCGTTATGCCAAGAAACCGTTATCAAATTTTATTGCGGTTTCTTCACTTTAACGACAACACAACGGCTGTTGCCCCTAATGAGCCCGGTTATGACAGGCTTTATAAATTGAGGCCCCTTATAGATAGCCTGTCTCAGCGCTTCGCAGAGGTTTACACCCCCTCCCAAAATGTCTGTGTTGATGAGTCCCTTTTGCTCTTCAAAGGGCGCCTAAAATTTCGCCAATATATCCCAAGTAAGCGTTCTCGCTATGGGATGAAATTTTACAAACTCTGTGAAAGCAGCACGGGCTACACTAGTTATTTCATGCTGTATGAGGGAAAGGACACTAATTTGGACCCCCCCGGTTGTCCCACTGACTTGACTACCAGTGGTAAAATTGTTTGGGAGCTCAAAACTCCACTGCTGGGCCGAGGTTACCACTTATACGTGGATAACTTTTACACAAGCATCCCTTTATTTAGAGCCCTAAATTCTTTGGACACCCCAGCCTGCGGCACAGTCAACCGTAACCGCAAAGGACTGCCCAGGGAATTGCTGGATAAGAAACTGAAGCGTGGAGAAGTACATGCTCTAAGAAGTAATGAGCTCTTGGCCATAAAATATTCAGACACCAAAGTTGTTTTTATGCTTACTACTATCCACGATGAGACCATGATTGTCCAACACAGAAGTGGCGGTAGGCCCTCAAAAACAAAGCCACTGTGTAGTAAAGAATATAGTAAGCATATGGGTGGTGTTGATAAATCCGACCAAATACAACATTATTATAATGCCACCCGAAAAACCAGGGCCTGGTACAAAAAAGCAGCAATTTATATGATCCAAATGGCCCTTTATAATTCTTATGTCGTTTACAAGGCGGCAGTACCAGGCCCCAGATTGTCTTATTACAATTATTTGCTGCAGTTGCTCCCTGCCTTGTTGTTTGGTGATGTAGAGGAGGTTCCTGACATGCCAGGTAACGACAATGTTGCCCGAATGGTGGGTAAGCATTTTATAGCACAAATTCCACCAACACCTAAAAAAACATATGCCCAGAGAAAATGTAAGGTTTGCCGTTCCAAGGGTGTTAGGCGAGATGTCCGGTATTATTGTCCCAAGTGTCCTAGCAAGCCTGCTTTGTGTTTCCACCCATGTTTTGAAGTGTACCATACTGTGGTACACTATGAGAGGACTTGAATTTTGTGTTTTTATAGGTAGGTTATGGTTCTCTGGGTTTGTTGGTGGAATAAGGATTTACCATATCAGAATAGTGAACTTGGCATGTTCTAGGTTTTTATGCACAAGGTTTCAGGACTCCAAACTTAGCTGTGCTGGCAAAGTGACGCTGTTTTTTATTTATTGAGTTTATCTATTCTGGCAGGTCCGTACTTTACTTATAACTAGGTTATAGATATATGTGATGAAAAGTTTGGTAAGGTGTGTCATATTGGCAAAAGTGTTGTTTTTTTTAGTAAAGTAGGGATTTATGGTGTGTGATTTTGTTTTTTGCACAGGTTGTCAGAAAAACAAAGTGTGCTTGTAGCTTGTGGTTGTTTAGACTTGTTCTTGGGCATTCAGATTTTTGTGTTTGAGCTATGGTTATTCAGGCTAGTTGCAGTGTTTCTTTGGTTATGGGGTAGGACTTATATTGTGCTGTTGGTATAGCGAACTGAGGTGCTGGGTGACTGACAGGGCGCATGATAAAACTTGTGGTGTGTGATGAATCAATGAGATGTTTTTATCTCTAAAGCTGATGCCACAAGTCCTTTACTGGCACCTCAAAAGCTTGCCTGTCAGCGCAGTTATCTGTGCATAGTTTTGTATATTACTTTGTATTTCTGGGCAGCATTTAACTACTGTAAGTGTAGGCCTTGAGTTTTTTGCAAAAGTTCTTGAGCACAGGATGACAGATACATTATGGTTTTTTGTGCTTGTAGTACAAATTGAATATCTACTGTATGTTCTGGTTAGGTTACACAAGTTGCAGTGGCTCTCTAAATATAAAAACTTTGCGTAATACTGGTGTGCCACTGGTGACTGCTGCACGGCACGTAATGGTGCACATAATTTTATCTCTGATGCTAATGCCCCAAGCTTTATTGTTGGCACCTAAATTCCTAACCTTTAGTGCAACTTCTAAGGACATTTGCATCATTTATGGGCCAAATTACTATGGATTTTTTGGCAAATATCCTTCTAAATGTGGTGCAGATTTTGTCATTTCTAAAGTAGTGTAGGAAGAAGCAAAAAACTGGTATCATAACACCACAGGAAAGATGGAACTCAAATCAAAGGTGCTCCACAAAACAGAAATAGGTGAGTAAAGTACAATTTAGGGGTTTATTTGGGGGGGGGGTAAAGTAAAAAACTGCAAGGGGTGCATAGAGTGCATTTTCAGGTTTGGCGGCCATGTACTTATGTGCAACCAGACATATGGGGTGTAATTTTATTCAGGGTAACTTGCTAATTGATACTGAGCAAGTTTTTTGATAGTTGCCGTTGAGATTTTGGGGAGAAATCTAACTTTATATTTTTTTTCAGACCAAGAATGGTGTCTCTAAATAGCTGAAGTTGTCTATTTTTAATCAATGTATAGTTTATATGGGTTTTTTTACAGTTAAGGGGCAATTTTGTCTGAAAAACTTTGAGATGTGCACATAAATTGCAGCCCCATTATTATGCATTGCCCCTGTTTTGGGGCATTTGGTGGCCACGTCTTTATGTGCACCCATACATATGGGGTATCGTTTTATTCAGGGGAACTTGCAGATTGATGTTTAGTAAGTTTTTGGTAGTTGCTATAGAGATTTTGGGGAGAAATCTAGGTTTGTATCTGTTTTTTCCTTGATTTCTGACCAAAGCACCGACTTCTGCAAGGGACTGCGGCCGCAATTTTCCATGTAGAAAGAGGAGAGTGGCGTCTCTGAATAGCTGATGGTGTGCACTTTTCAGAAATATATAGTTTGTGGGGGTTATTTTACAGGTATGGGGGGTTAACACTGAAAAACTGCAGGAAGTGCACATAGAGCTCAGTGAAATTGCCCTTTTGCATTGCCCCTGTTTTGGGGCATTTGGTGGCCACGTCTTTATGTGCACCCATACATATGGGGTATCGTTTTATTCAGGGGAACTTGCAAATTGATGTTTAGTAAGTTTTTGGTAGTTGCCATAGAGATTTTGGGGAGAAATCTAGGTTTGTATCTGTTTTTCCTTGATTTCTGACCAAAGCGCTGACTTCTGCAAGGTACTGCGGCCGCAATTTTCCATGTAGAAAGAGGAGAGTGGCGTCTCTGAATAGCTAATGGTGTGCACTTTTCAGAAATATATAGTTTGTGGGGGTTTTTTTACAGGTATGGGGGGTTAACACTGAAAAACTGCAGGAAGTGCACATAGAGCGCAGCCCCCAAAATTTCAACTGAAATTGCCCTTTTGCATTGCCCCTGTTTTGGGGCATTTGGTGGCCACGTCTTTATGTGCACCCATACATAGGGGGTATCGTTTTATTCAAGGGAACTTGCAGATTGATGTTTAGTAAGTTTTTGGTAGTTGCCATAGAGATTTGGGGAGAAATCTAGGTTTGTATCTGTTTTTTCCTTGATTTCTGACCAAAGCGCTGACTTCTGCAAGGGACTGCGGCCGCAATTTTCCATGTAGAAAGAGGAGAGTGGCGTCTCTGAATAGCTAATGGTGTGCACTTTTCAGAAATATATAGTTTGTGGGTTTTTTTTTACAGGTATGGGGGGTTAACACTGAAAAACTGCAGGAAGTGCACATAGAGCGCAGCCCCCAAAATTTCAACTGAAATTGCCCTTTTGCATTGCCCCTGTTTTGGGGCATTTGGTGGCCACGTCTTTATGTGCACCCATACATAGGGGGTATCGTTTTATTCAGGGGAACTTGCAAATTGATGTTTAGTAAGTTTTTGGTAGTTGCCATAGAGATTTTGGGGAGAAATCTAGGTTTGTATCTGTTTTTTCCTTGATTTCTGACCAAAGCGCTGACTTCTGCAAGGTACTGCGGCCGCAATTTTCCATGTAGAAAGAGGAGAGTGGCGTCTCTGAATAGCTAATGGTGTGCACTTTTCAGAAATATATAGTTTGTGGGGTTTTTTTTACAGGTATGGGGGGTTAACACTGAAAAACTGCAGGAAGTGCACATAGAGCGCAGCCCCAAAATTTCAACTGAAATTGCCCTTTTGCATTGCCCCTGTTTTGGGGCATTTGGTGGCCACGTCTTTATGTGCACCCATACATAGGGGGTATCGTTTTATTCAAGGGAACTTGCAGATTGATGTTTAGTAAGTTTTTGGTAGTTGCCATAGAGATTTTGGGGAGAAATCTAGGTTTGTATCTGTTTTTTCCTTGATTTCTGACCAAAGCGCTGACTTCTGCAAGGGACTGCGGCCGCAATTTTCCATGTAGAAAGAGAAGAGTGGCGTCTCTGAATAGCTAATGGTGTGCACTTTTCAGAAATATATAGTTTGTGGGGTTTTTTTACAGGTATGGGGGGTTAACACTGAAAAACTGCAGGAAGTGCACATAGAGCGCAGCCCCCAAAATTTCAACTGAAATTGCCCTTTTGCATTGCCCCTGTTTTGGGGCATTTGGTGGCCACGTCTTTATGTGCACCCATACATAGGGGGTATCGTTTTATTCAGGGGAACTTGCAAATTGATGTTTAGTAAGTTTTTGGTAGTTGCCATAGAGATTTTGGGGAGAAATCTAGGTTTGTATCTGTTTTTTCCTTGATTTCTGACCAAAGCGCTGACTTCTGCAAGGTACTGCGGCCGCAATTTTCCATGTAGAAAGAGGAGAGTGGCGTCTCTGAATAGCTAATGGTGTGCACCTTTCAGAAATATATAGTTTGTGGGGGTTTTTTTACAGGTATGGGGGGGTTAACACTGAAAAACTGCAGGAAGTGCACATAGAGCGCAGCCCCCAAAATTTCAACTGAAATTGCCCTTTTGCATTGCCCCTGTTTTGGGGCATTTGGTGGCCACGTCTTTATGTGCACCCATACATAGGGGGTATCATTTTATTCAGGGGAACTTGCAGATTGATGTTTAGTAAGTTTTTGGTAGTTGCCATAGAGATTTTGGGGAGAAATCTAGGTTTGTATCTGTTTTTTCCTTGATTTCTGACCAAAGCGCTGATTTCTGCAAGGAACTACGGCCACAATTTTCCATGTAGAAAGAGGAGGGTGGCGTCTCTGAATAGCTGAAGGTGTGCACTTTTCAGAAATATATAGTTTGTGAGGGTTATTTCACAATTAGGGGGGGTTAACACTGAAAAACTGCAGGTAGTGCACATAGAGCGCAGCCCCCAAAATTTCAACTGAAATTGCCCTTATGCATTGCCCCTGTTTTGGGGCATTTGGTGGCCACGTCTTTATGTGCACCCATACATATGGGGTATCGTTTTATTCAAGGGAACTTGCAGATTGATGTTTAGTAAGTTTTTGGTAGTTGCCATGGAGATTTTGGGGAGAAATCTAGGTTTTTTATCTGGTTTTTCCTTGATTTCTGACCAAAGCGCTGACTTCTGCAAGGGACTGCGGCCACAATTTTCCATGTAGAAAGAGAAGAGTGGTGTCTCTGAATAGCTGAAGGTGTGTACTTTTCAGAAATATATAGTTTGTGAGGGTTATTTCACAATTGGGGGGGGTTAACACTGAAAAACTGCAGGTAGTGCACATAGAGCGCAGCCCCCAAAATTTCAACTGAAATTGTCCTTTTGCATTGCCTCTGTTTTGGGGCATTTGGTGGCCACGTCTTTATGTGCACCCATACATATGGGGTATCGTTTTATTCAGGGGAACTTGCAGATTGATGTTTAGTAAGTTTTTGGTAGTTGCCATAGAGATTTTGGGGAGAAATCTAGGTTTGTATCTGTTTTTTCCTTGATTTCTGACCAAAGCGCTGACTTCTGCAAGGAACTACGGCCACAATTTTCCATGTAGAAAGAGGAGAGTGGCGTCTCTGAATAGCTGAAGGTGTGCACTTTTCAGAAATATATAGTTTGTGAGGGTTATTTCACAATTAGGGGGGGTTAACACTGAAAAACTGCAGGTAGTGCACATAGAGCGCAGCCCCCAAAATTTCAACTGAAATTGCCCTTATGCATTGCCCCTGTTTTGGGGCATTTAGTGGCCACGTCTTTATGTGCACCCATACATATGGGGTATCGTTTTATTCAGGGAACTTGCAGATTGATGTATAGTAAGTTTTTGGTAGTTGCCATAGAGATTTTGGGGAGAAATCTAGGTTTTTTATCTGGTTTTTCCTTGATTTCTGACCAAAGCGCTGACTTCTGCAAGGGACTGCGGCCACAATTTTCCATGTAGAAAGAGAAGAGTGGTGTCTCTGAATATCTGAAGGTGTGCACTTTTCAGAAATATATAGTTTGTGGGGGTTATTTCACAGGTAGGGGGGGTTAACACTGAAAACTGCAGGAAGTGCACATAGAGCGCAGCCCCCACATTTTTAGCTGTAATTGCCCTTGTGCATTGCCCCTGCTTTGGAGTGTTTGGTGCCCATGTCTTTATGTGCACCCATACATATGGGGCATCATTTTATTCAGGAGAAGTTTGTCTTTCAAATATGCCTTTGTTAGAAAATTTTTATGAGATTTTTTTTTGTCAAATCCACATTTGATCATGCGTCCAAGTTTACGTTTTAGAAAAAAAAAAAAATGTCATAAAAAGTTCCAAATTTCACAATGCACTGACAAAAGGTATTTGGCTTTTGAGTGAAAACTACATTGCACCTAGAAACCTGAAGGTCTGTAGTTTTCTAAAGATACCAAACATGAGGGGATATTTTAGATTTACATATAAGTTATGCTGCATTAACTGTTACAAGCGCTTTTCTGCTTTGTTCTGGTGTGATATTGTACAAAGTATTGCTTTAGTTTGGGGGTTACTTCTGGACAGGAACTGTGGGGTACCACCACATATTTGGTATCGTTGGACTTGGGAGTATCAGGGCTTTTACAAACAACAAAAAAAAGTGTGTAAAATTAACTTTTCTATGGAAAAAAAACTCAAAATATACAGAAATTTTTCATAATTTTATTTTTTTTTTACATATTTCACCCAAAATACACATCATATCTCCAGAAAAGTTATAAAATTTGGTATGTATGTCGAAGCCCAATTAGTGACGAAAAAAACAATATATAATTTCCCTAGTTTCATGGAGGTTTTCCTACCAAAAAACATTGTTAAAGTGAATGAGTACAAAATGCTTAAAAAACGTCTGGCACTGGGGGGAACCGAAATGACGAATTCGGCTGGCACTTAAAGGGTTAAACACTTTAAAAACTGGTCTGAATATCTAGACCAGAAAGATTGAAATTAAGAAATTGATCTCTCTAGATTGCACCTTCAACTAAAAGCTTTTAATATGTGGCAAAACATAGTTAATCTATGCTTGCTAATTTGTCTTTATTTTGGTTTATGTATATAAAATTACTTGCCATTTATTTTCCTCCCCTTTCTCTTCTTTACCCTCATTACCTATGAAAAATAAATAAAAAAGTAAATTGAAAAAAAAAAAAATAAATATCAGTTTGAACAAAGAAATCACAGGACAGACAGGAGGGAATGTAGATATATACCAGGAACACAGGAATGAAAGAGCTAGGAATACAAACATGATCTAGGAATAAGAACCAGATAACAATCATTGTCCACAAGAATTTATGGGCTAGAAATGCTTAACATGTACCATAGGCCTGACAAATACCCCAGAATTTTCTGTTGTGATTCCTAGTGGCAGGCTGGGGTGTGCAGGGCCCTACAGGGCTACCACCTTGGGGGCCTGTGAATCCCACAGCTGCACACCCACCCAACTTGTGCCATGCCATGCAACTGCCTGGCAGGGTAAATATATCTATCACATCTATCACATCTATCACCATTCAAAAAGAATGCTCACAGATATATAGTGGATGAAGAAAAAGTTAAAAGGCAATTGAGTTAAAAGGAAATAAGTTAAATAAACTGAGAGGTAATCACATCAACATGTTTCAATCCCAAAGGCACCATCACCAGAATATATAAATATATATTGAGAGAAAACAATTCTGATTATGTTGTATTCTCTAAAGAATAAAATTTGTCTCACGTCTTATATAAACTGGGTTCCTAATGAGACCGGCAGACTCTGTGCCCCTGCATGGAAGAACCTTCTGCCCCTCAGGCTGAGCAAAGACAAGAAATATTTGATTATGTGGTTGTATAATAAAGGCACCTGGCTTTGCTATAGAGGACCATCACAAGGTTAGAATTTAGTTAAAGAATACAGTCTGGGTTCATACAAGAGCCTTTTGCATTATTTATACAACGATACATTTTGTGTGTTAACATTCTGGGAAAAATGTTTGAAAAAAACTTATCACAATGCATTGGAAAATTCTGTAATATTAAACATAACTAAAAAAAATATCCCTAGATGGGGAGGTTTACAGCATGTTAGATGATATAATACTTCTGCCTTTAAAATATTAATGTAGAAGTAGGAGCAGGAGCTTCTTAGCCAATGCCCGTAGTATGCATTAAGTAAGGTCAGAAACATTAAAACGCCAATGTCAAACAGCACATAAGCACAAATGTGAGTTAACTCTGCTCAAGATGAAATGGGTGCAACTCCATCTGTCCTTATTTAATATATGTCTATTTCCTGCTTTCATACACAGGAAGGATTACTTGAAACAATGGTGTCAAGAAGTCGAGAAAATGTTTCAGGATTCATCATCCAAGGGTTCTCTGATACTCCTGAGCTTCATATCTCTCTTTTTGTGCTATTCCTTGTAATCTATCTCATCATTCTGCTGGGAAATCTCATCATATTCTTAGTCATTTCATGCAATCCTCACTTACACACCCCCATGTACATATTCTTGCAGAACCTTTCACTCATAGACATTTCTTTCACCTCAAATATTTTACCTAATTTGCTACATATTCTTCTCACACAACAAAATAACATTTCATTCTTGGGGTGTATGACTCAATTGTATGTGTTTGTGTCTTTGGCTTCCAGTGAATACTTTCTCCTGACGGCCATGGCATATGATCGTTATGTTGCCATCTGTGATCCCCTTCATTACATTGCCCGAATGAGCAGGAAACACTGTGCTGGGCTTATAACTGCAGCATTCACTGTTGGGTTTGTTGACCCTATTAGCCATGTTGTTCTTATATCTAAACTATCATATTGTGCTTCCCATCTTATTAACCATTTTTTCTGTGATATCTCACCATTGCTAAAACTTTCCTGCAGCAGCACTTTTATTGTGGAACTTTTAATTTACATTAATGGAACATTGCTTTTTTTCAGTTCCTTCCTCCTTACTCTGGCCTCCTACATATTTATCATCTCTGCTATCCTGAAAATACAATCCTCAGAGGGGAGACAAAAAGCCTTTTCTACCTGTGCTTCTCACCTGGCCTGTGTGATAACCCTTTATGGGACAATATTTTGCCTGTATATGAGACCCACCACAAGTTATTCCCTAAAAAGGGACAAGTATTTCTCACTGCTGTACATTGCCCTGGGCCCTGTGCTAAATCCTTTTATTTACACACTGAAAAATAGAGAATTTCAATCTTCCCTAAATAAATTGAGGCAGAAATGTTTCTTTTATTTTAAATGAGTATTAGTCAATACAAAATGCTAACACTAAGCTATAAGCAGGATAGTTTAGGAATCACTGATCTAAGGAATTGGAGGTTTCAGTTGCTGAATGTTACAGACTTCTTTCACTTGAAAAAGGAAAGAAAATTTTACAGACTAATAAAGGAGGAACAGGAAGCAGTCTCAGAATCTAGCTGGAGGTATGTTCAGGAAAATAACGTAAAATCTAACTATAAAAGAGGGCTAGTCATAAAGTGACTGGGACAAGTTGGTTATACAGACCTATATATACAGTTTGCATTGCTGAAAAACCCAAAGATTCACAAGTAAACATTGGGGGGGGAGAAGTAGCAAAACAATGATTTAAGAACCTTTCTTGAAGAGTAAAATAAATGCTCTACATAAAAATTCTCCAAATAGAATCCACAAGTTCATGTGAATAAATGGCCACATGTAAAGTATGAGTTTAAAATATAGATTTTTATAGTGGCATCACTAGCATGAAAGCATTGAAAGTAACCCCTATTTGAAAGCAAGCAACGGGGAGAAAAAAAACTTTAAAAAAAATTAGGGCTATAAGATAAGTTGACATTTTATAACATGCTTAAAGTTAACTGAAATATAAACTATTTTAAAATAAAATATAGCAAAACAAGTCTGGCTAAAGCCAACTTTTGAAATATTGTTAAAGGTGAAAAATGTCATAGGTCAAAGAAATGCCTTGCTTGGGCTAAATTTAGCCCAAAATGTACCCCAAATAGAATATACTTTCCCTCCACTATGGAAAAAATTGTTGCTACCAAATCTCTAATGTGTTCTTTATAATTAAGTTGCTGTGCAGCCATTGGCTGTAACCATTCAAGGGGAAAAGGGCAACTGGGCTAACATATAATAGATCAGCTCTTTAGAAGGCAATAGTTTAAGTACTTACCCTTTTCCTAGGACATGCCTTGTCAAGAAAAGTTTTAACTGAAGTTGCTTGATGAATTTATCAATGTTAATATTAATAATATTAAATGTATTAAATTAAATTAAATTAGTAAAATGAAAAACTTCACTTTCTGGTACTAATGGTCCTAAATGAGCATTTAGAATTATTCAAATAACCTGCTGTAGCCATAGAGGACCATATTGAATGTTCAATAGTGGCTGGATAACCAACCCCCTGCTCCCATCAGAAGGACCCTCCCAAAGTTTTAAAAGATCATCCCCAACCCCATACTGGCATCTTTGTAAGAAGCTCCTTCCCGGTGCAGGCAGCCTAGCACTGTAGGGTTTTTCTTTTAAACTATTTCCCCCCAACTGGAGTGTGAGCTCTATTAGCCCACAGCTCCAGTGGGGGAGCCATTTTTGTGGTGATAGGTGCCCTTTAAGTACATATATATACATATCAGAGAATGGACCACAGTTCATCTCATATGAGTTTGAACTCTTCCTGAGAGAGATAAATGCAAATAAAATCTTGAGTGTATTACCCACAAGCAAATGGGGAAACTGAACGATTCAACAAAAGTCTGAAAGAAGCACTACAGGCAGCAAATCATATTGGAAAATTTGGAAGGTATTTTCAACAGATTTCTTATATAACTACTAAGCAACTGTCTATGCAACAACTCAAGCATCGCCAGCTGAATAACTACATGGCAGACAAATGTGCCCTAAGTTACATGTTGCAGATATAAAGCAACTACAATATACAGTGCCTACACAATTGTCTGCCCCTGACTAGTGATGAGCGAATCTGTCCTGTTTTGCAGAAAATTAGCAAAACAGCAGAAAACGATGAAAAAATCACAAAACGTCTTTGGCATGCGCAACTTTACGTGACTGCACCCATTTTTATGTGGTCGCGCCCATTTTCCATGACCACGCCCAGTTTTTGTGACCATGCCCAGATTTTTTTGTTACCACGCCCAGTTTTTTGTGCCTGCGCTCAGTTTGTGACCATGCCCAGTTCTTGTGACCATGCCCAGTTTCTGTGACCGATTTTACGCCACCATGACTTTTTGACGCGACCCTGACTACCGTGAATTTTTGGACGCGACCGCTACGTTTTTTTATGCAACAATTTTTTTTCTGGAAATTTTCATGGAAGTTTTGCAAAACTATTTACCAATGGCAAGATACAAAAATTTGCTGGGAATCCATGCCTGGCAAAAAAAAGTCGCTCATCACTACTGCTTACATTGTTAAACATCAACAGGCCTAATGCAAGGCTTAGCAAACACAGAAAAAAGTCCATACACTCACGGCTCCTTTTTGCAAACTCAGTCTATTATCCATTGGTGCAAATCCTCCAGATGCACCCAGCTAGGTGCCTATATCAATGAGCACAAAAGGAGAAAAAGAAACGCACACAAAACCATTTGCTGGTGTAAAAACATACCTCCAACCTGTTTATTGCAGAGTGCACATACAGACCAAACGTTTCAAGGGCTTCATGCTCTCTTCATCAGTGCAAAAAGTACAGACAATTCAATAATGATGCCAAACACCCTTACATACCCATAAGGACCACCACCCCCCCACCTCTGTGTAGGCGTCTGATGTCATACACTCAATCACGCAGAAAAAATGCGAACTGGTTGCAATGTGCGTAATTTTGCAGGAGAATATAAATCAACTTCAACGTGCGTGCGTAATCTCGCAAGAAAGTGTAAGCTGATTAAAACCTGCGTGCGTATCTACGTGATTGGTGTAAGAACGCAACGTGAACATTTTGTGCCTACCAAGTTGTGAATATTGGTAGCCATCTTGCCAACCATCTGAATTTTAACATACATATATATTTAGTAAATAGTGAATTTAATTTCTAAAATGGAGAAAAGAACATTCTAGTCAGGATTGGCTTGGGCAAAACTGAAACCCCTTTACTGACTACCTTCTTGCTGGTATCATGAGAGTCGTTTCATCTTTTTCATCGCAACATTATTGACATTTATTAACATTTATTTATAAAGCAACAACATATTCCGCAGCGCTGTACAATAAGTGGGTTACATACATTGGACATACAGAGTAACATATAAAGCAATCAATAACTGATACAAGAGGTGAAGAGGGCCCTGCCAAAAAGAGCTTACAATCTACAAGGAGAAAGGGTGAGACACAAGGTGTGGGAATGGGCAAGATCAGAGTTAAGCAATGCGGCACAGGGTATTGCTTTTAGCAGCCTACTGAGGTTTTGTTAAACTAAATAAGGGTAAGCTTCTCTAAATAAATGTGTTTTTAGAGATCTATTGAAGGCAGAGAGATTGGGAGAAAGTCTGACAGATTGTGGGAGCAAATTCCAGGGAAGGGGGGCAGCCCTTGCAAAGTCTTGAATGTGAGTGTGTGAGGAGGTAATAAGAGAGGAGTTGGGGAGCAGGTCAGTAGAGGAGCGGGTTGGTTGGTGTCTATAGATAAGTGAGAGATGTAGGGTGGGGCAGAGTTATGGACTGCTTTGAATATGAGATGAATGTGCTTGGATTGTAAGATGTGATAGAATGTCATGATGATTTGATGCCCTCAGTTTGGCACCTAAACCCCATATTTTTTAGATTTGATCAGTTCTACTTTTCCAGATTATTGGTTTTCCTTGTTACAAGTTCTTGGATTTGCTCAAAATACAGGGGCACTACAGGAACTTCTCACGGGGTGCTCTTCTGCCTATAACAAACCCATTTTAGCAAAGGAGGACTCTAGTTTACTCAGCTGGTGTGAGTTGGTACTGTTGGGAGTTTCCCAGAGTGCCCGGTGACAGGCACAGGGGCCAATTAAGTAGACACGGCATAAGATTTAAAGTTTACAGACCAAATACACTGTTCAGACAGGGGTGAGGCAAATAATAATGATAAGCCAGGCTCAGTTTGAACAAAGAATGCGTAACATTTTATACCTTCGGGGAGAGTGACTGTTTTGCATTTAAATAAAGTTAATTTCAACATAAATAACCCCTAAGGGTGTCTTAACTAAAGTGCACATTTTTCAGTTTGGGCTTTTTGTCTCTGAAGACATCATTTTTTTTCCCCAGAAAAAAAAGCATGACTTTTCTAAGATTTATTATGCCTCAAAACTGACAAATTTGAATCCAAAAATATTCAATCTAAAACCGCCCAAGATCAGAAGTCAAGGGCAGGTGTCCCTTTTACAATTGGAAAATCTTTCTTTGCTTCGCAGTTTTCGGGGTTTTCGGGTTTTTTGATGCTGGCTTTTGTGCGACAATACGAAAAAGTTGCGGTTATGATGGGACAAGTCGAAAAAGTTTTGGGTTCCCCGTCTTTTCCACAACTTTTATTGTTTGTGCTTTTCCAGTTAAGATCTTTTGATAAACGACTGCCATTTGTGGAAAGGAATATCAATATCAATTCCGAAAAAATGAGTTTTATTAAACCCCCCCCCTTTAATTTCGTATAACTGCTACTAACCTTAATTAAGCTTTGGCTCTTGATGACTGCTAAATTGATTGATCACTTAATTTTGTTTTACATTCTCATATTGATTCACAATATTGATGTTTGACTGCGCTAACAATCACCTGGCTATAAACTGATTGGCAACTAAACACCATGAATTGGAATTTTTGCTATTTTTAATATTGCTGCTTTGATTACACCTAATTTTCATTCTATTGACAAGTGTTGCTATATTTATTTTAGACTGTTGGTAATTTTTTTTTTATTGACAGTTTTTTACATTTACAGTCAAGATTTGCATTATATCTACATGTGCCTCACGTATTGAATGTGTCTGTACATGTTAGGACAGACAATCACAGGAAGACAGCATAGAAATAGAAGGAAGTGAAGTAGGAAGAAAGAAGGGAGGAGAAAGGGGGAAAAAAGAGAAAAAAAAATATGAAGAGCAAATAATATGAATTATTGGCTATAATTCCTGGATATAAGCCTCAGTAAAGTTATTCTATGAGTCCAGTTTCTTGTGGTGGTTACGTAGAGAGTTCTTAATCCTTGTGTTGTGATATTCAAGGGTTTGTGAGAGATTGATAAAGTTTTTTAGTTCTAGCATTGAGGGAATGAAAATGGTTTCCCATTTTTGAGCTAAAAGAAGCCTTGCTGCTTCTAGTATGTGTACCACAAGGAGTTTGTCAGAAAATTTCAGAAAGTCCAAATCCAAAAGATCTATTGAAGGTGAGTGGTTCATCGGTTGCTTAATTACACTGCTTGTTAAATCAAATACCAGGTTCCAGTAGGTATGCACAAGAGTCCCTGTCCACATTTTCTTCAATACATTTTAGTGTCTGTTTGTGGGTAAATCTTATAAAGCCTTGAGGGTACCAGATACCATCTGAGCATGAGTTTCATACTGGTTTTCATGAGCCTGACTGATTTCAAAGTAGTCGATATAATTGCAAAGGCTATATTCCAGTCAATTTGGTCAATTGTGAGGTTCAAGTCTTTTTGCCAGGCTGAGATATGTGAGCCCATAGGAGAATCAGTGGTATCATTTAATAATCCATAATAATATGACATTTTTTCACCATGGAGAGCTGCTCTTGTGAATTTTTGTAGAGATCCTGATAGGCTTTTAGGTTTAGCGTGAAGATTATGTTTACAGTAGCTTGATAGTTGAAGGTATGATAAGAATTGGAGTAAGACCAATAATGATGTAAGGGGTCTGTGATAGTAATAAAATAATATTATTATTTTTATTATTATATATTAAAATATATATAAAATAATATTGTCTGCTAATAAAGAAACTTTACAAGTGTATGAACCTACTGAGTAGCCATGAATTTCTAAGTGTTGTCTAACTGATTCAGCTAGGGGTTCCATTAATAAGACAAAAATCAATGGGGATAACGGACATCCTTGACGGGTGCCGTTAGTTAAAGGGAAAAATCTTGTGAATTGGCCATTAGCTTTGATACATGCAGAAGGGGTTTTATAGAGAGTCAAAACATTTTCTATAAAGGAGCCTTTGAAATTAAACTTTTGAAGAACCATTTCTAATAAAGTGGGAACATTGATAGTGTCTATAAATTGTGAAATGAGCCTTCAATCTGGCTGAGGAGTGATTGGATTGTTTTTTAAGTTGTACAATTCTGAATTCTTGCACTATGTGTTTTGGATTGGTTAGACTATCTACTTCTTGGGTTTTGATAGAAAGAATACTTTTAGCTATTCTTGTTTCCTTTAGTCTGCCTGCCAACAGTCTGCCTGCCCTATTATCCTCTGCATTATATAATTTGTTGCTGGAAATTTTGACCGACCAGAACCTTATTACACAACAAGACCCTGAGACAAGGTTTCCAGTATATCAAATTATTTATTAATCAAATACAGAGTCTTGTGAAAGCTTACGCCAACACAGAACAGCTACTGAAATGTGTCACAAACAACTTCAAGTGAGACCCTGAATGTTTCAGTCTTTTACAGAAGATGTCATACCTTATCTCAAAAGTATATGATTAAATTTTACAACTTTGTGTGTTCTGTGGCTACAGCTGTGCAAATAAAGTGCATGTGGGGTCTTAGCTAGTCAGCACTATCATGTCAGGCCCTTGGGATTTTATAAGATGGCATATTAGACTTTTATATTCTATTTTATACTTTGCATATATAGCATATTTATATATTTGTATCTCCTACCTCACCTGCTTTGGGTTGTCTTTATAGTGGACACAGGGGGGATTTATGTGCCCCTTTATACAGAAATTACCCGTCATAAGTGAGTGTCTATGAAGATTTTCATTCATCCAGGTCATGGTATATCTAGTATAAATAAATCTAAAGCAACTGGACTTGTTTGACGTCCAAATTTTGGACAAAGAAGACCGCTGGTTTGAAAGCGGTGTAAAAGAGGCCATTCATGTCAAAGTGGAGAAACCATCCCTTAACAGAGGCGGGGGACTTCGACACCATCTGTCTGCTACATACAATGCTGTTCTAACGTCTGTACCCCGGCAGTTTCAGAACTCTTCACACATCCATTCATGCAACTCTAACAAGTAACACCTGTTTGAAGAGTTGCATGATACTTGGGTAATCCTTTCAAAGTAACTCCACAGCATTCACACCTCTGTGAGTTTCGGATGTCACCTTTCTGAAGAGTTACATAGTGCCATTGTGATTGGATTAGTGGAAGAGTATATATGCTGAGGACTTCCCATACCAGTCAGTTGAACTGAAGAAGCTGCTCGGATGAGTAGTGAAACGTCTTCAATGATTACTAAACAAGTCCAGTTGCTTTAGATTTATTTATACTAGATATCCGTCATAAGTGAGTGTCTCAGCACTGTTAAGTGAAATCTTTTTTAGTAGATTGTTTAAAATAATGATAATGTTAAGCTACTAAGTCTATGGAATAAATGTGTTTTTATGATTTTATGGTAGGCTGCCCAGCCACAGGGTAAATGTTATGCTTTAACAATTATTAAACACATAATAACCTGCCATATCATTGATTTTATAAAAATGTCAGTTTGAACAAAAATCACAGGACAGACAGAAGGGAAAGAAGATATATACCAGGAACACAGGAACGAAGAAGCTAGGAATACAAATATGATCAAGGAATAAGAGCCAGGTAACAATCACAGTCCACAAAAATGTATGGGCTAGAAATGCTTAACATGAACTTTAGGCCTGACAAATACCCCAGTGCCCATTTGGGGCCCCAGAATTTTCTGTTGTGATTTCCAGTGTCAGGCTGGGGTGTGCAGGGCTCTCCAGGGCTACCACCTTGGGGGCCTGTAAATACTACAGCCGCACACCCACCCAACTCGTACCTCTGCTCCGTGCTGCACCCTCACCTAAAACCTGTATCTTTGTTCCATGCTACTGCCTGTGCTCACCGCAACAAGTCCTGGCAGGGTAAACAGTATATATCTATCAATCATATCTATCTATATCCAAAAAGAAAGAGCTCACAGATATATAGTGGATGAAGAATAAAGCTGGCCATACACGGGCACCTACGGGTGGCGATATCGGGGAGGCATGTAGGTGAATTCGATCGTTTGGCCCACGCGGCAATGGGGCAGTCGGTTCGGGAACCGCATCAACGAGCCGATGCGGTCTGCGATCCGACGGGATTTTCTAACCTGGCCAATCGATATCTGGCCAATTTCAGGCCAGATATCGGTCGGCCAGTCCGCTCGTTTCTGCCCCTACACGGGCCAATAAGCTGTCGAGTCGGTCCAAGGGACCGATATCGGCAGCTTCTATCAGCCCGTGTATGACAACCTTAAGTTAAAAGGTAATTGAGTAAAAAGGAAATAAATTCAATAAGTTAAAAAAGTTAAGAGGTAATCACATCAACACATTTCAATCCCAAAGGGACCATCATCAGAATATAAAAATATATATAGAGAGCGAAAACATTTGATTATTTTGTATTCTCTAATGAATAAAATTTGTCTCACATCTTATATAAACTGGGTTCCTAATGAGACCGGTGGACTCTGTGCCCCTGCATGGAAGAACCTTCTGCTAAAGACAAGAAATATTTGATTACGTGCTTGTATAATAAAGGTACCTGGATTTGCTATTGAGGACCATCACAAGGTTAGCATTTAGGTAAGTAAGGAGTACAGTCTGGGTTCATACAAGAGGCTCTTGCATTGTTTATACAAAGATACATTAGAACTAGGACAGATTTAGGAATAGATGGTTGTATTATGTATCGACCTACCAGACAATACAGATATTGCTATGCACATTATTTTGTCTTATGATGCCATTTACTCCAAGGTAAGTCAGACTATAGTTCCACAGCTGCTACAGAGGATGAAGATTCAAATTACAATTTTATTTTACAGAAGTAATAATGGAGTGGAGAAAGAAATTATCATTGATGCAAAATCAATACATATTTTGTCTTTAACATTCATCTACAAATATATCAGTTACAGGTGCATAAAATATAGGTGCAAAAATAGTTGGCTAAGACACATTATGCATTATACCACTGAGTCATGGTGTGCTCCCTGTGTCTGGGTGGGTTTCCTCCAGGTATCTCCTCACAATCCAAATTATACAGGCAGCTAAACTGGCTCCAGAAGAAATGTTGATACTTTAGATCAATGTCCCACAGTACATAAGCACAAAATGTGAGTTACCTTTGCTCAAGATGAAATGGGTACACCTCTATCCGTCATTATTTAGTATATGTCTACTATTTTTTGCTTTCATACAAAGAAAGAACGGCTTGAAAAAATGGTTTCAAGAAGTCAAGGAAATGTCTCAGGATTCATCATCCAAGGGTTCTCTGATACTCCTGAGCTTCAAAGCTCTCTTTTTCTCTTATTCCTTGGAATCTATCTCTTCATTCTGCTGGGAAATCTCATCATATTCTTAGTCATTTCATGCAATCCTCACTTACACACCCCCATGTACATATTCTTGCTGAACCTTTCACTCATAGACATTTCTTTCTCCTCAAATGTTTTACCTAATTTGCTACATATTCTTCTCACACAACAAAATAACATCTCATTCTTGGGGTGTATGACTCAAATGTATGTTTTTGTGGCCATGGCTGCCAGTGAATACTTTCTCCTGACGGCCATGGCATATGATCGTTATGTTGCCATCTGTGATCCCCTTCATTACATTGCCCGAATGAGCAGGAAACACTGTGCTTGGCTTATAACTGCAGCATTCATTGTTGGGTTTCTTGACCCTGTCGGACTTATTTTCCTTATATCTAAACTATCATATTGTGCTTCCCATCTTATTAACCATTTTTTCTGTGATGTCTCACCATTGCTAAAACTTTCCTGCAGCAGCACTTTTAGTGTGGAACTTTTAATTTACATTAATGGAACATTGTGTTTTATCAGTTCCTTCCTCCTTACTCTGACCTCATACATATTTATCATCTCTGCTATCCTGAAAATACAATCCTCAGAGGGGAGACAAAAAGCCTTTTCTACCTGTGCTTCTCACCTGGCCTGTGTGATAACCCTTTATGGGACACTATTTTCCCTGTATATGAGACCCGCCACAAGTTATTCCATAAAAAGAGACAAGTATTTCTCACTGCTGTACATTGCCCTGGGCCCTGTGCTAAATCCTCTTATTTACACACTGAAAAATAGAGAATTTCAAACTTCCCTAAATAAATTGAGGCAAAAAGGTTTATTTCTTTTATTTTAGATGAGTATTAGTCAATACAAGTTGCTAACACTAAGCTATAAGCAGGATAGTTTCAAACTGTGAGAGGGGAGTCGCAAAGTTTAGGAATCACTGATCTAAGGAATTAGATTGGAGGTTTCAGTTGCCGAATGTTACAGACTTCTTTCACTTGAGAAGATCAGAAAATTCCAAGTTTTAACAGACTAATAAAGGAGGGGGGAGAAGTAGCAAAACAATGATTTAATAACCTTTATTGAAGAGTAAAATGAATGCTCTACATAAAAATTCTGCAAATAGAATCCACAAGTTCATGTGACTAAATGGCCATATGTAAAGTATGAGTGTAAACTATAGATTTGTATAGTGGCATCACTAGCATGGAGCAGACCCCCCCATGGCTCACAATACAATTTCTGGTATAGTCCCCCACACATTCCCTGAAATCTTGTTCACTGGTATTGGAGGCAGAAGGAGCCTTAGGAGTTCCTAACAGGGGAGCCCATGAGTACCTAGTAGAGATGAGCTAAGATTTCCACATGGTAGAGTTTTGTCTGTCTAAGAAGTTGTCCTGATGCCACTTTTGAAAGAAATTGAACAGTTGTAGCATAGAGGAACAGAGCTTCTCTAGCAGAGCCCTGTGTGTGTTATTGGAAAGCTAAAAAATGCTTTAACTGCAATTTAATATTGCCCTCAGTTATTTCCAACATTCCCTGGAAAGAATTTTTTTTCCTCTATACATTGTCCTGGCCCAGTGCCAGGTATTAGCTTAAGTCATTAAAAAAGGACAACCATGCAACAACCCAAGCATCGCCAGCTGAATAACTACATGGCAGACAAATGTGCCCTATGTTACATGTTGCAGACAAAAAGCAACTACAATATACAGTGCCTACAAAATTGTCTGCTGCTGACTAGTGATAAGCGAATTTGTCCTGTTTCACCAAAAAATTATCAAAATAGCAGAAATCTGTGAAAAAATTTGCATAGTGCATTTGTTATGTAACATTTTTCTTCATGCGCAAATTTTTTTTATGCAACTGCGCCCATTTTGACTTGACACACCCAATTTTTACAAGATCATGACTTTTTGAGGCGACCGTGACTACCGTGACTTTTTGTTGATTTGACCGTGACACTTATTTGGACACAACCTTCCCTACTTTCTTTGGACGCAACTGGACGCGCCAAATTTTTACTTTTTGAAGCGACCGTGACACCATGACTTTTTGTTGACACAACCATTACTTTTTATTTGGACGTGGCCATGACTTTTTTGGACACGACCTTGCCTACTTTTTTTGGATGCAACTGGATGCACCCAATTTTTACACAACTTACTTTTTGACACGACCATGACTACCACAATTTTTTTGTTGACGTGACGTTACTTTTTTTTGGGGACGCGACCATGACACATTTTTGAAATCAGCTACTTTTTTGGATGCAACATTTCAAAGGCTTCATGCCTTCTTCAATGGAAAAAAGTACACACAATTCAATAACACCCTTACATACCCATAAGCACTAGTGCATTGCTTTGTACTTGTCCACATTGAACCTCATTTTCCAGTTTGCTGCCCAGTTTTGCAATTTTGTCAAATCGCTCTGCAAAGTGGTAGCATCCTGCATGGAACTTATAATTTTGCACAATTTAGTGTCGTCAGCAAGAATAGAAACAGTACTGTCTATGCCCACCTCCAGGTCATTAATAAACAAGTTAAACAGCAAAGGACCAAGGACTGACCTCTGCGGTACTCCCCTAACCACACTGGTCCAATTAGAAAATGTTCCATTTACCCCCACTCTGTGTAATCTATCCTTCAGTTAGTTCTCTATCTAATTACAAATATTATATTCTAGCCCAATATTCCTCAATTTGATCATTAACCTTCTGTGAGGTACTGTATCAAACGCTTTAGCAAAGTCCAAGTAGATGACATCAACTGCCATTCCAGCATCGAGGTTCCTGCTCACCTCCTCATAAAAGGCGACTAAATTAGTCTGGCAAGATCTGTTACACATAAAACCATGCTGGCACAAACTTATAGTATTGTGAACTGCAATGTATTCAAGTACCCTATCCCTTATTACCCCTTCCAAAAGTTTTCCTACTACTGATGTCAGACTAACAGGCCTACAGTTTTCAGGTTGAGAATGGTATCCCTTTTTAAATTACGGTACCACATTAGCAATTCGCCAGTCTCTCAGCACCATGCCAGACCTCAACAAATCCTGAAAAATATTGGTTTTGTTTGAAACAAATAACCAACCTGCAAGGCTTCTACTGATGAAAAAAACATGGCACAAGGAAAGTTCAGCCTGGATCTCTACTTAGAATTAACCTGGGTTCCTAAAACATGGACAATCCAAATTTACTACACCACTTAAAGTGAGATACCAGTGAGCAAAATACACATATGGACAGTCTGATGGACACAAATGCCAGTCATCTAGCTGATGTTAAACATGACTATGGAGAAGCTCCATTTGATTTAGAGATTTAGCTACTGCAGGTATTATCCGTAATAGGCCTGAAGAAAATTAACCTATAAGGCACCCTGAAGGAATCAGAAGAAAACCTGCATGGGCCAAGGACTGTCATGTACAAGAATGAATAGTAATGCTTTTGAGATGTGTACAGTTTCTCTGTTGGTTTTTACATTTTTATAACTTACAAAAGATTGTTTTTATTCTATGGGGGGCAAATGTGATGTTTATAAAACTTACATGTAGATGTCACTGTATGTTGTATATACAAAGTACTTCCTACACTGTTTTAAGTGTTATAGTAGAAGACTGTGTCAGTTGTAATGCTGTTAACAAAAGACTTACACCATAGTCATTTCTGGCTTCAAAACATCACAGTACGATGGGAGAAAACTTGCAAATTAAAAATAAATTGTTCTTTCCAGATATTACTATGAAAGAACATTCTAGTCAGGATTGGCTTGGACAAAATGGAAACCAGTTAACTGACTGATCTTCTCACTGGTATCATGGTACTTGAAAGTCTTGACTTTTCCATCAGAACATTATTAACATTTATTTATAAAGCGCCAACATATTTGGCAGCGCTGTACAATAAGTGGGTTTCATACATTGGACATACAGAGTAACATATAAAGCAATCAATAGCCGATACAAGAGGTGAAGAGAGCCCTGCCCAAAAGAGCTTACAATCTACAAGGAGAAAGGGTTGAGACACAAGGTGTGGGAATGGGCAAGATCAGAGTTAAGCAATGTGAGAGGTGTGGCACAGGGTATTGCTTTTAGCAGCACACTGAGGTTATGTTAAACTAAATAAGGGGAAGCTTCTCTAAGTTGTGTTGTTAGAGATCTTTTGACGGCAGAGAGATTGGGAGAAAGTGACAGATTGTGGGAGCGAATTCCAGGGAAGGGGGGCAGCCCTTGCAAAGTCTTGAATGCGAGTGTGTGAGGAGGGAATGAGAGAGGAGTTGGGGAGCAGGTCAGTAGAGGAGCGTAACAAGAGGGTTGGATGGTACCTAGAGATGAGTTCAGAGATGTAGGGTGGGGCAGAGTTATGAACTGCTTTGAATGTGAGATGAATGTGCTTTGAATTTAAGATGTGATTGAATGTCATGATGATTTGATGCCCTCAGTTTGGTACCTAAACCCCATATTTTTAAGATTTGATCTGTTCTACTTTTCCAGATTATTGGTTTTCCTTGTTACAAGTGCTTGGGTTTGCTCAAAATACAGGGGCACTACAGGAACTTCGCACAGGGTTCTCTTCTGCCTATAACAAACCAATTTTAGCAATGGAGGTCTCTTGTTTACTCAGCTGGTGTGAGTTTGTACTGTTGGGAGTTTCCCAGAGTGGCCGGTAACAGACAAGGGGGCCAGTGAAGTAGGCACGGCATTTGAAGTTTACAGACCAAATACACTGTTCAGACAGGGGTGAGGCAAATAGGGATAAGCCAGGCTCAGTTTGAACAAAGAATGCTTAACATTTTATACCTTCGGGAGAGTGACTGTTTTGCATTTAAATAAAGTTAATTTCAACATAAATAACCCTTAAGGGGGTCTTTACTAAAATGTACATTTTTCAGTTTGGACTTTTTGTCACCGAAAACACTTTTTCCAGAAAAAAAGCATGCCTTTTCCAAGATTTATTATGCGACAAAACTGACAAATCTTAATCTGAAAACACTCCATCTAAAACCTGCCAAGATCAGAAGTCAAGGGCAGGTGGTTCTTTTACAATTGTAAGATCTTTGCTTTGCGGTTTCAGAGGTTTTTGGGGTTTTTTGATGCTGGCTTCTGTGCGACAATATGAAAAAGTTGCGGTTATCGTGTGACAAGATCTTTTGATGAACGGCTGACATTTGTGGAAATTAATTTTGTCAAACAAATATTGATCTGAAAAAAATGAGTTTTAGTAACCCCCCCACCTTTAATTGCGTATAACTGCTACTAACCTTGATTAAGCTTTGGCTCTTGATTACTGCTAATTTGATTTATCGTTTTAATAATTTTCTTTTACATTTCCATATTGATTCACAATAGTGATCTAACAATCGTCTGGCTATATAAACTGATTGGCAACTAAACACCATGGATTGGGATTAATGCTATTTTTAATGATCTTTTTTGTAGTTGCTGTTTTGATTAATTTTATTCTATTGAGAAGTGTTGCTATATTTCTTTTGGACTGTTAAGTGAAACCTTTTTTAGTAGATGGATTAAAATAATAATAATAATGTTAAGGTACTAAGTCTATGGAATGATTTTTTGTTTTTTTTTTATTTTATGGTAGGCTGGCCAGCCACAGGGTAGATATTGTGCTTTAACAATTATTTAACTAGCACTAAATAACCTGCCATATAATTTATTTTATATAAATGCCAGCTTGAACAAAAATCACAGGACAGACAGGAGGGAATGTAGATATATACCAGGATCATAGGAACCAAGAAGCTAGGAATACAAACAGATCTAGGAATAAGAGCTAGGTAACAAAATCACAGTCCACAAGAAATTTTGAGCTTGAAGAAAAGGGAGAATTGTTTTCATACTTACCATAATTCTCCTTTCCTGGTCACTCTCCATATCAGCGTTAAAATCGGGAGGCTCCTCCCACCCCCGCCTACAGCCAAGACTGCCCTCCCTCTTAAAGGAACAGTAACACCAAAAAATAAAAATGTTTTTAAGTAATCATAATACAATGCACTGTTGCCCTGCACTGGTAAAATTTGCACATTTGCTGCAGAAACACTTCTATAGTTTATATAAAAAGCTGCTGTGTAGCCATGGGGGCAGCCATTCAAGCTGGAAAAAGGAAAAAAGGCACAGGTTACATAGCAGATAACAGATAAAACACCATTGTATTGTACAGAACTTATCTGTTATCTGCTATGTAACCTGTGCCTTTTCTCTCTTAAATGGCCGCCCCCATGGCTACACAGCAGCTTCATTTACTAAACTATAGTAATGTTTCTAAAGCAAATACACCAGTTGCACCAGTGCAGGGCAACAGTACATTATACTGTAGTTCCTTTTATACACTTTGATTTTTTGGTGTTACTGTTTCTTTAAAACCTTTAAGAGGGAGGGTACCTACCTCATCTAATACCAAGTACCAGACTACAAAGGTGGGAAATGCTGATATGGAGAGTGACCAGGAAAGGAGAATTACGGTAAGTATGAAAACAATTCTCCCTTTTCCTGGTCACTCCATATCAGCATTAAAATTGGATCTACCAAGCCATGCTGAACCCAATGAGGTGGGAACAAAAACAGAGACTTGAAGAACTGCAAAAAATTTATTTAATGAGGTAAAGGCCAGATGAGAGAATGAATGCCTGATGAAGGTCCTGGCTGAAGACCATGAAGCCACCTCACAGATCTGCGCCGAAGGTACCTCTGCCCATGCTGCCCAGGAGGTTGACACAGCCCCGGTCAAGTGCGCCCTCAGACCCTCTGGAGCTAGCTTGCCTTGGGCTTGATAAGCCTTTTCAATGCAAACTGTAATCCATCTGCTAATGGTGGAAGTGGCAGCCCCCAGACCTTTCCGACACCCTGCAGGGATGACAAACAACTTGTCCGACCTCCTGAAAGAATTAGAGACCTCCAGATAAGGCTTTAGGCAACGAACTGCATCAATCTTCTGTAATTCCTCCAAATTCTGCACATCCGCAGAAAAAACAGGTAAGGATATCTCCCTTTTTAAATGGGCCTGAAGAGTCTGAGAGAAGAACTAAACTTTGCTGCCCTAATTTCTAGGATGTTGGAAGGGACTCCTGACTGTCTGACTGGCCACATGCCCTTATCCCATTCGGAGCCCAGGAGGGCATCCCAGCCCAGAGTGGAGGCATCCGTAACTAACACCTTCCACTGGGGTTGAAAGAGAGGTAACCCCTTCTCTAGATTCTCCTTGGAGAGCCACCACTGGATCGAATCTTTGAAGGACTGCATCAGAAGAATGGACTGATTCCAATACCTCTTGAATCTGTCCCAATGATTCAGAAAAAGACATTGAGCCGCCCTCGTGTGCTACCAAGCCCACCTGGTGACTGGGATGGTAGAAGCCATGATGCCCAGAAGAGACATCAGTTCTCTGGCTGAGACCTGATCCTTCTGCAGAAAAGACTTTGCAAGACTGATGATGGCCGAAATCTTCTGGGGAGAAAGTGTTGAACCAAGCTCATCATCTGAAGAATCCTCCGATGCCCTGGCATCTCCCTGAGCCCGAGATGTAAAGGAAGCCTCAGATTCCACAGAAGGAGCAGTAGAGGTTTTACAAAAATACTTCTTCCCCATAAGCAGAGTGTTGAAACAGCCCACACACTCAGGTGAAGACTTAGCTTGGACTTTGTGCTTTTTGGAAAGAACATCTTGTGGCAAGCTGAGAAAAAGAAAGAGAAAACTGAAATGAGGAAGGGAAAAAAGGGAATAAAAGAAAAGTAAAAAGAAGGAGGGACTAGCTTGGAGGGCAGAGGCATTTGAGGCTGAGGAATCCATGAAGGAAGACATAGCCATCAACATAGCCATTAACATAGCCATCAACATAGCCATCACCATAGCCATCAGAGTCTTGGAACTATCCGACTCCTGCTCCACTCCTAAGGTCAATTTGACCGCTTTGATCAATGGAGAGACTAGAGAGGGATCAAACGAATCCTGAGCTCCCTCAGATTCCTCCTCCGACTCCAGAAAGTCCTCTGAAGGCATAGAGGCTGACAAACATTCATCATCTGAAGAATCCTCCAAAGCCCTGGCATCTCCCTGAGATCGAGATGTAAAGGAATCCTCAGGTTCCACAGAAGGAGCAATAGAAGATTTACAAAAATCCTTCTAACAGGAGCTAAAAAACAAAAAGAAGAGGAAAAAGAAGGAGAGTCCTACCTAGCTTGGAGGGCAGAGGCCTTTAAGGCTGAGGAATCCATGAAGGAAGACAGAAAGTACCCCAAAACTAAGAGAAATCAAACAAAAATGAGCCAGAGAAATGCAAAAAAGAAACAAAATAGCCATCAAAATAGCCATCAACATCAAAAAAGAAAGAGCTCACAGATATATAGTGGATGAAGAGTAAGTTAAAAAGTAATTGAGTAAAAAGGAAATAAGTTCAATAATAAGTTAAGAGGTAATCACATCAACACATTTCAATCCCAAAGGGACCATCATCAGAATATAAATATATATATATAGAGAGTGAAAACATTTCATTATTTTGTATTCTCTAAAGAATAAAATTTGTCTCACATCTTATATAAACTGGGTTCCTAATGAGACTGGCGGACTCTGTGCCCCTGCATGGAAGAACCTTCTGCTCCTCAGGCTGAGCAAAGACAAGAAATATTTGATTATGTGCTTGTATAATAAAGGTACCTGGCTTTGCTATTGAGGACCATCACAAGGTTAGAATTTAGGTAAGTAAGGAGTAGAGTCTGGGTTCATACAAGAGGCTCTTGCATTACTTATACAAACATACATTGTGTGTGTTAACATTCTGGGAAAAATGTTTTAAAAAAAGGATTAAGACAGATTTAGGAATAGATGGTTGTATTATATATCAACCTACCAGACAATACAGATATTGCTATGCACATTATTTTGTCTGATGCCATTTACTCCAAGGTAAGTCAGAATATAGTTCCCCAGCTGCTACAGAGGATGAAGATTCAAATTCCAATTTTATTTTACAGAAGTAATAATGCATTTGCAGACCTATAGCATTTAAAAATGTAATGGAGGGGATAAAGAAAATGTCATTGGTGCAAAATCAATACATCTTTTGTCTTTATCATTCATCTACAGGTGCATAACATATAGGTGCAAAAGTAGTTGGCTAAGACACATTATACATTACACCACTGAGTCATGGTGTGCTCCCTGTGTCTGGGGGGGTTTCCTCCAGGTATCTCCTCACAATCCAAATATACAGGCAGCTAAACTGTCTTCAGAAGAAATGTCCCCCCTCTGGGCCAGGTGTGTTTATGTAGGAACTGCTGCAATTAATATATATAAACTTTGTTATATGCTGTAACAAAGGGCATTAACACAATATAATTATACATGAAGAATAAAATAAACACTAGCCTTTGACCAAAGGAAAAAAAAATTACTATATTCTCCATACACCGGCTAATCAGAGCAAAGGCATGTTTATTTAAAAATGTAAGCTGTTTATGTTGGAAAGGGACTTCTTTCTTCAATTAAACTGATTGCAGCGGATTGAATAGTGATGTGATTGCAACTGAAAGGTTTTTGCTTTTTTTATTGTTTATTAATGCATTTAAGTATCATACAAATGTGATCAGTGTAGTTTGTACAAAAGTTTACTAGATAAAGTATCAAATTGCATTGGCAAATTTTGTAATATTAAACATAACTCAAAAAATTATTTAGATAATATAATGCTTCTGCCTTTAAAATATGAGTGTAGAAGTAGGAGCAGGGGTTTCCAAGCCCATCCCTGTAGTTTATACTAAGTAAGGTCAGGAACATTAAACCTTAGATCAATGTCCCACAGTACATAAGCACAAATGTGAGTTAACTTTGCTCAAGATGAAATGGGTGCAACTCCATCCATCCTTATTTAGTATATGTCTACTATTTTTGCTTTCATACAAAGAAGGAACGGCTTGAAAACATGGTTTCAAGAAGTCAAGGAAATGTTTCAGGATTCATCATCCAAGGGTTCTCTGATACTCCTGAGCTTCATATCTCTCTTTTTGTGCTATTCCTTGTAATCTATCTCATCATTCTGCTGGGAAATCTCATCGTATTCTTAGTCATTTCATGCAATCCTCACTTACACACCCCCATGTACATATTCTTGCTGAACCTTTCACTCATAGACATTTCTTTCCACCTCAAATGTTTTACCTAATTTGCTACATATTCTTCTCACCCAACAAAATAACATTTCATTCTTGGGGTGTATGACTCAAATGTTTCTATTTGCATTCTTGGCTGCCAGTGAATACTTACTCCTGACGGCCATGGCATATGATCGTTATGTTGCCATCTGTGATCCCCTTCATTACATTGCCCGAATGAGCAGGAAACACTGTGCTGGGCTTATAACTGCAGCATTCACTGGTGGGTTTGTTGACGCTGTTGGACTTATTGTCCTTATGTCTAAACTATCATATTGTGCTTCCCATCTTATTAGCCATTTTTTCTGTGATGTTGCACCATTGCTAAAACTTTCCTGCAGCAGCACTTTTAGTGTGGAACTTTTAATTTACATTGTAGGGACATTGCTTTTTTTCAGTTCCTTCCTCCTTACTCTGACCTCATACATATTTATCATCTCTGCTATCCTGAAAATACAATCCTCAGAGGGGAGACAAAAAGCCTTTTCTACCTGTGCTTCTCACCTGGCCTGTGTGATAACCCTTTATGGGACACTATTTTGCCTGTATATGAGACCCACCACAAGTTATTCTGTAAAAAGAGACAAGTATTTCTCACTGCTGTACATTGCCCTGGGCCCTGTGCTAAATCCTCTTATTTACACACTGAAAAATAGAGATTTTCAGTATTACCTAAATAAATTGAGGCAGAAAAGTTTATTTCTTTTATTTTAGATGAGTATTAGTCAATACAAGTTGCTAACACTAAGCTATAAGCAGGATAGTTTCAAACTGAGAGGGGAGTCACAAAGTTTAGGAATCACTGATCTAAGGAATTGGAGTTTTCAGTTGCTGAATGTTACAGACTTCTTTCACTTGAGAAGATCAGAACAGTTTTAACAGACTAATAAAGGAGCAACAGGAAGCAGTCTCGGAATCTAGCTGGAGGTATGTTCAGGAATGTAAAATCTAACTATAAAAGAGGGCTAGTCATAAAGTGACTAGGGACAAGTTGGTTATACAGACCTATATATATGGAGTTTGCATTGCTGAAAAACCCAAAGATCCAAAAGTAAATATTGGGGGGGGGGGAGAAGTAGCAAAACTATGATTTAATAACCTTTGTTGAAGAGTAAAATAAATTCTCTACATAAAAATTCTCCAAAGAGAATCCACCAATTCATGTGAATAAATGGCCATTTTTGTTGACGGGACCATTACTTTTTTGGATGCAACATTTCAAGGGCGTCATGCCTTCTTCAATGGAAAAAGTAAACACAATTCAATAACACCCTTACATACCCATAAGCAACACCCTCCAACCTCCGTGTAGGCGTCTGACATCATACGCTGAATCACGCAGAAAAAACATGCAATGTGCAGAATTTTACGGGAGAATATGAATCAACTTCAACGTCTATGAATAATCTCGCAAGAAAATGTAAGCTGTAGTGATGAGCAAATGTCCCATTTTGCTTCACCAAAGAACTGTGCAAATCTTTCAAAAATTCTTGAAATGGCAAAAAATTTGCAAAACAGTGAAAATGGCATGCGTCAAAAAATTCCTGCAATTCTTGCGATGTGCGACAATTCTTTTGGCGTGGGCAACAAGTTTTGGATGCATGGTGAATTTTTTTCATCCGTTTCGCAAAAAAAACTCGCCAATGGCAAAATGCAGAAATTCGTCACGAATCAATGCCTGGCAAACCATTTTGCTTATCACTAGTAAGCTGATTAAAGCCTACGTGCATATTTATGTGATTGGCCTAAGAAAGCCAACGTGATCATTCTGTGCCAACCAAGTTGTGAATATGGTAGCCATCTTGCCAACTATCTGAATTTTCACATATACATATATGTTTAGTAAAGAGTGAATTCAACTCCTAAAATGAAGAAAAAATAGAAAAAAAAAACAACTAAGATATAACTCAGATATATACAAATACATAGCGCAGAATACATTTTCAAATATCCTTTACTTATGATAGGAACTGCGCTACAAGTGTGCCTACCTAATCAAGAACATATCAGGTGCACCCTAAAACATTGGGAGGACATATCCACTGGTTTTTAAAACATGACACCCAGCTGGAGAGCCCTACATATATCTATAGTATATAAATACCCACATTTTTATAATATTTATAAAAAACAATGATATTCAATTTGTTTATTAAGGCCATTTGGTGATACCATATTGAGTCTACAGTATATGTCCATGTGGCTTCATGTTTTAACAGTATTTTCGCCCTATTACCACCTCTCTTTGGTCTCGGGACATGCTGTAAGATTTGGAATTTTAGTTGGGACGCATTATGTTTTTTCTTTTTAAAATGCCTGGCGATTGATGGATTTTTCTGTAATGAAATATCCGATTTATGTTTTGTTCTTCTATCATTTGTACATTGAATAGTTTTTCTCACATAACCTAAGCCACTTGGACATTTCCAACAGTATACAACAAAGGTTAAGTACCTTTTTTGACAGGTATGGTACCCTAAAAATTGGGCTTACTTTACCTATACTGGGATGCATCAAACACTCCCCTCGAATCACACTGGGCACAATTTCTACATGGAAATGTACCGTTAATTGGTTCAGATAAAAATGTTTGTTTTAAGCCATGTCCTAAACCTTCTGCATGTACCAATCTTTTTCTTAAATGACTTGCTCTCTTATAAGCAAACACTGGTTTTGTTTGAAACTAATAACCGACCTGCAAGGCTTATATACTGACCAAAAAATCAGGGCGCAAGGAAAGTTCAGCCTGGATCTCTAATTAGAATTTAAAAAAACCTGGGTTCCTGAAACATGGACAATCCAAACTTACTACACCACTTAAAGTGAGATACCAGTGAGTACCATACACATATGAACAATCTGATGGACACAAATGCAGTCATCTAGCTGATGTTAAACATGACTATGCAGGAGCTACTGCAGATATTATCTGCAATAGGCCTGAAGAAAATGAACCCATAAGGCACCCTGAAGGAATCAGAAGACAACCTGCATGGGCCAAGGACTGTCATGTACAAGAATGAATAGTAATGCTTTTGAGATGTGTACAGTTTCACTGTTTGTTTTTACATTGTTATTACTTACAAAAGATTGCTTTTATTCTATGGGGGGGAATGTGATGTTTATTAAACTTACTTGTAGATGTCACTGTATGTTGTATATACAAAGTATTTCCTACACTATTTTAGGTGTTAACGTACAAGATTGTGTCAGTTGTAATGCTGTTAATAAAAGACTGTTACATCATAGTCATTTCTGGCTACAACACATCACAGTACTATGGGAGAAAACTTGCAAATTAAAAATAAATTGTTCTTTCCAGATATTACTAGGAAAGAACATTCTAGTCAGGATTGGCTTGGGCAAAACTGAAACCCCTTTATGGACTACCTTCTCGCTGGTATCATGATACTTGAGAGTCTTGACTATTCCATCATAACATTATTAACGCGACAACATATCCCGCAGCACTGTACAATAAGTGGGTACTTATTGTACCCGATACAAGAGGTGAAGAGGGCCCTGCCCAAAAGAGCTTACAATCTACATGGAGAAAGGGTTGAGGCACAAGTTGTGGGAATGGGCACGATCAGAGTTAAGCAATGTAAGAGGTGTGGCACAGGGTATTGCTTTTAGCAGCCTACTGAGGTTATGTTAAACTAAATAAGGGAAAGCTTGTCTAAATAAATGTGTTTTTAGAGATCGCTTGAAGGCAGAGAGATTGGGAGAAAGGGACAGATTGTGGGAGCGAATTCCAGAGAAGGGGGGCAGCCCTTGAAAAGTCTTGAATGCGAGTGTGTGAGGAGGGAATGAGAGAGGAGCTGAGGAGCAGGTCAGTAGAGGAGCGTAACAAGTGGGTTGATTGGTATCTAGAGATAAGTTCAGAGATGTAGGGTGGGGCAGAGTTATGGAATTCTTTGAATGTGAGATGAATGTTGTTTGAATGTAAGATATGATTGAATGTCATGATGATTTGATGCCCTCAGTTTGGCACCTAAAACCCATATTTTTTAATATTTGATTTGTTCTACTTTTCCAGATTATTGGTTTTCCTTGTTACAAGTGCTTGGGTTTGCTCAAAATACAGGGGCACTACAGGAACTTCGCACAGGGTTCTCTTCTGCCTATAACAAACCCATTTTAGCAAAGGAGGACTCTAGTTTACTCAGCTGGTGTGAGTTGGTACTGTTGGGAGTTTCCCAGAGTGCCCGGTGACAGGCACAGGGGCCAATTAAGTAGACACGGCATAATATTTAAAGTTTACAGACCAAATGCACTGTTCGGACAAGGGTGAGGCAAACAATAGTGATAAGCCAGGCTCAGTTTGAACAAAGAATGAGTAACATTTTATCCCTTCGGGGAGAGTGACTGTTTTGCATTTAAATAAAGTTAATTTCAACATAAATAAACCTGAAGGGGGTCTTTACTAAAATGTACATTTTTTGGTTTGGGCTTTTTGTCACTGTAAACATATTTAGAATGTATATATTCTATATTTAGAATATGTAGAATAACTTTTCTAAGATTAATTATGCGACAAAACTAACAAATCTGAATCCAAAAATACTCCATCTAAAACCTGCCAAGAAGTCAAGGGCAGATCTCCCTTTTACAATTGGAAGATCTTTGTGGTTTTAGAGGTTTGGGGGTTTTTTTGATGCTGGCTTTTGTGTGACAAATAAAAAAAATGTTGTGGTTTCCGAGACCTTTACATAACTTTTTTCGTTTGTGCTTTTCCAGTTAAGATCTTTTGATAAATGAATTTTTTTCAAACAAATATCAATCAGAAAAAAAATGAGTTTTACTTAACCCCCCCCTTTAACCTTTTTTCTGCCAAGGAGGTATGGCATACGTCATTGCAGACAATGGCTTTATCCCATTTTCTACACATATATACAATTATATTCACACTTACACACTGTCACAACTTTTACATGTGTACACACATGTATACACAAACACCCACAAAAAATGGTTTACATTTTTTTTTTCCATTTTACTTTTTTTTAGTTTCTTTTCCCTAAAAACTTTTTATTTTGACAGCATGACTATTGGATAAGCTATTCTGACCACTAATTGCGCTGTCATGTGACTTATTTTGTGGTTTCACTAATTTGCACAATTTTTGTGGATTTATTGCATTTTTTATCCCTGTATTAGTGTTCCTGATCTATTTTTAGCATAGCTATGCCATGGGGCACATTTACTAATCCACGAATCCGAATCACGAATGGGAAAAAATCGTATTGGAAACGAAAATTTCGTAAGATCACAAATATCACGAAGATGCTTACGAAAAAATCGTATTAGTCACAATAATATCGTATTGGCGATCCGAAAGTCACAAAATTTTCGTACTGAACAATTGTAAACAGCAGTAAAACCTTTCTGATTTTTTCGTGCAAACGTCCGAAAAAGTCATGCGGTGTACGAAAAAGTCATGCGCCGTACGAAAAAATCGGCGAAAATACGCTCGGAGCATTCGCATGAACGCTCGAGCATTCGTGCTTTTGTAAATGTGCCCCCATGTGTAACTTTGGTGTAGAAAAATAACCTATACTTATTTTGAATATCAGAATGTGTACTTTCCAAAAATATATGGTTTTCTGGGGGTCTCTGTATAGTTAGGGGGTGTTATGGCACATAATACGCTGTCAGGGGGCTCTGTATGAAAAAGCTGAGTTGGCAGACGAGAAAACCATATGCGCTATTTTCATTTTAGATTCAGTACATACTACAGAATTTGGTATATCTATGCATATTGGGCATCCAACTGTTCAGTAGACCTCTGGTGTTCCTATTTGGGGTAATTTGCCTATGTACGCAAGAAATTGTGTGAGATAAATGCGGCAAATTGCAACATTTTTAGGCGATTTTCTGAAATGTCATAAAAACCACTAACCTTAGGAAAGCTTTGCAGATTGGTACTTTGGTGTAGAAAGGACTCTTTACCCATGTTGGATTTGTCAGAATGTGTACAAAAATATATGGTTTTCTGGATTTTTCTGTACAGTTAGGGGGTCTTGCGGCACATACATTTTTTTGTTGTTGCAGAAATTGAGTTAGCAGCTGGTAAAATTCCTATGCACTATTTTAATTTGGGTGCGTCCATACACCACATACTTTGGTAGATCTTTGCATATTGGGCATCAAACTGTTCAGTAGACCGCTGGCATTCATATTTAGGGTGATGTGTTATTATATGTAAGAAATGTTGTAAGATAAATGTGGCAAATTGCAACAATTTTAGGCCTTTTTGAGAAAAGTCATAAAAACCATTAACTTTAGGAAAGCTTTCCAGATTGGTACTTTGGTGTAGAAAGGACTCTTTACCCATGTTGGATTTGTCAGAATGTGTACTTTCCAAAAATATATGGTTTTCAGGTGTCACCCTACATTTCTGCAGTTTCTATCCCACATAAAACTGCCATGTGTTTATGAATTAGGTAAAGGTAAGCCATGAAATTAGTGTGCACAAGGTATATTTGGGGGTCTTTAAGTGCCATGTGCTTTGATAAACCTATGTACAGTGGGCATCAAACTGTTCAGTAGACCTCTGGAGTTCATATTTAAGGTGTTTTATCTTGGTACCTAATGACCTGTAGAAAATAAGGTGCTGCATATTGTAAGTTTTGAGGTGATTTTTGGAAATTTCATAAAAAGCTGCAAACTGCTGCAAAGTTTTGCATCTTGGTACTTTGGAGTAGAAAGACATGGGTACCTATTTTGAATTCAGGGCAATGTGTACTTTCAAAAAATATATGGCTTTCTGGGTGAGCATACTTTTTTGTAGTGTTATCCCACATAAAATGATGCAAATGTGTTGAAATAACAGAAATGATAGATCATATGGGGGTATGTTCACATTGGGGCCCCTACATGCCACATACTTAGGTAAACCTATACATATTGGACATCAAACTGTTCAGTGGACCCCTGGCGTTCAAATTTAGGATGTTTTATTTGATTACTTTATGACCTGTAGGAGATAAGATACTATAGACTGGAAGCTTTGAAGCAAAATTTTTAAAAATTTCAGAAATTTTGATAAAAAACAATAATTTTATGAACGCATTGCAACTTGGTAGTTTGGAGTAGACAGACAGTTGTGCCTATTCTGGATTCCCCAGAATCTGTTCTTTCCAAAAATGTATAATTTTTTGGGATAAACCTTCTGTCAGTGGAATTTTTGGCCTTGAAATCTAAAGTATGCATTTTTCTGAAGCAGTGTTTTGGAAATTTGGTAGTTTGCTACTGGGAGTTTTTGACCTATACAAGTAAGAAATCTCCATAAAACTATATATATTTGGTATTGGCATGTTAAGAAGACATGGGACTTTCCAAATCAGTTGTATTTTTGTGCATAAAATAATTTTTATTTCTGGTATGTGTGTTTATATTATGGAAAATATGAATTTTTTTTTATTTTTTTTTTTAGACATTTAGAAGCCTATATCTTGTTACAGAATTGGAATTACACAAAAATTCTACCATATTTTGAAAGATTAGGTTGTCCTGAAAAAAATGATATATTTTTTTCCTGGGTAAACTAAAAGTCCCCCTGAGGAAAGGTCCCTAAAGTGAAACAGGGCAAAAATGTTCAAAGACTGTCTGACAATACAAGTTCCACTTAGATCAAAATGGCTGGCAGTGAAAGGGTTAATTACTAACAACCTTACTTAATTAAGCTTTGGCTCTTGATTACTGCTAATTTGATTGATCGCTTTTAATAATTTTCTTTTACATTTCCATATTGATTCACAATATTGATGTTAATTGACTGCTCTAACAATAATTTAGCTATATAAACTGATTGGCAACTAAACACCATGAATTGGAATTGCTGCTATTTTTAATGATCTGTTTTGTAATTGCTGCTTTGATTACTCCTAATTTTTATTCTGTTGACCGGTATTGCTATTTTTTTATTGGACTATTAAGTGAAATCTATTTTTAGTAGATGGTTTAAATAATGATAATGTAAAGGTACTAAGTCTATGGAATAAGTTTTTGGTTTTATGATTTTATGGTAGACTGGCCAGCCACAAGGTAACGATTATGCTCTAACAATTATTAAACACTAAATAACCTGCCATATCATTTATTTTATATAAATGTCAGTTTGAACAAAAATCACAGAACAGACAGGAGGGAATGTAGATATTTACCAGGAATACAGGAACCAAGAAGCTAGGAATACAAACAGATCTAGGAATAAGAGCCAGGTAACAAAATCACAGTCCACAAGAATTTATGGGCTAGAAGAAATGCTTAACATGTACCGTAGGCCTGACAAATACCCCAGTGCCCATATGGGGCCCCAGAATTTTCTGTTGTGATTCCTAGTGTCAGGCTGGGGTGTGCAGGGCCCTCCAGGGCTACAACCTTGGGGGCCTGTGAATCCCACAGCTGCACACCCACCCAACTTGTACCTCTGCTCCGTGCTGCACCCTCACCTGAAACCTGTACCTTTATGCCATGCTACTGCCTGTACTCACTGCAACAAGTCCTGACAGGGTAAACAGCATATATCTATCAATCATATCTATCATATCTATCATATATCTATCTACATCCAAAAAAGAAATAGCTCACAGATATAGTGGATGAAGAATAAGTTAAAAGGTAATTGAGTAAAAAGGAAATAAGTTCACTAATAAGTTAAATAAGCTAAGAGGTAATCACATCAACACATTTTGATCCCAAAGGGACCATCACTAGAATATAAAAATATATAGAGAGAGCGAAAACATTTGATTATTTTGTATTCTCTAATGAATAAAATTTGTCTCGCATCTTATATAAACTGGGTTCCTAATGAGACCGACGGACTCTGTGCCCCTGCATGGAACAACCTTCTGCTCCTCAGGCTGAGCAAAGACAAGATCTATCTGACTAATGTATTTGTATGATAAAAGGTACCTGGCTTTGCTATTGAGGACCATCACAAGGTTAGAATTTAGGTAAGTAAGGAGTACAGTCCGGGTTCATTCAAGATGAAATGGGTACAACTCCATCCCTCCTTATTTAATATTTGTCTGTTTTCTGCTTTCATACACAGGAAGGATTACTTGAAACAATGGTGTCAAGAAGTCAGGAAAATATTTCAGGATTCATCATCCAAGGGTTCTCTGATACTCCTGAGCTCCAAATCTCTCTTTTTGTGCTATTCCTTGGAATCTATCTCATCATTCTGCTGGGAAATCTCATCATATTCTTAGTCATTTCATGCAATCCTCACTTACACACCCCCATGTACATATTCTTGCAGAACCTTTCACTCATAGACATTTCTTTCTCCTCAAATATTTTACCTAATTTGCTACATATTCTTCTCACACAACAAAATAACATTTCATTCTTGGGGTGTATGACTCAAATGTATCTTTTTGTGTCCTTGACTGCCAGTGAAAATTTTCTCCTGACGGCCATGGCATATGATCGTTATGTTGCCATCTGTGATCCCCTTCATTACATTGCCCGAATGAGCAGGAAACACTGTGCTGGGCTTATAACTGCAGCATTCACTGTTGGGTTTGTTGACCCTGTTGGCCATGTTGTACTTATATCTAAACTATCATATTGTGCTTCCCATCTTATTAATCATTTTTTTTGTGATGTCACACCATTGCTAAAACTTTCCTGCAGCAGCACTTTTAGTGTGGAACTTTTTATTTACATTGAAGGGACATTGCTGCCTTTTAATTCCTTCCTCCTTACTCTGACCTCATACATATTTATCATCTCTGCTATCCTGAAAATACAATCCTCAGAGGGGAGACAAAAAGCCTTTTCTACCTGTGCTTCTCACCTGGCCTGTGTGATAACCCTTTATGGGACAATATTTTGCCTGTATATGAGACCCACCACAAGTTATTCCCTAAAAAGAGACAAGTATTTCTCACTGCTGTACATTGTCCTGGGCCCTGTGCTAAATCCTCTTATTTACACACTGAAAAATAGAGATTTTCAATCTTCCCTAAATATATTGAGACAAAAATGTTTATCTCTTATTTTAGATGAGTATTAGTCAATATAAAATGTTAACACTAAGCTATAAGCAGGATAGTTTCAAACTGTGAGAGGGGAGTCACAAAGTTTAGGAATCACTAATCTAGGAAATTGGAGTTACAGACTTCTTTCACTTGAGAAGATCAGAAAATTCTAAGTTTTAAGAGACTAATATAGAAGGAACCGGAAGCAGAATCGAGCTGGAGGTATGTTCAGCAAAATAGACAAGACTGGGACAAGTTGGTTATACAATCCTATATATATGCAGTTTGCATTGTTGAAAAACCCAAAGATCCACAAGTAAACATTGGGGGGGGGGGAGAAGTAGCAAAACAATGATTTAATAACCTTTATTAAAAAGTAAAATGAATGCTCTACATAAAAATTCTCCAAATAAAATCCACAAGTTCATGTGAATAAATGGCCACATGTAAAGTATGAGTGTAAAATATAGATTTGTATAGTGGCATCACTAGCATGGAGCAGACCCTCCACCCCCCCCCCCCCCCCCCCATGGCTCACAATACAATTTCTGGTGTAGTCCTCCTCACATTCCCTGAAATCTTGTTCTCACTGGTATTGGAGGCAAAAGGAGCCTTAGGGGAGCCCATGAGTACGTAGTAGAGATAAGCTAAGATTTTCACATAGTAGAGTTTTGTGGGGAAATCTGTACTTTCGCCAGTGTATACGTGCTGCAATATCATCACATTTCATTCATCCAAAATCAACAAGGGTTTTTGTGGCAGAAAAAAAACACAAGTCTTGGAATGTTGCTATGTGGTGTGTTCCATCAGTAAAAGTTATTTTTTAAACTGAAAGAATTTAAAAAGAGACCCAGATATATTTATGGGCCCTGTGTCTTACATATCAACCAATCAGATTATAAACCTTCCCAGTCATCTTCTGTCTGTTTAAGATGTTGTCCTGATGCCACTTTTGAAAGTAAATTGAGCAGTTGTAGCATAGAGGAAAAGAGCTTCTCTAGCAGAGCCCTGTGTGTGTTATTGGAAAGCTAAAAAAATGCCTTAACTGTAATATTGCCCTCAGTTATATCCATGTACATGACACCCACACACATTATTCACTGGAATAATGTCCTCTGTACATTGCCCTGGCCTTTCAGTAGAATGAGGGAAATAATTTTTGATGTATTAGCTTTTCCCATTAAAAAAGGAAAGACGTGTAATAAATAGTAACAATGACAATAAAATTGCAGCCTACCAGAGGAGTAGTTTGTTTGAAAGTCACCCCTATTTTAAAGCAAGTAATGGGGAGAAAAAAAAGGCTAATAAATCAAAAACTTAAAAAAAAAAATTAGGGCTATAGGATAAGTTGAACTGACATTTTAGAACATGCTTAATGTTAACTTAATTATAAACTGTTTTAAAGTAAACTAATATAGCAAAATAAGTCTGATTAAAGCCAACTTGAAATATTGTCAAAGGTGAAAGCAAGAAATACATGCCTTGCTTGGGCTAAATATAGATAAAATTTACCCAAATATAATATACTTTCCCCCACTATGGAAAAAATTATTGCTGCCAAATCTCTAATGTGTTCTATATAAATAAGTTGCTGTGCAGCCATTGGCTGTAACCATTCAAGGGGAAAAGTGCAACTGGGCTAACATATAATAGATCAGCTCTTTAGAAGGCAATAGTTTAAGTACTTACCCTTTTCCTGGGACATGCATTGTCAAGAAAAGTTTCCACTGAAGTCGCTTGATGAACTTATCAAAACTTTAAATGGCGAAAATGTTGAGCGTAAAAAAAATTTGTCTCCCTCAACTATTCTTTTGACGCCACAACTGTTCTTTTGATGCCCCACAACTTTTTTTTTGATGCCCCGCGACTATTCTTTTGACGCCCCACGACTATTCTTTTGACGCCGCGACTATTCTTTTGACGCCCTGGACTATTCTTTTGATGCCCCGCGACTATTCTTTTGACGCCCCATGACTATTCTTTTGACGCCGCGACTATTCTTTTGACGCCCTGGACTATTCTTTTGACGCCCTGGACTATTCTTTTGACGCCCGCCACTATTCTCTTGACGCCCTCGAGTATTCTTTTGACGCCCGCCACTATTCTTTTGATGGCCGCCACTATTCTTTTGATGCCCGCGACGATTCTTTTGATGCCCAGTGACTATTCTTTTGATGCCCTATGACAATTTTTGGACGCACTGCAAGTTTTTCTGCAAGCAAATTTTTTTTTCCATTTCACAAAACAATCCGCCAATGGCGAAACTCGGAAATTCGCAGATATTACTAGGAAAGAACATTTGACTTTTCCATCACATTCTTAACATTTATTTATAAAGCGCCAACATATCCCGCAGCGCTGTACAATAAGTGGGTTTCATACATTGGACATACAGAGTAACATATAAAGCAACCAATAACCGATACAAGAGGTGAAGAGGGCCCTGCCCAAAAGAGCTTACAATCTATGAGGAGAAAGGGTTGAGACATAAGGTGTGGGAATCGGCAAGATAAAAGTTAAGCAATGTGAGAGGTGTGGCACAGGGTATCACTTTTAGCAGCCTACTGAGGTTATGTTAAACTAATTAAGGGGAAGCTTCTCTAAATAAATGTGTTTTTAGAGATCTTTTGAAGGCAGAGAGATTGGGAGAAAGTCTGACAGATTCTGGGAGCGAATTCCAGAAAAAAAGCATGCCTTTTCCAAGATTTATTATGCGACAAAACTGACAAATCTTAATCTGAAAACACTCCATCTAAAACCTGCCAAGATCAGAAGTCAAGGGCAGTAGTCCCTTTTACAATTGGAAGATCTTTGCTTTGTGGTTTTAGAGGTTTTTGGGGTTTTTTGATGCTGGCTTTTGGCAATATGAAAAAGTTGTGGTTACCGTGTGACAAGATCTTTTGATGAACGACTGCCATTTGTGGAAATTAATTTTTTCAAACAAATATTAATCCAAAAAAAATTAGTTTTAGTAAACCACCCCCTTTAATTGCGTATAACTGCTACTAACCTTGATTAAGCTTTGGCTCTTGATTACTGCTAATTTGATTTATCGTTTTAATAATTTTCTTTTACATTTCCATATTGATTCACAATATTGATGTTTATTGACTGCTCTAACAATCATTTGGCTATATAAACTGATTGGCAACTGAACACCATGGATTGGGATTAATGCTATTTTTAATGATCTTTTTTGTAGTTGCTGTTTTGATTAATTTTATTCTATTGAGAAGTGTTGCTCTATTTATTTTGGACTGTTAAGTGAAACCTTTTTTAGTAGATGGTTTCAAATAATAATAATGTTAAGGTACTAAGTCTATGGAATAATTTTTTGTTTTTTTTATTTTATGGTAGGCTGGCCAGCCACAGGGTAAATATTATGCTTTAACAATTATTAAACTAACACTAAATAACCTGCCATATAATTTATTTTATATAAATGCTAGCTTGAAGAAAAAGCACAGGACAGACAGGAGGGAATGTAGATATATACCAGGAACACAGGAACCAAAAAGCTAGCAATACAAACATGATCTAGGAATAAGAGCCAGGTAACAAAATGACAGTCCACAAGAATTTTTGGGCTTGAAGAAAAGGGAGAATTGTTTTCATACTTACCGTAATTCTTTCCTGGTCACTCTCAATATCAGCATTAAAATTGGGAGGCTCCTCCCACCCCTGCCTACAGCCCAGACTGCCCTCCCTCTCAAAACCTTTAAGTACACTGATAGGTACCTACCTACCTCGTCTAATACTAAGTACCAGACTACAAGGGTGGGAAATGCTGATATGGAGAGTGACCATGAAAGGAGAATTACGGTAAGTATGAAAACAATTCTCCCTTTTCCTGGTCACTCCATATCAGCATTAAATTGGATCTACCAAGCCATGCTGAACCTATGAGGTGAGAACTGCAAAAAACTAATTTAATGAAGAAAACGCCATATGAGAGCCTGAAGCAAAGGCAAGACTACTGGACTTGCACAGGTCAAGCTGATAATGCCTGATGAAGGTCCTGGCTGAAGACCATGAAGCCACCTCACAGATCTGTGCCCATGCTGCCCAGGAGGTTGACACAGCCCTGGTCAGCTTGATAAACCTTTTCAATGCAAATTGTAATCCATCTGCTAATGGTGGAAGTGGCAGCCCCCAGACCTTTCCGCCACCCTGCAGGGATGACAAACAACTTGTCCGACCTCCTGAAAGAATTAGAGACCTCCAGATAATGCTTTAGGCAATGAACTGCGTCAATCTTCTGTAATTCCTCCAAATTCTGCACATCCACAGAAGAAACAGGTAAGGATATCTCCCTTTTTAAATAGAAAGTTGAGACCACCTTAGGCAGGAATGACTTAACTGGCTTGAGTATAATAACTCGGTCATGGAGAAAAGAGATATGCCCGGGTTGGATGAAAGGGCTTGTAACTCCCCCACTCTACGTGCTGATGCGACAGCCACCAGGAATAGAGTCTTTAGAGTGAGAAGCCAGTTGGAAATAGTTTTGAGAGGCTCGGAGGGTGATAGAGACAGAGTCCTTAAAACTAAAGGGAGACTGTCACAATTTCCCTGAGGAGACGCCGTGGAGTACCAGGAAGTTGGGAGCCTGAAGACTGGGTAACCCGGAGTGTAACCATATATCACAGGACTGGTGTCAGAGGCCATGATGATTAGTGAAGAACTTTAATAAACATAGTGAAGTAACAGTGCACACAATGGATATACACACTTGAATAGTTGAATCGGCAGGCACAGATGTAATTCAATTCAGGCCAAAGGTCAGGGCTAGCAGCAAACAAGCGAAGTCGAGGAGAGGCCAAGGTCAAAACCGGGGAATCAGAGCAGAACAAGGAAGGGCACCAGAGAACAGGAACAGGGCAAGGGCAGGAACAAGACTCGGAATCTGGAGCTTGGAACCAGAAGGATAACAAGAATAGACACAGGAACAAGAAACACAGCGGCAGGGTCACAGGAAACAGCTTAATGATCAAGCAAGGGGCAGTGGTCAGGGACTGGCTTATAAAGGGTCAAGATTAGATGGGAAACACATGAGGATAATGAGGTGGGGGAGGAAAGGGACAGACAATAGAATCGGACAGAATCAGCCCAAAATGCCTCCAGTGGCTCAGGAGGCAAATACACATTGCCAGGAACACCCCAAGCTGTCTTTGAATCCCAACTGATCCTGACAGAGACTCCACAGAGGAGGAGACTTGAGAACTGCTGAGAAGAATCTCTTGACCATGGAGTCTTCGGCCCAGGATCTTCCAAACAAGGCTGACAGCGCTGAGATTTGAACCTTGAGGGTTCTGTACTGCAATCCTTTGTCTATACCTTCCTGTAGAAAACTCATGACTTGGGAAAGAGACACTTCCTTCAATGGCAAGTCACTCTGAATCTTTCAGAGAAGAAACCTCTCCAAAATTCTGTAGTAAGCTGCAGAGGTGAAAGGCTTCCTAGCTTTTAACAGGGTATCAACATTTTTGGAGAGACCTAGTCCTGAAAGTCTTTTGAACTCAGCCTCCAGGCCTGAAGGGAAAGAACAGATTGGTTCAGATGTAAGAGAGGACCCTGATTCAGCAGATCTCTTCTCATGGGAAGGGCCAAAAAGGAACTACTGCAAGCTTCAGAAGCAGTGGATACCAGGGTCTGTGAGGACAGTTTGGAGCCACCAGGACTAACTCCACCCTCTCTTGAATGACTTTAAGAAGTTTTCTGGAGATCAGGGGAAATGGGGGAAAGGCATAAGCTAGGCTCAATGAACAGTCCCACAGAAGGACATCCGTGCCCATCATCCCTGGGCAAAAATTCCTGGAGTGTTGAGATGGGTAGCCATGAGGTCGATTCCCAAAGGTCCCCACTTCCTGGACAATTCCTGGAAAACCTTATGATTCAGACCCCACTCGTGATTTGACATGAAAAAAGTCTGCTTCCTAGTTTTTCACCCCAGGTAAGTATTCCGCCGTCTATTAGAATCCTGACCGCAGAGGCCTGAAGAGTCTGAGAAGGACTGAAGGGCCAACTTTGTTGCCCTGATTTCTAGGATGTTGGAAGGGACTCCTGACTGTCTGACCGGCCACATCCCCTGAATCCATTCGGAGCCCAGGTGGGCATCCCTGCCCAGAGTTGAATCCGTAACTAACACCTTCAACTGGGGTTGAAAGAGAGTTTTAATCCCTTTTCTAGATTCTCCTTGGAGAGCCACCACTGGATCATATATTTGAAGGACTGTGTCAGAAGAATGAACTGATCCCAATCCCTCTAGAATCTGTCCCATTGATTCAGAAAAAGAGATTGAGCCAGCCTCATGTGCCCATCTGGTGACTGGGATGGTAGAAGCCATTGTGCCCAGGAGAAACATCAGTTCTCTGGCTGAGACCTGATCCTTCTGCAGAAAAGATTTTGCAAGACTGATGATGGCCGAAATCTTCTGTGAAGGAAGTGTTGAACCAAGCTCCTAAATACACGAGAGACTGTTTTGGAGTTAGCTGACTCTTCTCCATATTCAGGAGCCATCCATGAGCTTCCAGAAAACAGATGACTCTGTCTCAATAAATCAACAGAACCTCGCTGCCTCTTGTCGTCCAAATAATGCCAGATGGAAATACCTTCCAGTCTCAAGGCTGCCACTAGGGTAACTAACACTTTGGAGAACACCCTCGGAGCCGTGGAAAGACCGAAGGGGAGGCAACGAAACTGGAAGTGCTTTCCGGCGATGGCGAAGTGTAGAAAGTGCTGATGGCCCACTGAGATCTGAATATGGAGATAGGCATCACTCAAATCGATGCGAAGTAGCCAATCCCCTGGAAGGATAGCCGAGATGATGGAGAAGATGGACTCCATCTTGAATTTCTGGACCCTCAGATGCTTGTTGATGAACTTGAGATCCAAGATGGGTCTCCATCCCCCTGAGACCTTCTTGACTAGAAAGAGGACTGAGAGAACTTCCTTCCTTTGCTCCTCTATGGGGACTGGGACTACTGCCTTCTCCTCAACCAACCAATCTACATAATGGGTCAGAATCTCTTTTTTCTCCTGAGTTGGGAAAAGAGATGAATTGTTCGACTGACGGAAGAAAGGCGAACTCCAGCCGATAGCCCCTCCTTAAAAACATCCAGGCCAGACATCCAGAAAACTCCCCAACCTGGCCCCTACCTCGCTGATTACGGATGACTAGTCAGGAAGACTAGTGAGATCCACCGCACCCTCTGAGAAAAAACCTGCCACCAGCTTAAGTTCTAACAAATGCAATCGGGACAAGCCCTTTAAATCAAACTTTATTGCTTTCACTGGTAGCTTTCACTGATCTGTATGCTTGATAAAGGGGTAACTTAGTCCCAAAACTTTGCACCTCCACAATAAAGTTTGATTTAAAGGGTTTGTCCTGATTGCAGTTTTGAGTGTCATTGCATTTGCTGCAACTTTGGATTTTGGGAAGGTGCCGATCCCTCTTAGCAGTGTGCACCGGGCGCTTAATTTAAGTTGGAAAGCTAAGGGTGTGCGAGGAAGGTCTCTGGTTCGCTTACCAGCTTAAGTTCTGCCAGGCTTGAAGAGATCTCTTTGATATCAGCACCTTCCTCTAAGGCTCTGTCAATGCCATCAATCCAGAAGGACATAGCTTTGGCCACTGAGATTAAGGTTACGGCAGGCTTACAAGCTGCCCCCACCACCAAAAAACTCTTTCTCAAATCATACTCCACATGTCTGTCCATGGGGTCTTTAAGAGCGTAACAGTCATTGATGGGAAGGAAACATTTGGAGGCTTTCTGCCACTCGGCTTTGATGAGATCCGATACTTCCTGAAAGAGAGGAAAGGTTTGGTGACTCCTGGATGTAGTAGGCAGAACCTTGAGAGTCTTGGAACTATCCGACTCCTGCTGAAGTTTTACAAAAATCCTTCTAACAGGAGCTACAAAAACAAAAAGAAGAGGAAAAAGAAGGAGGGTCCTATATAGCTTGGAGGGCAGAGGCATTTGAGGCTGAGGAATCCATGAAGGAAGACAGAAAGTACCCCAAAACTAAGAGAAATCAAACAAAAATGAGTCAGAGAAATGCAAAAAAAACTAAATAGCCATCAACATAGCCATCAACATCAAAAAAGAAAGAGCTCACAAATATATAGTGGATGAAGAATAAGTTAAAAAGTAATTGAGTAAAAAGGAAATAAGTTCAGTAATAAGTTAAGAGGTAATCACATCAACATTTCAATCCCAAAGGGACCATCCTTATTTTGTATTCTCTAATGCATAAAATTTGTCTCACATCTTATATAAACTGGGTTCCTAATGAGACCGGCGGACTCTGTGCCCCTGCATGGAAGAACCTTCTGCTCCTCAGGCTGAGCAAAGACAAGAAATATTTGATTATGTGCTTGTATAATAAAGGTACCTGGCTTTGCTATTGAGGACCATCACAAGGTTAGAATTTAGGTAAGTAAGGAGTACAGTCTGGGTTCATACAAGAGGCTCTTGCATTATTTATACAAACATACATTGTCCTAATTCTTTTTTCCCAGAATGTTAACACACAGATTTAGGAATAGATGGTTGTATTATGTATCGACCTACAAGACAATACAGATATTGCTATGCACATTATTTTGTCTTATGATGCCATTTACTCCAAGGTAAGTCAGACTATAGTTCCACAGCTGCTACAGAGGATGAAGATTCAAATTCCAATTTTATTTTAAAGAAGTAATAATGCATTTGCAGACCTATAGCATGGGATCTTTTAAAAAATGTAACAGAGGATAAAGAAATTATCATTGGTGCAAAATCAATACATCTTTTGTCTTTAACATTCATCTACAAATCAGTTACAGGGGCATAACATATACAGGTCCTTTTCAAAAAATTAGCATATTGTGATAAAGTTCATTATTTTCTGTAATGTACTGATAAACATTAGACTTTCATATATTTTAGATTCATTACACACAACTGAAGTAGTTCAAGCCTTTTCTTGTTTTAATATTGATGATTGTGGCATACAGCTCATGAAAACCCAAAATTCCTATCTCAAAAAATTAGCATATCATGAAAAGGTTCTCTAAACGAGCTATTAACCTAATCATCTGAATCAACTAATTAACTCTAAAAACCTGCAAAAGATTCCTGAGGCTTTTAAAAACTCCCAGCCTGGTTCATTACTCAAAACCGCCATCATGGGTAAGACTGCCGACCTGACTGCTGTCCAGAAGGCCATCATTGACACCCTCAAGCAAGAGGGTAAGACATAAAAAGAAATTTCTGAACAAATAGGCTGTTCCCAGAGTGCTGTATCAAGGCACCTCAGTGGGAAGTCTGTGGGAAGGAAAAAGTGTGGCAGAAAACGCTGCACAACGAGAAGAGGTGACTGGGCCCTGAGGAAGATTGTGGAGAAGGACCGATTCCTGACCTTGGGGGACCTGCGGAAGCAGTGGACTGAGTCTGGAGTAGAAACATCCAGAGCCACCGTGTACAGGCGCGTGCAGGAAATGGGCTACAGGTGCTGCATTCCCCAGGTCAAGCCACTTTTGAACCAGAAACAGCGGCAGAAGCGCCTGACCTGGGCTACAGAGAAGCAGCACTGGACTGTTGCTCAGTGGTCCAAAGTATGTCATTCGGAAATCAAGGTGCCAGAGTCTGGAGGAAGACTGGGGAGAGGGAAATGCCAAAATGCCTGAAGTCCAGTGTCAAGTACCCACAGTCAGTGATGGTCTGGGGTGCCATGTCAGCTGCTGGTGTTGGTCCACTGTGTTTTATCAAGGGCAGGGTCAATGCAGCTAGCTATCAGGAGATTTTGGAGCACTTCATGCTTCCATCTGCTGAAAAGCTTTATGGAGATGAAGATTTCATTTTTCAGCATGACCTGGCACCTGCTCACAGTGCCAAAACCACTGGTAAATGGTTTACTGACCATGGTATTACTGTGCTCAATTGGCCTGCCGACTCTCCTGACCTGAACCCCATAGAGAATCTGTGGGATATTGTGAAGAGAAAGTTGAGAGACACAAGAGCCAACACTCTGGATGAGCTTAAGGCCACTATTGAAGCATCCTGGGCCTCCATAACACCTGAGCAGTGCCACAGGCTGATTGCCTCCATGCCACGCCACATTAAAGCAGTCATTTCTGCAAAAGGATTCCCGACCAAGTATTGAGTGCATAACTGAACATAATTATTTGAAGGTTGACTTTTTTTGTATTAAAAACACTTTTCTTTTATTGGGCGGATGAAATATGCTAATTTTTTTGAGATAGGAATTTTGGGTTTTCATGAGCTGTATGCCACAATCATCAATATTAAAACAAGAAAAGGCTTGAACTACTTCAGTTGTGTGTAATGAATCTAAAATATATGAAAGTCTAATGTTTATCAGTACATTACAGAAAATAATGAACTTTATCACAATATGCTAATTTTTTGAAAAGGACCTGTATAAACTCTAATATGCTGTAACAAAGGGCATTAGCACAATATATTTATAAAATAAACAGGAGCCATTGACCAAAGGAAAAAAATATGGAATTCACCATACGCTGGCTAATCAGAGCAAAGGCATGTTTATTTAAAAAAGTAAGCCGTTTACGTTGAAAAAGGACTTTTTAAATTAAACTGATTGCAGCGGATTGAATAGTGATGTGATTGCAACTGAACGGTTTCTCCCTCTTTTGTATTGTTAATTAATGTATTTAAGTATCATACACATGTAATCAGTGTAGTTTGTACAAACGTTTACTAGATAAAGTATCACAATGCATTGGCAAATTCTGTAATATTAAACATAATTAAAAAATAAATATCCATAGATGGGGAAGTTTACAGCATGTTAGATAATATAATGCTTCTTCCTTTAAAATTTGAGTGTAGAAGTAGGAGCAGGGGTTTCCAAGCCCATCCCTGTAGTTTGTACTAAGTAAGGTCAGGAACCTTAGATCAATGTCCCACAGTACATAAGCACAAAATGTGAGTTAACTTTGCTCAAGATGAAATGGGTGCAACTCCATCCATCCTTATTTAGAATATCTCTGCTATTTTTTTGCTTTCATACAAAGAAAGAACCGGTGAAAAAATGGTTGCAAGAAGTCAAGGAAATGTTTCAGGATTCATCATCCAAGGGTTCTCTGATACTCCTGAGCTTCATATCTCTCTTTTTGTGCTATTCCTTGGAATCTATCTCATCATTCTGCTGGGAAATCTCATCGTATTCTTAGTCATTTCATGCAATCCTCACTTACACACCCCCATGTACATATTCTTGCAGAACCTTTCACTCATAGACATTTCTTTTACCTCAAATATTTTACCTAATTTGCTACATATTCTTCTCACACAACAAAATAAAATTTCATTCTTGGGGTGTATGACTCAAATGTATGTTTTTGGGTCCTTGGCTGCCAGTGAATACTTTCTCCTGACGGCCATGGCATATGATCGTTATGTTGCCATCTGTGATCCCCTTCATTACATTGCCCGAATGAGCAGGAAACACTGTGCTGGGCTTATAACTGCAGCATTCACTGTTGGGTTTGTTGACCCTGTTGGCCATGTTGTTCATATATCTAAACTATCATATTGTGCTTCCCATCTTATTAACCATTTTTTCTGTGATGTCCCACCATTGCTACAACTTTCCTGCAGCAACACTTTTAGTGTGGAACTTTTAATTTACATTAATGGAACATTGTTTTTTTTCAATGCCTTCCTCCTTACTCTGGCCTCATACATATTTATCATCTCTGCTATCCTGAAAATACAATCCTCAGAGGGGAGACAAAAAGCCTTTTCTACCTGTGCTTCTCACCTGGCCTGTGTGATAACCCTTTATGGGACAGTACTTTGCCTGTATATGAGACCCACCACAAGTTATTCCCTAAAAAGAGACAAGTATTTCTCACTGCTGTACATTGTCCTGGGCCCTGTGCTAAATCCTCTTATTTACACACTGAAAAATAGAGATTTTCAGTCTTCCCTAAATAAATTGAGGCAAAAAGGTTTATTTCTTTTATTTTAGATGAGTATTAATCAATACAAGTTGCTAACACTAAGCTATAAGCAGGATAGTTTTAAACTGTGAGAGGGGAGTCACAAAGTTTAGAAATCACTGATCTAAGGAATTGGAGGTTCCAATTGCCGAATGTTACAGACTTCTTTCCCTTCAGAAGATCAGAAAATTCTAAGTTTTAACAGATTAATAAATGAGGAAAAGGAAGCCTTCGCGGAATCGAGCTGGAGGTATGTTCAGGACAAGTTGGTTATACAGTCCTATATATACATATATGTATTCAGTTTACATTGCTGAAAAACCCAAAGATCCACAAGTAAACATTGGGGGGGAGAAGTAGCAAAACAATGATTTAATAACCTTTATTGAAGAGTAAAATGAATGCTCTACATAAAAATTCTCCAAATAAAATCCACAAGTTCATGTGAATAAATGGCCATATGTAAAGTATAAAATATAGATTTGTATAGTGGCATCACTAGCATGGAGCAGACCCCCCCATGGCTCACAATACAATTTCTGTAACACCTATAGTCCCCCGCACATTCCCTGAAAACTTGTTCTTACTGGTATTTGAGGCAGAAGGAGCCTTAGAAGTTCCTAACAGGGGAGCCCATGGGTACGTAGTAGAGATAAGCTAAGATTTTCACATGGTAGAGTTTTGTGGGGAAATCTGTACTTTCGCCAGTGTATACATGCTGCAATATCATCACATTTCATTCATCCAAAATCAACAAGGGTATTTGTGGCAGAAAGAAAACACAAGTCTTGGAATGTTGCTATGTGGTGTTTTTCATCAGTAAAAGTTATTTTTTAAACTAAAAGAATTTAATAAAAAACCCAGATATATTTATGGGCCCTGTGTCTTACATATCAACCAATAAGATTATAACTCTTCCCAGTCATCTTCTGTCTAAGAAGTTGTCCTGATGCCACTTTTGAAAGTAAATTATGCAGTTGTAGCATAGAGGAACAGAGCTTCTCTAGCAGAGCCCTGTGTGTGTTATTGGAAAGCTAAAAAAAATGCCTTAACTGCAATATAATATTGCCTTCAGTTATATCCATGTACATGACACCCACAAACATTCACTGGAATAATGTCCTCTGTACATCGTCCTGGCCTTTCAGTAGAATGAGGGAAAGAATTTTTGATGTATTAGCTTTTGCCATTAAAAAAGGAAAGATGTGTAATAAATAGTAACAATAACAATAAAATTGCAGCCTACCAGAGGAGTAGTTTGTTTGAAAGTCGTCTCTATTTGAAAGCAAACAACAGGGAGAAAAAAAAAAAGGCTAATAAATCAAAAACTTTAAAAAAAAAATAAAATTAGGGCTATAGGATAAGTTGCAAAGAGAGGGGGATTGATCAATGCACATTCCTTGGTCCCCTGTTTCATAAGTAAATTATCTATGCTAGTGCATGTATTGATAAAATACAGGGGTTTTTAGTTACAAAATTATGATCATAAGATTGGTAAGCCACTATAACATGTCAAGGTAAACCCCGTATGGTGGTCCTATTTATTTACCTCTGGTCATATTTTTCAAAGGCTGGCACTCCCGTGCACTATTGCCATTCTTGACCTGGGGGCTGGTTTGAGTCAGAGGGCTTAGTCACTCCCATGCCTTCAGCTTTTATAGAGAGAGATTGACAGGACCACAGCTTGGTTCTACAGGCTTAATCCTCCCCCGCTTGTAGTTTTTAAAGGGGAAGACTGCCCATTAACCAACACTTTTTTTTTAAAGACCATCATTAAAGGTACGGGTGTGGGGGTGCTAACCCACATGGAAGTTTGGCCATTCTTCCTGCAGAATAACTCTGCTAAAATACACAGATACACAGAAAGGGGTTGTGGGAGCACTCCAAGGCTAAATAGAGTATACAAATACAATGGAAGTGCGACTGATCTGCCCAAATTAACTACAAGCATACAAAAAGAGAGGGGGATTGATCAATGCACATTCCCTGGTCCCCTGTTTTATAAGTAAATTGTCTCCCACAACCCCTTTCTGTGTATAGGATAAGTTGAACTGACATTTTAGAACATGCTTAAAGTTAACTTAATTATAAACTATTTTAAAATAAAATAAAATAGCGAAACAAGTCTGATTAAAGTCAACTTGAAATTGTCAAATGTGAAGCAAGAAAACATGCCTTGCTTGGGCTAAATTTAGCCAAAATTTACCCAAATATAATATACTTTCCCCTACTATGGAAAAAATTATTGCTACCAAATCTCTAATGTGTTCTATATAAATAAGTTGCTGTGCAGCCATTGGCTGTAACCATTCAAGGGGAAAAGAGCAACTGGGCTAACATATAATAGATCAGCTCTTTAGAAGGCAATAGTTTAAGTACTTACCCTTTGCCTGGGACATGCATTGTCAAGAAATGTTTCCACTGAAGTCGCTTGATGAACTTACCAAAACTTTAAATGGTGAAAATGTCGAGCCTAAAAAAAATTGTCTCCCTCGACTATTCTTTTGATGCCACGACTGTTCTTTTGATGCCCCGCGACTATTCTTTTGATGCCCCGCGACTGTTCTTTTGACGCCCCGCGACTATTCTTTTGACGCACCGCGACTGTTCTTTTGACGCCCCGACACTATTCTTTTGATGCCGCCACTATTCTTTTGACGCCCTCGACTATTCTTTTGATGCCACGACTGTTCTTTTGATGCCCCGCGACTGTTCTTTTGATGCCCCGCGACTATTCTTTTGACGCCCCGCGACTGTTCTTTTGACGCCCCGCGACTATTCTTTTGACGCCCTCGACTATTCTTTTGATGCCGACACTATTCTTTTGACGCCCTCGACTATTCTTTTGATGCCGACACTATTCTTTTGATGCTGCCACTATTCTTTTGACACCTGCCACTATTCTTTTGACGCCCTCGACTATTCTTTTGATGCCCGCCACTATTTTTTTGATGCCCTTGACTATTCTTTTGAAGCCTGCCACTTTTCTTTTGACGCCCCGTGACTATTCTTTTGACGCCCTGTGACAATTTTTGGATGCACGGCAAGTTTTTCTGCGGCAAATTTTTTTATCTGTTTCGCAAAACAATCCGCCAATGGCGAAACTCGGAAATTCGCTGTGAGTCCATGCCTGGTGAAACATTTCGCCCATCACTAGGTATCACCTTTATACCACTTGTTATTTTTTATTTCAAAAGGGTTACCCTGTAAACATTGCAACTTACTTGTAAATGTCACTGTATGTTGTATATACAAAGTATTTCCTACACTGTTTTAAGTGTTATAGTACAAGATTGTGTCAGTTGTAATGTTAACAAAAGACTGTTACATCATACTTATTTCTGGCTACAAAACATCACAGTACTATTAAAAATAAATTGTTCTTTCCAGATATTACTAGGAAAGAACATTCTAGTCAGAATTGGCTTGGGCAAAACTGAAACCCTTTTACTGACTACCTTCTCGCTGGTATCAAGATACTTGAGAGTCTTGACTTTTCCATCACATTATTAACATTTATTTATAAAGCGCCAACATATCCCGCAGCGCTGTACAATAAGTGGGTTACATACATTGGACATACAGAGTAACATATAAAGCAATCAGTAACCGATACAAGAGGTGAAGAGGGCCCTGCCCAAAAGAGCTTACAATCTACGAGGAGAAAGGGTTGAGACACAAGGTGTGGGTATGGGCAAGATCAGAGTTAAGCAATGCGGCACAGGGTATTGCTTTTAGCAGCACACTGAGGTTTTGTTAACCTAAATAAGGGTAAGCTTCTCTAAATAAATGTGTTTTTAGAGATCTCTTGAAGGCAGAGAGATTGGGAGAAAGTCTGACAGATTGTGGGAGCGAATTCCAGAGAAGGGGGGCAGCCCTTGCAAAGTCTTGAATGCGAGTGTGTGAGGAGGGAATGAGAGAGGAGTTGGGGAGCAGGTCAGTAGGGGGGTAACAAGTGGGTTGGATGGAATCTAGAGATAAGTTCAAAGATGTAGGGTGGGGCAGAGTTATGGACTTCTTTGAATGTGTTACATAGGGTTGAAAAAAGACCAGAGTCCATCAAGTTCAACCCATCCAAGTAAACCCAGCACACACAACCCACACCTACCAATCTATACACTTACATAAACTATATATACAACCAGTAATACTAACTGTAGATATTAGTATCACAATAGTCTTGGATATTCTGCTTGTTCAAGAACTCATCCAGGCCCCTCTTAAAGGCATTAACAGAATCTGCCATTACCACATCTCTAGGAAGGGCATTCCTCAACCTCACTGCCCTCACCGTGAAAAACCACCTACGCTGCTTCAAATGGAAGTTCCGTTCCTCTAATCTAAAGGGGGGGCCTCTTTCAATGTGAGATGAATGTGCTTTGAATGTGAGATGTGATTGAATGTGATGATGATTTGATGCCCTCAGTTTGGCACCAAAACCCCATATTTTTAAGATTTAATCAGTTCTACTTTTCCAGATTATTGGTTTTCCTTGTTACAAGTGCTTGGGTTTGCTCAAAATACAGGGGCACTACAGAAATGTAGCACAGGGTGCTCTTCTGCCTATAACAAACCCATTTTAGCAATGTAGGACTCTAGTTTACTCAGCTGGTGTGAGTTTGTACTGTTGGGAGTTTCCCAGAGTGCCCGGTGACAGGCAAGGGTGCCAGTTAAGTAGACACGGCACAAGATTTAAAGTTTACAGGCCAAATGCACTGTTCAGGCAGGGGTGAGGCAAATAGGGATAAGCCAGGCTCAATTTGAGCAAAGAATGAGTAACATTTTATACCTTCGGGAATAGTGACTGTTTTGCATTTAAAGTTAATTTCAACATAATTAACCCTGAAGGGGGTCTTTACTAAAATTCACATTTTTTCAGTTTAGGCTTTTTGTCACCAAAAACATATTTAGAATGTATACTGTATATTCTATATTTATAATGTGTAGAATAACTTTTCTAAGATTTATTATGCGACAAAACTAACAAATTTGAATCCAAAAATATTCCATCTAAAACCTGCCAAGATCAGAAGTCTAGGGCAGATGTCCCTTTTACAATTGGAAGATCTTTGCTTTTTGATTTTAGAGGTTTTCGGGAGTTTTTGATGCTGGCTTTTGTGTGACAATACGAAAAAGTTGCGGTTTCCACGTTTTTTCATTTGTGCTTTTCCAGTAAAGATCTTTTGATAAACGGCTGCCATTTGTGGAAATGAATTTTTTCAAAAAAATATCAACTTGAAAAAAATGAGTTTTAGTAAACCCTCCCTTTAATTGCGTATAACTGCTACTAACCTCAATTAAACTTTGGTTCTTGATTACTGCTAATTTGATTGATCGATTTTAATAATTTTCTTTTACATTTCCATATTGATTCACAATATTGATGTTTATTGACTGCTCTAACAATCATCTGGCTATATAAACTGATTGGCAACTAAACACCATGAATTGGAATTGCTGCTATTTTTAATGATCTGTTTTGTAGTTGCTGCTTTGATTACTCCAAATTTTTATTCTATTGACAATTATTGCTATATTTATTTTGGACTGTTAAGTGAAATCATTTTTAGTAGATGGTTTAAAATAATAATAATGTTAAGGTACTAAGTCTATGGAATAAGATTTGGTTTTATGATTTTATGGTAGGCTGGCCAGCCACAGGGTAGATATTATGCTTTAACAACTATTAAACACTAAGGGGCCCATTTACTTACTCACGAACGGGCCGAATGCGTCCGATTGCGTTTTTTTCGTAATGATCGGTATTTTGCGATTTTTTCGGAAAATTATCGCGACTTTTTCGTTACCAATACGATTTTTGCGGAAAAACGCGAGTTTTTCGTAGCCATTCCGAAAGTTGTGATTTTTTCGTAGCGTTAAAACTTGCGCAAAAAGTTGCAATTTTTTAGTAGTGTTAAAACTTGCGCAAAACATCGCGCCTTTTAAGTTTTAACGCTACGAAAAAAGCGCAACTTTTCGCGCAAGTTTTAACGCTACGAAAAAATCGCAACTTTCGGAATGGCTACGAAAAACTCGCGTTTTTTCGCGCAAATCGTATTGGTAATGAAAAAGTCGCGATAATTTCCGAAAAGTCGTATAGGCGCCGAAAAAATCGCAAAAAATACGAAAAAGTCGCAAAATGTTCGTTTTCCAATCGGAATTTTTCCAATTCGGTCGGAATTCGTGTCTTAGTAAATCAGCCCCTAAATAACCTGCCATATAATTTATTTTATATAAATGTCAGATTGAACAAAGAAATCACAGGGCAGACAGGAGGGAATGTAGATATATACCAGGAACACAGGAACCAAGAAGCTAGGAATACAAACAGATCTAGGAATAAGAGCCAGGTAACAATCACAGTCCACAAGAATTTATGGGCTGGAAGAAATGCTTAACATGTACTTTAGGCCTGACAAATACCCCAGAGCCCATTTGGGGCCCCAGAATTTTCTGTTGTGATTCCCAGTGTCAGGCTGGAGTGTGCAGGGTCCTCCAGGGCCTCCTTGGGGGCCTGTAAATACTACAGCCCTACACCCACCCAACTCGTACCTCTGCTCCGTTCTGCACCCTCACCTAAAACCTGTACCTTTGTGCCATGCTACTGCCTGTGCTCACTGCAACAAGTCCTGGCAGGGTAAACAGCATATATCATATCTATCTATATCCAAAAAGAAAGAGCCCACAGATAATAATGAATGAAGAATAAGTTAAAAAGTTATTGAATAAAAAGAATTAAGTTCAATAATAAGTTGAATAAGTTAAGAGGTAATCACATCAACACATTTCGATCCCAAAGGGACCATCATCAGAATATAAAAATATATATAGAGAGCAAAAACATTTCATTATTTTGTATTCTCTGATGAATAAAATTTGTCTCACATCTTATATAAACTGGGTTCCTAATGAGACCGGCGGACTCTGTGCCCCTGCATGGAACAACCTTCTGCTCCTCAGGCTGAGCAAAGACAAGAAATATTTGATTATGTGCTTGTATAATAAAGGTACCTGGCTTTGCTATTGAGGACCATCACAAGGTTAGAATTTAGGTAAGTAAGGAGTACAGTCTGGGTTAATACAAGAGGCTCTTGCATTATTTACACAAAGATACATTGTGTGTGTGAACATTCTGGAAAAAATGTTTGAAAAAAAAAATGAATTAGATTACATTTAGGAATACATGGTTGTATTATGTATTGACCTACCAGACAATACAGATATTGCTATGCACATTATTTTGTCTTATGATGCCATTTACTCCAAGGTAAGTCAGACTATAGTTCCACAGCTGCTACAGAGGATGAAGATTCAAATTCCAATTTTATTTTACAGAAGTAAAAATGCATTTGCAGACCTATAGCATGGCATCTTTAAAAAATGTAATGGAGAGGATAAAGAAAATATCATTGGTGCAAAATCAATACATCTTTTGTCTTTAACATTCATCTAAAATATATCAGTTACAGGTGCATAGATGCAAAAATAGTTGGCTAAGACACATTATACATTACACCAGAGTCATGGTGTGCTCCCTGTGTCTGGGTGGGTTTCCTCCAGGTATCTCCTCACAATCCAAACTACACAGGCAGCAAAACTGGCTCCAGAAGAAATGTTCCCCCCATGTGTGTTTATGTGGGGACTGCTGCAAAAAATATATATAAACTCTAATATACTGTAACAAAGGGCATTAACACAATATAATTAAAAATGAATAAATAAATAATAGCCATTGACCAAAGGAAAAAAATTACAGAATTCACCGAACGCAGGCTCATCAGAGCAAAGGCATGTTTATTTAAAAAAATAAGCTGTTGAAGGACTTTTTTTTCTAAATTAAATTGATTGCATTGGATTAAATAGTGATGTGATTGCAACTGAATGGTTTCTCCCTCTTTTATATTGTTTATTAATGTATTATATACATGTAATAAGTGTAGTTTTTACAAAAGTTTACTAGATAACGTATCACAATGCATTGGCAAATTCTGCTATATTAAACATAACTAAAAAAAAAATATTCATAGATGGGGAAGTTTACAGCATGTTAGATAATAAAATGCTTCTGCCTTTAAAATATGAGTGTAGAAGTAGGAGCAGGGGTTTCCAAGCCCATCCCTGTAGTTTGTACTAAGTAAGGTCAGGAAAATTGAACCTTAGATCAATGTCCCACAGTACATAAGCACAAATGTGAGTTAACTTTGCTCAAGATGAAATGGGTGCAACTCCATCCATCCTTATTTAGTATATGTCTACTATTTTTTGCTTTCATACAAAGAAAGAACGGCTTGAAAACATGGTTTCAAGAAGTCAAGGAAATGATTCAGAATTCATCATCCAAGGGTTCTCTGATACTCCTGAGCTTCAAAGCTCTCTTTTTCTCTTATTCCTTGGAATCTATATCATCATTCTGCTGGGAAATCTCATCATATTCTTAGTCATTTCATGCAATCCTCACTTACACACCCCCATGTACATATTCTTGCAGAACCTTTCAGTCATAGACATTTCTTCCACCTCAAATATTTTTCCTAATGTGCTACATATTCTTCGAACACAACAAAATAACATTTCATTCTTGGGGTGTATGACTCAAATGTATGTTTTTGTGGCCTTGGCTTGCAGTGAATACTTTCTCCTGACGGCCATGGCATATGATCGTTATGTTGCCATCTGTGATCCCCTTCATTACATTGCCCGAATGAGCAGGAAACACTGTGCTGGGCTTATAACTGCAGCATTCACTGTTGGATTTCTTGACGCTGTTGGACTTATTGTCCTTACATCTAAACTATCATATTGTGCTTCCCATCTTATTAACCATTTCTTCTGTGATGTCTCACCATTGCTAAAGCTTTCCTGCAGCAGCACTTTTAGTGTGGAACTTTTAATTTTTATTAATGGAATATTTTTTTTTTTCAGTTCCTTCCTCCTTACTCTGACCTCATACATATTTATCATCTCTGCTATCCTGAAAATACAATCCTCAGAGGGGAGACAAAAAGCCTTTTCTACCTGTGCTTCTCACCTGGCCTGTGTGATAACCCTTTATGGGACACTATTTTGCCTGTATATGAGACCCACCACAAGTTATTCCCTAAAAAGAGACAAGTATTTCTCACTGCTGTACATTGCCCTGGGCCCTGTGCTAAATCCTCTTATTTACACACTGAAAAATAGAGATTTTAAATCTTCCCTAAATAAATTGAGGCAAAAAGGTTTATTTCTTTTATTTTAGATGAGTATTAGTCAATACAAGTTGCTAACACTAAGCTATAAGCAGGATAGTTTCAAACTGTGAAAGGGGAGTCACAAAGTTTAGGAATCACTGATCTAAGGAATTGGAGGTTTCAGTTGCCGAATGTTACAGACTTCTTTCCCTTCAGAAGATCAGAAAATTCTAAGTTTTAACAGATTAATAAATGAGGAACAGGAAGCAGTCTCGGAATCTAGCTGGAGGTATGTTCAGGAAAATAATGTAAAAATATATATAAATAACGTAAAAATATATAAATGAGGGCTAGTCATAAAGGGACTAGGGACAAGTTGGTTATACAATCCTATATATATGTAGTTTACATTACTGAAAAACCCAAAGATCCAAAAGTAAATATTGGGGGGGAGAAGTAGCAAAATAATGATAACCTTTATTGAAGAGTAAAATGAATGCTCTACATAAAAATTCTCCAAATAAAATCCACAAGTTCATGTGAATAAATGGCCATATGTAAAGTATGAGTGTAAAATATAGATTTGTATAGTGGCATCACTAGCATGGAGCAGACCCCCCTATGGCTCACAATACAATTTCTGGAACACCTATAGTCCCCCGCACATTCCCTGAAATCTTGTTCACTGGTTTTGGAGGCAGAAGGAGCCTTAGGCGGACAATCCGTACTTTCATAGTTACATAGCTAGTTACATAGTTACATAGGGTTGAAAAAAGACCAGAGTCCATCAAGTTCAACCCATCCAAGTAAACCCAGCACACCTAACCCACACCTACCAATCTATACACTTACATACATAAACTTTACATACAACCACTAATACTAACTGTAGATATTAGTATCACAATAGCCTTGGATATTCTGCTTGTTCAAAAACTCATCCAGGCCCCTCTTAAAGGCATTAACAGAATCTGCCATTACCCCATCTCTAGGAAGGGCATTCCCCAACCTCACTGCCCTCACCGTGAGAAACCACCTACGCTGCTTCAAATGGAAGCTCCTTTCCTCTAATCTATAGGGGTGACCTCTGGTGCGCTGATTGTTTTTATGGGAAAAAAGAACCCCCCCATCTGCCTATAATCCCCTCTAATGTACTTGTACAGAGTAATCATGTCCCCTCGCAAGCGCCTCTTTTCCAGAGAAAACAACCCCAACCTCGACAGTCTAACCTCATCGTTTAAATCTTCCATCTCCTTAACCAGTTTAGTTGCACGTCTCTGCACTCTCTCCAGCTCATTAATATCCTTCTTAAGGACTGGAGCCCAAAACTGCACTGCATACTCAAGGTGAGGCCTTACCAGGGACCTATAAAGAGGCAAAATTATGTTCTCATCCCTTGAGTCAATGCCCTTTTTTATACAAGACAGCACTTTATTTGCTTTAGTAGCCACAGAATGACACTGCCTGGAATTAGACAACTTGTTATCAACAAAAACCCCTAGATCCTTCTCCATTAAGGAAACCCCCAACACACTACCATTCAGTAGATAGTTAGCGTTTATATTATTTCTACCAAAATGCATAACTTTGCACTTATCAACATTGAACCTCATTTTCCAGTTTGCTGCCCAGTTTTCCAATTTTGTCAAATCACTCTGCAAAGCGGCAGCATCCTGCATGGAACGTATAGTTTTGCACAATTTTGTGTCATCAGCAAAAATAGAAACAGTACTCTCTATGCCCACCTCCAGGTCATTAATAAACAGCAAAGGACCAAGGACTGACCCCTGCGGTACTCCACTAACCACACTGGTCCAATTAGAAAATACATAGTAACATAGTAAGTTGGGTTGAAAAAAGACATACGTCCATCAAGTTCAACCATAATGCCTATATATAACCTGCCTAACTACTAGTTGATCCAGAGGAAGGAAAAAAACCCCATCTGAAGCCTCTCTAATTTGCCACAGAGGGGAAAAAATTCCTTCCTGACTCCAAGATGGCAATCGGACCAGTCCCTGGATCAACTAGTACTAAGAGCTATCTCCCATAACCCTGTATTCCCTCACTTGCTAAGAATCCATCCAGCCCCTTCTTAAAGCTATATAATGTATCAGCCAGCACGACTGATTCGGGGAGGGAATTCCAGAACTTCACAGCTCTCACTGTAAAAAATCCTTTCCGAATGTTTAAATGGAACCTCCCTTCTTCTAAACGGAGTGGGTGCCCTCGTGTCCGTTGGAAGGACCTACTGGTAAATAAAACATTAGAAAGGTTATTATATGATCCCTTTATATATTTATACATAGTTATCATGTCACCTCTTAAGCGCCTCTTCTCCAGTGTAAACAGACCCAACTTGGCCAGTCTTTCTTCATAACTGAGACTTTCCATACCCTTTACCAGCTTAGTTGCCCTTCTCTGGACCCTCTCTAACTCAATAATGTCCCGTTTGAGCACTGGAGACCAAAACTGAACAGCATATTCTAGATGAGGCCTTACCAGCGCTCTGTAAAGGGGAAGAATAACCCCCTCCTCCCGTTAATCTATACCCCTTTTAATACAGCTCAAAACCTTGTTTGCCCTTGCAGCTGCTGCCTGGCATTGCTTGCTACAGCCAAGTTTATTATCTACAAGGACTCCAAGGTCCTTCTCCATTATGGATTTGCCTAGTGCAGTCCCATTAAGGGTATACGGGGCTTGCATATTTTTACATCCCAGGTGCATGACCTTACATTTATCCACATTAAATCTCATCTGCCACTTAGCTGCCCAGATTGCCAGTTGGTCAAGATCCTGCTGCAGGGATGTCACATCCTGGATAGAACTGACTGGTCTGCAGAGTTTTGTGACATCTGCAAACACTGATACATTACTCATAATACCCTCCCCTAAGTCATTTATGAACAAATTAAACAAAAGTGGACCCAGTACAGAACCCTGAGGGACCCCACTGAGAACCTTATTCCAAGTAGAGAATGTACCATTAACAACCACCCTCTGTACCCGATCCTGTAGCCAGTTTTCTATCCATGTGCAAACGACTTCACTAAGACCAATAGACCTTAGCTTAGAAAGCAGTCGTTTGTGGGGAACGGTATCAAATGCTTTGGCAAAATCCAAATAGATGATATCTACTGCCCCCACACTGTCCAGCTTCTTACTTACCTCATCATAAAAAGCAATTAAATTGGTCTGACATGACCTGTCCTTCATAAAGCCATGCTGATTACTGCTCATAATGCCATTCTCCACTACATAATTTTGAATGTGATCCCTTAACAAGCCTTCAAATAACTTGCCCACCACGGATGTCAAACTTACAGGCCTATAATTGCCAGGCTGAGATCTTACTCCCTTTTTAAATATGGGAATGACATTCGCCTTCTTCCAATCCCTAGGTACCATACCTGATGAAAGTGAGTCTGAGAATATCAGAAACAAGGGCCACTGCAATTCTGCCCCTAGCTCTCTCAGTACCCGAGGGTGTATTCCATCTGGCCCAGGTGCCTTGTTTACATTTATCGTGTGTAACCCTTTAAGCACCATATCCTGTGCCAACCACTGTGTAGTTGGAGCTGAGGCAACAGTGCAGCTATTGGGTGGGACTTGTCCCACTGGCTCCTCCTACTGTATACACAGAAGAAAAGAACTGGTTAAGCACATCTGCCTTTTCTGTATCCGCTGTAACCATATTGTTATTATAACTCAATGGGGCCACACCCTCAACCTGCATCTTTTTACTATTAATATACTTAAAAAACTTTTTGGGGTTAGTCTTGGCCTCGGCCGCGATGCGCTCCTCATTTTCTATCTTTGCCTTCCGGATTGCTGTTTTACAACACTTGTTATAGTGTTTATAATCATTAAACGCAGCTACTATCCCCTCTGACTTATATTTCTTAAAAGCTTTCCTTTTTCTCCCTATTAACTTCTTTACCTCAGAGTTAAGCCACATAGGGTGATTCTTAACACTTCTACTTTTTCTTATTAATGGAATAAATTGAGAACAGTAATGATTTAATATCATTTTAAATGACAACCATTTCTGCTCTGTGTTTTTATCAGAAAACATAAAGCCCCAATCTATGCCCTGAAGCGCTGCCCTTAAGGAGCTAAAATTTGCCTTCCTAAAATTCATTGTCTTTGTTGCCCCCGTGTAAATTTGTTTCCTGCACCAAACATCAAATGAAATAACATTATGGTCACTATTACCCAGGGGTTCAACCACTTGCACATTTGCTATACGTTCTGGGTCATTAGAGATCACTAGATCTAGTATAGCATGGTTCCTGGTTGGCTCCTCAACAACCTGTGACATAAAGCTGTCATGCAGAAAGTTTATAAACTTGTTCCCATTTACTGTCCTGGCAGTACTATTGCCCCAGTCAATATCAGGGTAATTAAAATCCCCCATTATTATCACTTGCCCCAAACTAGCAGCCTTTTCTATTTGCAACAGGAGCTGGGCCTCCTCCTCTTCGCTTACATTAGGGGGTCTATAGCATACCCCTACAATTAGTTTGGTAGATTCCTTACTATCTGTGAGAAGCTCAACCCATAAGGATTCAGCTCCCTCTGTTAACCCCATCACTTCCTCCCTAATATTTGCTTTTAATTCCTGCTTAATGAACAGACACACTCCTCCTCCTTTTCTATTGCCCCTGTCCCTCCGAAACAATGTATACCCCCCAAAATTAACTGCCCAGTCATGAGACTCATTCAACCAAGTTTCAGCAACTCCAATCACATCATATTTCCGCTCCAACGCCAGTACCTCCAGCTCTCCCATTTTACCAGTCAGACTCCTTGCATTGGTAAACATACATTTAATACTGGTTCCGGCGTGAGAATGACGTGTAAACAACTTATGGGCCTCCCTGCCATTATCAGTATCCCGAAGCAAGTCTCCTCCCCCATTTTCCCTTACTATGCCCACTACCTCATCTATCCTGTCTCCCACAGAATTTCCCTCTGCACCCTCCCCCCCCACTCCTAGTTTAAAATCTCCTCCAACCCTCTAGCCATCTTTTCCCCCAAAGCAGCTGCCCCATCATCATTGAGGTGCAGCCCATCCCTGGCAAAGAGCTTGTAGCCGATTGAGAAATCAGCCCAGTTCTGGAGAAACCCAAAGCCCTCCTCCCTGCACCAATCTCTCAGCCACGCATTAATCTCCCTAAGCTCCCGCTGCCTTCTTAATGTTGCTTGTGGCACAGGTAATATCTCTGAGAAAATTACCTTGGAAGTCCTCGCCCTCAACTTTGCACCTAGCTTTTTAAAATCGTTCTTGAGGACTTCCCCCCCTCCTCTAACTTTGTCATTGGTACCTATGTTCCATTTACCACCACTCTTTGTAATCTATCCTTCAGCCAGTTCTCTATCCAATTACAAATATGATGTTCTAGGCCAATATTCCTCAATTTGATCATTAACCTTCTTTGAGGTACTGTATTAAACGCTTTAGCAAAGTCCAAGTAGATGACATCAACTGCCATTCCAGCATCGAGGTTCCTACTCACCTCCTCATAAAAGGCAACTAAATTAGTCTGGCAAGATCTGTTACGCATAAAACCCTGCTGGCACAAACTAATAGTATTGTGAACTGCAATGTATTCAAGTACCCTATCCCTTATTACCCCTTCCAAAAGATTTCCTACTACTGATGTCAGACTAACAGGCCTATAGTTTTCAGGCTGAGAACGGGATCCCTTTTTAAATAACGGCACCACATTAGCAATCCGCCAGTCTCTCGGCACCATGCCAGACCTCAATGAATCCTGAAAAATTAAGTGAAGAGGCTTGGCAATCACAGCGCTCAGCTCATTTAATACCCTGGGATGAATCCCATCCGGTCCTGGACCTTTGTTTACCTTTACATGTTCACCAGTGAATACGTGCTGCAATATCATCACGTTTTCATTTGCCCAAAATAAACAAGGGTTTTTGTGGCAGAAAAACACAAGCCGTGGAATTTTGCCATGTGGTGTGTTTCACCAAAAAAGTGTTTTTTTAACCGAAACAATTTAAAAAAAGACCCAGATATAATTATGTGCCCTGTGACTTACATATCAACCAATCAGATTAGAAACCTCCTCAATCATCTTCTGTCTTTTTAAAAAGCTGCCCTGATGCCACTTTTGAAAGAAATTGAACAGTTGTAGCATAGATGAACAGAGCTTCTCTGCAATGTAATATTGCCCTCAGTTATTTCCATGTACGTTATACCCACAAACATTATTCCCTGGAAAGAGACATCTTTTGCTTCTGTACATTGTCCTTGCCCTGTGCTCCTCTTATTTACACACTGAAAAATACAGAAAGTAATCTTTCTTTAATAGAATGAGGAAAAGTATTTTACACAAGTATTGGTTTATGCCATTAAAAAAGGAAAGATGTGTAAGAAATAGTAATAATAAAATTGTAGCCTACCAGAGGAATAGTTTGTTTGAATGCTGCCCCTATTTGAAAGCAACGGGGAGAAAAAAAAAGGCTAATAAATAAAAAAAACTAAAAAAAAAAAATTAGCGCTATAGGATAAGTTGAACTGACATTCTATAACATGCTTAAAAGTTAATTGTTTGCTGCCAAAACTGATGTGTTCTATATAAATAAGTTCCCTAGGACATGCATTGTCAAGAAATGTTTCCACTGAAGTTGCTTGATGAACTTATAAAAACTTTAAATGTAAAAAGAAAAAACTTTCACTTTCTGGTACTACTGGTCCTAAACGAGCATTTAGAATTATTCAAATAACCTGCTGTAGCCATAGAGGACCATATTTAATGTCCATTAGCAGCTGGATAGCCCACCCACTGCTCCCATCAGAAGGACCCTCCCAGAATTTTAAAAGATCAACCTCAACCCCATACTGGCATCTTTGTAACAAACTCCCTCCCGGTGCAGGCAGCCTAGGGTTTTTTTCTTTGAAACTATTATCTCCCCCAACTGGAGTATGGGCTCTATTAGCCCACACCTCCGGTGGGGGGAACCATTTTTGTAGTGATAACTGCCCTTTAAGTAGACGCATAGTTTGTGATGCCTAAATTATCATAATAGTACCACATGCTTCAGTAAAAACCATCAATCAGTTGAAACAAGAGGTTAAATGGTTAAGGAAATAAGAAATTGATCAATATATTATAATCCCCCAAGTGTGCCATCAGGTTCCCTCCTTAAATGCCTACTATAATTTATATAATAAGCTGCTGTGTAGCCATGGGGGCAGCCATTCAAGCTGGAAAAAAGGAGAAAAGGCACAGGTTACATAGCAGGTAACAGATAAGCTCTGTAGAATACAATAGTGTTTTATCCGTTATCTGCTATGTGCCTGTGCCTTTTCTCCTTTGAATGGCTGCCTCCATGGCTACATAGCAGCTTATGTATATAAATTAGTAGATGGCTTTAAGTATGGCTAATGTTAAGGTACTAAGTCTATGGAATACATTTTTGGTTTTATGATTTTATGGTAGGCTGGCCAGCCACAGGGTAAATATGATTTAACAATGATTAAACACTAAGGGGCACATTTACTAACCCACGAACGGGCCGAATGCGTCCGATTGCGTTTTTTACGTAATGATCGGTATTTTGCGATTTTTTCGGAAAATTATCGCGACTTTTTCGTTACCAATACGATTTTTGCGAAAAAACGCGAGTTTTTCGTAGCCATTCCGAAAGATGCGATTTTTTCGAAGCGTTAAAACTTGCGCAAAAAGTTGCAATTTTTTCGTAGTGTTAAAACTTGCGCGAAACGTCGCGCCTTTTAAGTTTTAACGCTACGAAAAAAGCGCAACTTTTCGCGCAAGTTTTAACGCTACGAAAAAATCGCAACTTTCGGAATGGCTACGAAAAACTCGCGTTTTTTCGCGCAAATCGTATTGGTAACGAAAAAGTCGCGATCATTTCCGAAAAGTCGTAAAGGCGCCGAAAAAAATCGCAAAAAATACGAAAAAGTCGCAAAATGTTCGTTTTCCAATTGGAATTCTTCCAATTTGGTCGGAATTCGTGTCTTAGTAAATCAGCCCCTAAATAACCTGCCATATAATTTATTTTGTATAAATGTCAGTTTGAACAAAAATCATTTTGAAAAAGAAAAGTCATGTTTTCCCATGACAATATTACTTTAAATATATATGGATAGATAATGAGCTGATTATTGTGTATTCCCTGAGGAATTCCCTGTGTCTCACTGGTTATATAAACTGGGTTCCTAAAGAGACCGGCAGACTCTGTGCCCCTGCATGGAACAACCTTCTGCTCCTCAGGCTGAGCAAAGACAAGATCTATCTGACTTATGTATTTGTATGATAAAAGGTTTTGATAGGAGCACTGCAAGGTTAGACTTCAGGTAAGTAATGGAGGGCAGTGTGGGTTCATACAAGAGGCTTTTGCCCCGATTACTATTCCTTGAATGTAAAAAGATTAGTAAGTGAGGTTAGAATTTTTAAAATAAGGTAGGGTAGCTTTACATAGAGATGACTGAACAATCTTTGCAAAAGAACATTATTTTAGAAAATTAAGAAATGTTTAAGGGGTTCTAAAGGCAAAAAAATAAACTTTTCTTCACTTAAAAAGATAATAAAAATCTGTTGCATACTTGAATCTTTACATAGCAGCTGCCTGCAATACATGGACACAATCATCCCTCCACTGAGTCCTGAAGGGCAGGAAAGCCGAGTGTGGGGTTGTTTCTCACTGAGGTTGGCCTTAGGGTTATCTTTATGGCTATGGAATAAAGGGAAAATGTTTTGCTTATTTTTCAGCTTGAGGGGCGAGATGCAAGACGCTCTTCATAGACTTTCATTGTCATCATGGCTTTAGCAGCGCAACATGTCGGGCAATTATTCCACAGTGAAATTCATCAGTGAGAAAAAAAAAATGATTTAACTTCTCTAACTTTGATGTAACTGTGCTGTATCTTATATTTGTATTTATTATTGTACTGACTCCTGTTTTTTCTGCTGCCATTATACAAAGGGCTATAAGTTAAGTTGGGTTGAAAAAAAGACCAAGATCTTTCAAGGAGAACCCTTCCCAGAAAATCTCAGTGCACACACACAGACCCATTCCAACCTACAGTACCTTTACCCTCACTACATAAATTATATATACCAATATTAATACTAACTGTAGATATTAGTATCACAATAGCTTTGGATATTCAGCTTGTTCAAAAACTCATCCAGGCCCCTCTTATAGGCATTAACAGAATCTGCCATTACCCCATCACTAGGAAGGGCATTCCCCAACCTCTCTGCCCTCACCGTGAGGAACCCCCTACCCAACATCCCCCGGCAGGGCATTCCCCAACCCCACTGCCTTCACCGTGAGGAACCCCCTACCCAACATCCCCCGGCAGGGCATTCACCAACCCCACTGCCTTCACCGTGAGGAACCCCCTACCCAACATCCCCCGGTAGGGCATTCCCCAACCCCCTCACTGCCCTCACCGTGAGGAACCCCCTACCCATCATCCCCCGGCAGGGCATTCCCCAACCTCACTGCTCTCACCGTGAGGAACCCCCTACCCAACATCCCCCAGCAGGGCATTCCCCAACCCCCTCACTGCCCTCACCGTGAGGAACCCCCTACCCATCATCCCCCGGCAGGGCATTCCCCAACCTCACTGCTCTCACCGTGAGGAACCCCCTACCCAACATCCCCCGGCAGGGCATTCCCCAACCTCACTGCCCTCACCATGAGGAACCCCCTACCCAACATCCCCCGGCAGGGCATTCCCCAACCTCACTGCCCTCCCCGTGAGGAACCCCCTATGCTGCTTCAAATGGAAGCTCCGTTCCTCTAATCTAAAGGGGGGACCTCTGGTGCATTCATTGTTTTTATGGGAAAACACAACACCCCCTATCTGCCTATAATCCCCTCTAATGTACTTGAACAGAGTAATCATGTCCCCTCGCAAGCAACTCTTTTCAAGAGAAAATAACCCCAACCTCGACAGTCTAACCTCATAGTTTGACCCTTTCATGTCCTTTACCAGTTCAGTTACAGTCTCTGCACTCTCTCCAGCTCATTAATATCCTTCTTAAGGACTGGAGCCCAAAACTGTCCCCATATTTAAGGTGAGGCCTTACCATAGACCTATAAAGAGGCAAAATTATGTTCTCATCCCTTGAGTCAATGCCCTTTTATACAAGTCAGTACTTTATTTGCTTTAGTAGCCACAGAATGACTCTGCTGAGAGTTGGACAACCTAAAAACATCCCAACAATTAAGGTTCCCCCCAACATGCTACCACTTAGTGCAGTGCTGTCCAACTGGTGGCCCGCGACCCCCCTCTGTGTGGCCCCCCACCTGTCTGGCTGCTTTGATGCCTTATCTTGTGTAAGATTTAAATGGTATCAATATTGAGATTAACTGGCCCCCTGCATGGTTCTAACCTTAGATTCAGGCTGTAATCCCCCCGTATTGTTTAACAATGTAATCCCCTGTGTTGTTCACACCTTTTACACAGTATCTAGTAGAATTAAGTCTAAAACAACTGGACTTTTCTGAGTTTTTTCTTTAAAACGTTTCACCACTCATCCGAGTGGCTTCTTCAGTTCAAATGACTGGTAGGGAATTCCCCGGTATTTAAACTCTTGATGGTAGTACAGTCACCAAATCAAACCAAATCAAAGACCAGCAAAAAGACCAGACTAAAAAACAGAAGGGAGGAACACAGCAGGCGAAGCAACTTAGTCATTCCATATGTTGCTGGAACATCAGAAAAACTTAGGAGAATTTTTAACAAACATCGCATTCCTGTGTTTTTCAAACCCAGCAACACCCTGAGACAAAAGCTGGTGCACCCTAAAGACCCTACACCCAAGCACATGAAAAGTAATGTGGTCTATGCTGTCCAGTGTAGTGAAGAGTGCTCAGACTTATACATTAGGGAGACAAAACAACCTCTCTGTAAGAGAATGGCCCAACATAGGCGGGCAAACTCCTCAGGACAAGACTCAGCAGTCTATCTACACCTCAAAGAAAAAGGTCATTCTTTTGAGGACAGTAATGTGCATATTTTGGACTGAGAGGACAGATGGTTTGAAAGAGGTGTGAAAGAGGCCATTTATGCCAACCTGGAAAAACCATCCCTGAACAGAGGAGGGGGCCTGAGACACCGCTTGTCACCAACATACAATGCCACTTTGACATCCTTACCCTGGCAGTTTCACAACAGTTCACACTTCCAGTCATGTACTTTGAAGGATTAACCCCTGCATCAATGAGAATCATGGTACCATTGTGATTGGATCATACCTTATTAAACCTGTCAGTTTCAGCCAACACCTAACTGAACAAGTTCAATGGAACCATTGTGATTGGATGTCTGTGACTGTACTACTATCAAGACATATTTTAAAACCAAGAAACCTGCTTCTAATTATCTAATTATAAGTCACTTACTTTTGAGCGTGAGGGGAGTTTTACATTCTGTCTCTAGGCTGTGGACAGTTATCACAAGCAGGTTAACTCTCCTGTCCTGGAGATCACAGCCCAGAAAAAGTAGCTGTGGGTACCTGGTCATGCCTGCTGTATGATACTACACGGATCAGTAGGTCTACTATCACTCCAACATGTGTTAAAAACAAAATGTCACTGCTGGTGTACATATGGGATGGGTATTCCCTTTTCTTTAGTAGTGATCTATTTCTACTATCATTTGCTTTCATACACAGGAAGACTTGAAAAATGACCTCAGGAAGTCATGAAAATGTTTCAGGATTCATCATCCAAGGGTTCTCTGATACTCCTGAGCTTCAAATCTCTCTTTTTGTGTTAATCCTTGGAATCTATCTCATCATTCTGCTGGAAAATCTCATCATATTCTTAGTCATTTCATGCAATCCTCACTTACACACCCCCATGTACATATTCTTGCTGAACCTTTCAGTCATAGACATTTCTTTCTCCACAAATATTTTACCTAATTTGCTACATATTCTTCTCACTCAACAAAATAACATTTCATTGTTGGGGTGTATGACTCAAATATATGTTTTTGGGTTCTTCACTTGCAGTGAGTACTTTCTCCTGACGGCCATGGCATATGATCGTTATGTTGCCATCTGTGATCCCCTTCATTACATTGCCCGAATGAGCAGGAAACACTGTGCTGGGCTTATAACTGCAGCATTCACTGGTGGTTTTGTTGAACCATTTGGCATTGTTGCACTTATATCTAAACTATCATATTGTGCTTCCCATCTTATCAACCATTTCTTCTGTGATGTTGCACCATTGCTAAAACTTTCCTGCAGCAGCACTTTTAGTGTGGAACTTTTAATTTACATTGAAGGGACATTGCTCATTTTCAATTCCTTCCTCCTTACTCTGGCCTCATACATATTTATCATCTCTGCTATCCTGAAAATACAATCCTCAGAGGGGAGACAAAAAGCCTTTTCTACCTGTGCTTCTCACCTGGCCTGTGTGATAACCCTTTATGTGACAGTTATTTGCCTGTATATGAGACCCACCACAAGTTATTCCCTGGAAAGAGACAAGTATTTCTCACTGCTGTACATTGCCCTGGGCCCTGTGCTAAATCCTCCTATTTATATATTGAAAAATAGAGAGTTTCAATCTTCTTTTAATAAAGTAAGAAATCTTGTAATGCCAACCAATAAAATCTCAATCAAACCAGAGTAGTCCCCATTAGCCCATACTGATAAGATGAATTAATATAGTCTAAATTTTCTGCAGGTCACTGGTTTAATTTTAGGCAGGACCTTCATCTTTTTTTTAGGCACATTTAGCTGTGCCAAATATATCATGCATACAGTGAGGGATGTTTCATAGTTTAAGAACCATTGATCTGAGTGAAGGCAGTAAAAAAACACGTTTCGATTGTGCTAAAATAAATAAATGCTTGATGTTTCCAATTGCAGAATCTGGCAGATGTTTGGGTTTCTTTTAAGTCAAGTGCATCTTATGTGTACTAAACTCTTAGAATTCTAGGAAGGGTTATTCGGCTAAAAATAACGGGTAAAAAATTGTCTCAGAGTTTGTTATTTGAACTTAAATTTTCAAACTCAACCAACATCTCATAAATGTAAGTGAAGTAAAGATGGCAACTGAAAACTGCCAAGTTTCTTTAGAAATAAATGGAAACTTTATCTGATCCATTCAAGCATGTTTGTTTTTTTAGTTTATTAGTCCTGATTTTAATGGAAGAATGCAGTTTTCAATAGTGATCACCTTTTTCCAAGTGATTTTAATGAACCCTTTTGAGTCTTAAATATGTAAAAAAAAATGTGATCAAGGAAAAAATGTAGATATGTAGTTAACTCTAGTTTTCTAGAAACACTAAATACAGAAAGATCCCTTATCCGGTAAACTACAAGTCTCGAATGTTCTGAATAACAGGTCACGTACTGTACCTGTACTGTATTTGAAACCCTATTTAAGAATAACAAGGCAGACAAATAAAACTCCTCATTTAACATTTTTTGGTGCCCGACTCTCTAATGTCCAAATCCAATGACATTCTGTGAATTTTTTTGTATAGTCACTTCTATCACTACTATCCACATTATCCAACACCATCCAGTTGACGGCAGATACATTACCCAAATATTGAAAAAGTGCTTGACTGAAGTTGTCTCTCCTTTCTTCGTCTTTTCTTTTTCCTGGTCCTGCTCTGTACTAAAACTTCTAGTTAGTTTTATGTTCTTTCAATCACACCCTCACTTTGAGTGGCCTGTCCTACATAAATTAAGCCCCAAGAGCACCTAAAATAATATATTACCCCAGTTGTATTATACATATTGTACCCATAATAGGAATTTTATGACTGTTATACGGATGAGTAACACCATGAAAGCACACCCGTTTGCACATTATCTACTGTATATGGGAATGTACCTACTGGATTGTGCACTCCCACAAAATTTTCCACTTTTTTATACACATCTTTCTCATCATTCTTAACTACCTATGATTTTACTCCTTTTATATGAAAATAACAGGGAACTGAAAACACGTTTCCAAACTTTGGATCATTCCTTAGAACATTACATTATGTATTCACAACTTTTTTTAAACCTCTAGGAATAGTACAGTATCTGTAGTGCAATACAATATACCGTATATACTCGAGTATAATCCGATCCGAATATAAGCCGAGGTACCTAATTTTACCTAAGAAAACTGGGAAAACGTATTGACTCGAGTATAAGCCTAGGGTGGGAAATGCAGCCGCTACTGCTAAGTTTCAATAATCAAAATAAATACCAATAAAATTACATTGAATGAGGCATCAGTGGGGTATAAGTTTTTCAAAATTTATTTCAAAGAAAAACAGTAAACTAGCTCTGTAAGCGGAGAAGAGGGTCAACAAAAACAATATGGTATCAACAATGATACCTTGAGAGTACTACCCCCTTAGCTCAATTAGCAACCAAGCTAAAACACAAAGAGTTAAAGTCCTTCAAAACTATATATAGTTTATATAGAATATAAAGTGCAATGTCTAGTGCAGAATGGGAGAGGTGAGGATGGTAGATGAAGATGAATTTGAGAGTGGGCCAGGGCACTGGAGAGTCTGGTTGCGGGGGGGCCTAATTTGCACACAAAAGACAGAGGGTGCTGGTCTGGAGGGACCCATGGCACCCGACTCAAGTATAAGCCGAGGGTGACTTTTTCAGCCCATTTTGGGTGCTGAAAAACTAGGCTTATACTCAAGTATATACAGTAAATGATTTCCGATGTAAACTATGTAAACTATGGTTTTCAGATATACCCAACTCACAACCAGTTTTATGATATAAAGAAATCTTTCCTCCACTATCTGAGTGGGGGAGTTTGCTCTAGATTACCATACAGGAATATGTTCTAATAGTTTGTTCTAATAGGTCCCCATCTTACAGGGGAAATTAGCTTGCTTAGGTTGCGAAGTCTGATTGGTTCAGAGTAGCTATGAGCTAAATTTTTCACCAGGCATGGATGGGAGAAAAAATGAGGTGGTTAAAAAAAAATAATGTGCATCCCAAAAAATTGTCGCACAACAATTTTTTTACGCCCATCATTTAATGCATTTCGTGAATTTTTCACCGTTTCACGACAGCAAAACAGGACAGATTGCCGAGAACTCGTTCAGAGTACCCAAGAAATTAGCTTGCCCAGAATTGTTCAGTGAAATCTCATCTATGACTCTGCAAGTGCCTAGGCATATAATCTTCCAATGAAGTTGGCTTTTTTGGCCAGGTGACTCAAACTTCATGTAAATACTGCAGCTCTTCAGGGAAACCTCCGTTGAACCTCACCACCTAAACAAAGCTAAGTTTTAAGTGTTATAGCATTTTTATTCACTAAAGTGCATTTAGCATTAGGATTGTTTGTTGGTAGCCATTTTGTTTTGTAAAGTAGTACATGTTTTATAAGCCAATGTGTAGGTGTTTATTTCCTTTGATATATTACTGCCATTTCTTATCACTACAGTATCAAACATGGTGATGAAAGGTATTCTATCTCCTTCTTTTTGGGACTTATTACTTTTTCTTGATAGTTCAGTTCTCAGTTTGTTGGTTTTATAAAGTGATCCATTTCCTGGATTGGATTTGTCATTCAATTGACAATGACTAATTTAAATCCAACAAAAAATTGTGTAAATATGCCAAAATAACCTGAACAAAAAGTATCACACACATACCTCATATATTTAATATTTGCAAATACAGTATATGCCATGTTATCACCATCTAAAGTAGATTACAGACAAAATTAACATGGTGGGTAGGTATCTTGGATGCACAGATACAAATCTTAAAATTTCCACCCCATCTTTATGTGGTATAGAAATGTATAAATCACACACATCTAATGGACATAAAAATATTTGCTCAGCAGAAACAAATATTTGGTAGTATCTTCAGAAGTATCTAACAAAATACTTCAATAAAATCTCACTGCATTTGATCAACATTATTAGCAAGGTGCTAAAACACAAAAATAGGTAATTTGGGTAACAATTAAATGTTGGGCACCCTTGGGTGGAAATGCAAAATCTCACATTTTTTGGCTGATATGCACCAATACATGTGAGACTTCACATTTCCAGCCAATATCCTCCAAGTTTGCCTGTATCAAGGTGGAGACAATGCTTCCAGGAGCAGGCAAGGTAGTAGGCCAGTGCCAGTGTAGGGGCTAATTCTTGGCCTGCATTTTTCCACAGTTTGAGAATCAGCCCTGTGTGGCGCTAGCCTAAAGGAGGAAATACTAACAAAAATTAAAGATGTTACTAGCCTTTTATATAAAGAATGTATTATAAAATTATTACAAAGGAGGAGTTCCAAAGAACACCTAAGATCACACCAATCGATTCAGATTTTGAAATGGACTGCACTTTTTTTTTAAGGAAATGGGACTACAAAGCATAGACTAAATTCAGACATTGTCAGAAGATTGAAGATATGCTTACAATTCCAAAGTTTTCTTTATCCTTTCATACCTAAAATAATGATTTGATTGAAAGATATACTACTACATTTTGTTCTTACCATATCCTTCCCTACTGATCTGAATCCACCTCTCTGTAGAATAATAAACTTTGATAGCAATAGTACACATTAACTGCAATCCAGTTAGTATTGGTATTTGCCTCTGGCTTTTGCCCTGTTGATACAGCTAAGCACCACCCTTAGCTTAGGAGGCACTTATACCGCCTTACCTTAAGAGGCATTATACCACCTATAACTGCCAGGAACATTTCTACCAAGGGGTTTTATTCAATAAGCCTGCAGCGGCATATTACTGAACCCCCATTTTACTCAACCCTTTACCCCGCCACTTTTAATCTGGTATCAAGTCCTACTTGTAACCGCATTGCTATATGTGTAAGTTAGGTTAAACATGACTTCTAGACTGTGGTATTATATGTTATAATGTTAATGGTTCAAATGGATGTGTCAAAAGAGCCTAGATCTTTGGTGAATGCAAAAAGAATAATGACACAATTGAGATATTATCCCTTAATATTCACAAGCATCAAGAAGAAAGCATAAGAAAGCAACAGGAGTGATGACAATAATACATCATTTTGCCATTTTCAGCTGATATAAAAAAAAAAAACCTGCTCATTAATGGCAAAGTTGCTGTATTGATTGTAACAATTGCCAATGTTTATTCACTAAATCAAAGCCAGCTAAATCAAGGACGACAATTCTGACTGCATTAACGGAAGGTCTGGTGATAATGGGAGGAGAATTAAACCTTACATTAAATTCTTGATTGGGTTTTTCTAGTACTAAATTAAAGTGAAATAATTACTTTCAGATATGCATCTAGTATACATATGTAGGTTGCTCTATCCACAAACCAAATACTTTACTACTGCTACTCCAAAACGCATTTTTGCTACTCAAGAATTTTTTTTATCTCAATACTGGATATACATTTTTACACAGGCAAGGCAAGTAACACTTGTGCATTCTCTGGTTTAGGGTGACCAAAGCCCTTGAAAATTGAGGGACACGTCTAGAAAATCCAACTGGAAGGGCTGCAATTAATTGTACATGCAAACAGTGCAGTTTTGTAACATGCATTTCACGTGATCTGGTCAACCTACTGGTTACTATTAGTTTCAAGACCCACCCCCAGAAAACCAGCCCGGAATATGACTGGAAGCTGAGCGATACAATTTTACACCAGCTTAAGATAGAGAATTAAAACAGCAAGCCTTACTAGATAACACCTTCCCTGATATCTCACCAGTGTTGGGCTAAACTCCATGTACGTCAAAGACAAATCAATGCCACCCTCCCCCCTCACAGGCACACACACCCAAGATAGTGCCGAGTTGAGCTAGGGAGGAGAGACAAACAACATTCAAACAACATTCAATTGTGTTGAGATTTTGCAGTGAAGGAACAAAAGTGAATGGTGAAATATTGCTTCTACACTGTGTAGAAGTGTATACTACATCAATGCAAACTAGTGACAACGCTACTGGGACTGCTACAAGCAAAAGGTATTGTTTTATTTACTGGGGATACCATTTTAGTTTCCAAGTCACCATAGAAGGAAAATTAAATGCGCTATCATCCCCAGAGGACTTACCTGCATTCTGTTAAACCTGCAGAATCGACGAACTAGAGGTCAAGGACCGTGAAATTCTTCTAAATACCACAAATCTCTGCTCTCCCAAGACTCCTGGACAGAGGTCTCCACTCCTAAAAGCAAACAGAAAAAACATAGGATTACCCCTGAAGAACAATCCAAATGAAACATGAACAATTATCTGAGAAGCCTTATGATGGGCAACAATGCTGGATAAGTACAACACAGTCTGATTGATAACTGTACTGAATTTTTTTTAATTGTATTTCTGGATGGAACTAGTTGGAGACCCCCCCCAACCAATACAGGAAAAGCCTGCAACCTTGCAAGACTTTGGAAATACCCCATTTGTGTTATATTTTTTCAGTTATAAATTTTCAGAAACTATTTGTTTTCGTTTGTCATACTACTACACAGGTTAATATATCTTGGTTGGGATCAAGTACAAGGTACTGTTCTATTAATGGACTGATTTTCTATTGGACTAATTGGACACTGTGTAAAGGGAGGCGGGATTGTCTTTTGCTATAAGTGTATGGGGTGCACTTTGATTGTATCCTGACGAAGGGAGGGTGTATCCCCCCCAAAAAATGTTGATCAAGGTGGTCACAATAAATGGGGTAAGCTCCCCGACTGCATATGTTTGTATGTGCGCCTCCATTGCAGTAACCATTCGATTGAAGTTAAGGACCTGCCAGTCCTACAGAAAGCAATTTACTGCTTGAAAGGGACCTCATTCGTCTGTGTACCACCAACAACTTCAACCAGGATAAATATAGGATTACATTTAATAAAAAAACATATCTTTTAATTAAAAATTCCCATCATTTAGTGACCCTAACTTATTAAAGCAAAATTCAAGAGATACCTAATAACATATCTATGCATTGAATTGAATAAGAAGAGGACATTTCTAACACATCCGAGCTTTGTCAAAGGCTATCTTACCGCCCCCCCCACCACTGCACAATTTAAACCTATTGAGCCTGCCCACCACAAGGCAATGGGCCAGTGCTGGTTGTATACACTGACAGACCTGACTCCATGAAGTCAAAACTGTAAAATCTCAATGTAGAAATACACCATATAAAATCTTTGGGGGGGCAATCCTGCTATTAAAGTGATGTAAATTTCATGGTTCCAGGTATTCACTTTTTTATGCATCTTGGTGTTCACTTTTTTGTGTCTTTTTTAATAAATGAGGAAACATTAGTCATTTATATGAGTTTAAAAAAAACCTCTAAAATTACATAAATCGGAATATTTTATAAATCTGCCCCTGTGTATCGGCAGTTTCCAGTATCCATTCACTAGTAGATAACAAGTAATGGGAACAAAATGAGAGAATGACAGGATAACATAAGATATGTTTATCCCGGATGAAGTGGATGGTGGTTGAAGAATGAAGTCTCTTTTGATTACACAGTAACATAATTGTTAAGACTGGAAAAAGCCACAGCACTTAATCTATGTTGTGAAAATGAGCTGATTATTGCCAATTCTCAGAAGAATTCCCTTTGTCACACTGGTTATATAAACTGGGTTCCTACTAGACGGGCAGACTCTGTGCCAATGTATGGAAGAACCTTCAGCTCCTCATAGATAAGCATAGTCAAGAAATACTTGACCAATGTATTTGTATGATAAAAGGGACCTGGACTTACTAGAAACATCACGTTAGAATGTAGGTAAGTAATGGAGGGCGGTATTGGTTCATACAAGGGGCTTTAGTCTTGATTTCAATCCAAGAGTACAAAAAATGATTTGTGTTAATATTCTGTGAAAAATAACATTAGCATTAAAAACAAATAATTACAGAGTAGACTTAACATTAGACGGTTGATTTATGACTCCATATACGAGAATTAATAAAGGCAACAACTGCAAAAGAAGTCTGGTGGTACAGCTTCAACTTTATGGAACTATTATTTTTAATTGTCATTTTTAATTGCCACTCCGTAAAAGAACTTTTAGTTCCTTAGGCTACACAAAGACACAAATGATCTGATTAAAGCTGGCCATACATTAAATCTGTGTATGTAGTGTGTTTCTGACGATATCCTTGGGGGATATACATTCGTACAATCAGTGTCTGCCAACTAATTGACGTTCAGAACATCCTCCGATTTGTTATTTTTAGGGCTGTATCCTACAATTTCAGTCTGAATGTGAGTTTTAGATTTTTGCATTTAAACGTATGATTGATATCTGAATGTTCTTCGGAAGAAGACAAAAATCTAAATGTGTATGGACACCTTAATGTGTTAATGACCAGGGATCCACAACCTTTCTTACTCGTGAGCTGCAGTCAAATGTAAAAAGACATGGAGAGCAACACAAGCACCATAAAAGTTCATGGAGGTGCCAAATAAGGGTTGTGATTGGCTATTAGGCAGCCTCTATGCACACTATCAGCTTACTGGGGGCTTTATTTGGTAGGAAATCTTGTTTTTATTCAACCAAAACTTGCCAGAAAAAGTTTTGGTTCACTATCATTGTTGAAGTCAAAAGGCTTTTTTTTTCTTATTCCAAATGCTTACAGTCAGTGGGAGTTTTTTCTCACTCTAAATATACTTTAGTGGGTGTTTTTTTCTTATTACAAATGCATTAAAGTAAAAAGGAGATGGCTACCTACACACCAATATTACATCAAAAAATACATTTGTTAGTACAGGAATAAAAGCACGTGCACAGTACATTCTTTGCAGATAAAGGTTTCTCTCTGCAGAGGCGGCATGTGCCGGAGTTGGAGTGATGACAGCAACCTGGGCAACGAGCCATGGGGTCCTATGATGCAATCGCAATGTGTCTGCTGCTTGTCCTGCTTTTTCTCCCCCCCAGCGCCGCTGCCCACTCACTTCCTGCTGAGGGCTGCTGCACAGAGGACCCTACAAGCAATCCTTGCTTCCATCCTGCCCCTATGTAGGAGATATGATGCTGCAAAGTGGAAGCTTTGAGGGGATTTTTGGAAATGACATCAAATTGGCCAACTTTTGGAAAGCTTTGTGGCTTGGTACTTTGGAGTAGAAAGACACGGGTACCTATTTTGAATTCAGGCAAATGTGTACTTTCCAAAAATATGGCTTTCTGGGGTGAGCATACTTTTTGTAGTGTTATCCCACATAAAATGATGGAAATGTGTTGATTTTCCAGGAGCTAAAATGACAGAAATGATAGATCATATGGGGGTATGTTCACAGTGGGGCCCATACATGCCACATACTTAAGTAAACCTATACATATTGGGCATCAAAATCTTAAGGAGACCCCTGGCGTTCAAATTCTGGGTGTTTTATCTAGGTGCCTAATGCTATGTAGGAGATAAGATGCTGCAAAGTGGAAGCTTTGAGTTAATATTTGGGAATGTCATAAAAATCGCAAAATTTAGGAAACCTTTGCAGCTTGGTACTGTTGAGTAGAAAGACATGGTTACCCATTTTGGATTCGGGGGGAATGTGTACTTTCCAAAAATGTATGACTTTAAGGGGTGAGCATACTTTTTAATAGCTTTATCCCACATATAATGATGTAAATGTGTTGATGTGTTGATTTTTCAGGAGCTGAAAAGACAGAAATGACAGCTCATATAGGGGAATGTTCACATCGGGGCCCCTGCATGCCACATACTTAGGTAAACCTATACATATTGGGCATCAAACTGTTCAGTGGACCCCTGGAGTTCATATTTAGGGTGTTTTATTTGGTTACTTTATGACCTGTAGTATATAAAATACTATAGACTGGAAGCTTTGAAGCCATTTTTTTTTGAAATTATTCAAATTTTGATAAAAACCAATAAATTTAGGAAAACATTGCAACTTGATAGTTTGGAGTAGACAGACAGTTTTACATATTTGTGATTCCCCAGAATCTGTTCTTTCCAAAAATGTATAATTTTGTTGGATAAACCTTCTTTTAGTAGAATTTTTGGCCTTGAAATCTAAAGTATGCAGCTTTCTGAAGCAGTGGAAATTTGGTAATGTACTGCTGGGAGTTTGTGACCTATACAATTGACAAATCTCCATAAAACTATATATATTTGGTATTGGCACGTTCAGGAGACATGGGACTTTTTTGTTTCTGGTATATGTGTTTATATTATGGAAATATGATGGAATTGTTTTTTCATGTTTTAGACATTTAGAAGCCTATATCCTATTACAGAATTGGAATTACACAAAAATACCATTACCATATTTTGAAAGTTTAGGTTGTCCTGAAAAAAATGATATACTATCTTCCTGGTTAAACTATAAGTCCCCATGAGGTAAAGGCCTCTAAAGTGAAACAGTGCAAAATGTTCAAAAACTGTTTGGCAATACAAGTTCTGCTTTGACCAATATGGTTGGCAGTCAAAGGGTTAAATGGCAGAGTGAATTATTTGCTATGTAAACAGTGTAATTTAGAAATAAAAACTACACCATAAAAATCATGACAGAATCCCATTAAAGTCAATGGATTTTTTTCTCACTCCAAATGCATTTTATTTTTGTCAGAATTTTTCAGCGAATCAATGCCTAGTGAAAAAATACGCTCATTGCTATCAAAGAGAAAATGGTTATATTTTATAAACATTAGAATTATTTGATTAAAATTGACTCCATGAAAGATGGCCTTCCTGTAATGTTACTGGCATGTTATCAAGGCATTAGTTAAAATAGGGTCCAGTATAGAAACTTACTTTAATTGATAACTGCTATACAAAAGATGATGAACTATTAATGAACTGATATTTTGAATGGACAAACTACAGACACAATTTGATGCTTGGAATCTGGATATAACATTACTTAAATGCCCAGTAAAGAAACATATAAAAATTATATTGACACAATTTTTTTCTTCAAAAGCAACTCTTAGGACACATTTATTAAGCAATTTTGAGATAATGACAGTTTTTTTTCTTACTTCTAGATAATTTCGAGATATACGAATGGGTTTTCGCCAGAACTCGAGTTTTTAGTTACAGGTATAGTTCCAGTTTTTTAAAATAATAACTCCCATAATTCATGATTTATTAATGTTTAATTCACTTTTTTTAGTCAATAAAAAGTTTGTCAGGTTTGATCTGTCGAGTTAGAATTGTAGGGGAATAAAATAGTCAGTGACAGCCTGTCCTTAAACTTTTAACGAGAAATGAATCCCCTCATTGTTTTCAGTTTCACATAGTTTCAAGGGGAATTTAATCGCCCTCACTGTTTTCCATTTCACCCAGTTTCAAATGAAACTTAAACACATTATTGTTTTCCAAGAATGAGTGCCAAGGTTCCTAAAATGGCTGCTGGAGCAATTCCTGTTCGGGAAAAATAAAGAGTATTCATGGAAACGAACTTTCGTGTAAACTCAAATTTTTTGAGTTTTTACAATACTGTACTTCAGGATTTTCGACCGTAAACTTGAAATTTTCGTATGAACGGTTCAAGTATTATTGTGATATTTTCTAAATACAGCAATGACCGAGTTCATAAGACTTTCATGGCCAGAAAAAATGAATTAGTAAACGTGCCCCTTTGAGTTAGTTTACTAACTGATATAAATATAGTGCAATTCAGTTTGCTGACTTTACAGCTGAAGGCTGTTGAATAGAGGGAAAGATCTTTATACTAATATGTTTTTTAGTTTCTTCTTATGTTACTAATGTTTGTTAGAATTTATAGTTCAGCAACTTAAGAGCCTGAGACTGAGCCTGAGATACTGAGTTTAGTGAATCTTGGCCTCCCTACCAACCCAACATAGAAAATCTAGTACACTGTGGGAAAAATAAATTCTGATACTTTTGCAGATAGCAAAAAAAAAAAAAATGAAGGGCACTGCCACAAAGAGCAGTCAGGGAGCCTATGGTACATGTCCAGTCCAACATACAAGAGGCCATTGTTGCACATTCATATTCACTTATCCACTGAGAAAGAAGACAGAGTTAAGGTGATAATGTCCTAAAATGTAATAGCATTGCATCCTTGCCACTAAAAACAGGATCTACTGTATGTGCATGGACTAGGAAAAGTAGAGAAATAACAGAAGAGGACTATGTTAACTATTGCCATATACAGTATCACAATAGACTGACGCACTGAGTGCTTTTTTTAATTTAGCTAAAATACACATAGTTTGTAAAGTTCAAAAGATCTTAATACAGTTAATCAGTTATCTGACTCTTCTGCCTGCATTGGGACTTCTTGTACTTTTCAACATTTCATGACCTTATTTATTCATAAATACTATCTCTGAGCCCTGATCGGCTCTAACAAACAGGAAAAGGCTCCTGCCCCAAAGATCTGAGCACAAGAACAGAAGCCAAGGCCATGCCTTCAATTGGATCAATAGGGTTACTATTAATGGTCAATACTATATAAATGCAACATTTTAAAGTTTAATTTTAGTGATTTAATTCTATGTGCTCCATTGATTCAAATTTGATGTATTATTATTTTAATTTACTTTCATAAATACAGATTTATGCACAACAAGGAAACATTGAAAAATGGCCTCAGGAAGTCAAGAAAATGTTTCAGGATTCTTTATCCAAGGGTTCTCTGATACTCCTGAGCTTCAAATCTCTCTTTTTGTGCTATTCCTTGGAATCTATCTCATCATTCTGCTGGGAAATCTCATCATATTCTTAGTCATTTCATGCAATCCTCACTTACACACCCCCATGTACATATTCTTGCTGAACCTTTCACTCATAGACATTTCTTTCACCTCAAATATTTTACCCAATTTGCTACATATTCTTCTCACACAGCAAAATAACATTTCATTCTTGGGTTGTATGACTCAAATGTATGTTTTTATGACTTTGGTAGGCAATGAATACTTTCTCCTGACGGCCATGGCATATGATCGTTATGTTGCCATCTGTGATCCCCTTCATTACATTGCCCGAATGAGCAGGAAACACTGTGCTGGGCTTATAACTGCAGCATTCACTGTTGGGTTTGTTGACCCTGTGGGCATTGTAGTACTTGTATCTAAACTATCATATTGTGCTTCCCATCTTATCAACCATAATTTCTGTGATGTCACACCATTGCTACAACTTTCCTGCAGCAGCACTTTTAGTGTGGAACTTTCCATTTACATTGAAGGGACATTGCTGACTTTCAATTCCTTCCTCCTTACTCTGACCTCATACATATTTATCATCTCTGCTATCCTGAAAATACAATCCTCAGAGGGGAGACAAAAAGCCTTTTCTACCTGTGCTTCTCACCTGGCCTGTGTGATAACCCTTTATGGGACACTTATTTGCTTGTACATGAAACCCACAAAAAGTTATTCCCTAAAAAGAGACAAGTATTTCTCACTGCTGTACATAGTCCTCGGCCCTGCACTCAATCCCTTTATTTACACACTGAAAAACAGAGAATTTCAATCTGCTTTTAATAGAATGAGGCAAAACATTTTTTTTCTAATTTTAATAACTGATAGCTAATGCCAGTCAATAAAGCTTGTATCTGTACATTCAGCAGCTCTTTAGCTTAGAATTTTAGCAACTATCTAGTTGTAGAGTCCCGGGCAGCAGTTTGAATAAGAACCTGAAAGAAGAACAGAGGATTTACTGTACATCGCTAATAACAATAATGATCATTAGATAAAGGTAAAAGAGCAACTTTAGACTTTCTAAATGTGTATAGATAATGAGCTGATTATTGTGTATCCTCAGAAGAATTCCCTGTGTCACACTGGTTATATAAACTGGGTTCCTAAAGAGACCGGCAGACTCTGTGCCCCTGCATGGAACAACCTTCTTCTCATCAAAGACAAGTAATACCTGACTTATGTAATTGTATGACCTGGCTTTGCTATCTAGGTAAGTAATGGAATACACAGTGGGTTTAAACAAGAGACATTTTAATATTACTGTTCCTTGAAAGTAAAAAAAAAGCATTTATGTGAGTATTCGGTGAAAAAAACATTATAATTTCAATTCTAAAACAACTGGACTTTTCTGAGTTTTTCTTGAAAACGTTTCACCACTCATCCGAGTGGCTTCTTCAGTTCAAATGACTGGTAGGGAATTCCCCGGTATTTAAACTCTTGATGGTAGTAGAGTCACAGACATCCAATCACAATGGTTCCATTGAACTTGTTCAGTTAGGTGTTAGCTGAAACTGACAGGTGTAAGAAGGTATGATCCAATCACAATGGTACCATGATTGTCATTGATGAAGGTGTTAATCCTTCAAAGTACATGAAGGATTAACACCTTCATCAATGAGAATCTTGGTACCATTGTGATTGGATCATACCTTCTTACACCTGTCAGTTTCAGCTAACACCTAACTGAACAAGTTCAATGGAACCATTGTGATTGGATGTCTGTGACTCTACTACCATCAAGAGTTTAAATACCGGGGAATTCCCTACCAGTCATTTGAACTGAAGAAGCCACTCGGATGAGTGGTGAAACGTTTTCAAGAAAAACTCAGAAAAGTCCAGTTGTTTTAGACTTAATTCTACTAGATACTGTATATCATGACCTGGATGAATGAGAATCTTCATAGACATTATCATTTCAAACATAAAAAATTGCAGGAATCATATTTATTCATATATATTAATCTAACATAAAGGCAATTAAAGAAGAGGTGGGATGGTACAATTTCAACTACATGTAGTGATTATTATTATTATTTTTATTTGTTACCCACAATATATTTTTTCATTGGGGTTTGATTTGTGTTACTAAAAATGAAACGACCGCTCATCGACAGAAAAGATAGTTATTGGTTGGTATATTTATATATGCACATTTACACATACACAGACATTTTTTGTAAATATAGTTAGCATTGTGTAAATTATATAGTATGGAATGGTGTCTTTAGTTCAATATGGTTTAATAAAATATTTAACATTAAAACAATAAAAGAGAGAAAAATGGCATTTATGGATTCTCTGCATATTAAGGGCTAAATGAATGAGAATAGTAAGCTATTAATGAGTTTAGATTGAAGAAGGACAAAATCCATTGTCTGGAAGTAGGAAATAACATGTATTAGCCTAGTAAACTTACTTATTTGATGTAAAACAAGGCAAATTCTCTTTTTTTTCATAAGCAATAGAATGACTTTGTTTTGAAATGATTCGAATAATTGTACATAAGCTTATTTTATAGCTGATGGGAGAATGCAAACGGTCAGTCTACATTTGTTGGAATTAAAGGGGATGTAAAGGCAAATAACAAAGTACTGTTCGTAAACCTAAAAATAGGGAGAGTGAAGAATATTATCTCAGATTTTCTTTAAGGTTCTTTGTTCTCTTTAATACATAGGCCTTAACAAAGAAGAGCTTTCCCATAAAGTTAGCCAAGCAGCTGCTATGTTAATGTCCTATACAATAAGTTAGTTATAGGAGCAGGTGCAAGTCATATAATGTAATTAGGATATATATATTATGGTCTGATGTAATTAGCTTTGGGTGTATGTGTGTTTTATGAGGATTGGGGGTCTGGAGAGAAATCTGCAGAATAGGAGATATGTCAAACTTCTCTGATAAAAGTATTCTTGGGTCAAAAAGGTTATTTCAAGATACGTGAGAAGGGTCATTATAACCTTGACTTTTAGGCACAATTGGACTAATTTATACATATTAGAGAACAAAGGAGGTACATATATTTTATCTTATATGTTGAAATATTCAAATGGTACATACATGGAAATAGATAGTATATGTTGGTTTTTGTCATATATTCATGATGTATTTATGTTATTCTATGTAGTTATTATATATTTAGTGTTTTTGTGAATATATATGTTCAACTAATTGTATAGCCTTAGTAATTACAGTTGATGCAGAACTGACATTTTGATGATGATTAATGATCTAAAAGTTTGAGTAAGAGAGCTCATTCCTTACTCCTACCACCGAGAAGGTCTGAACAACCAGAGCTCCAACTGTGCGGAAGGTTATCAGATTACCACCACTGAAGGACAAAGATCTTTTGTTAGCCTTTATCTGCCTTCCAGTCACTCTTCTGTTGATGGTCATTTGTATCTGCAGACTCTGTAAGTTTTGCATCACTATTTTTGCTGTTAGAAATAAATTCTTTTCCTAAGCTATAAGGCTTGGTGTTTGTGGACTGGGATAGAATTCAATTTATTTGGCCCAGAATTCTACAGAGAGGAACAGTGAATTCAGCTGCACAGAATTGATTACTAAAGAAATGGTACAAAATTTCTAATTGAACTACATTACAAAGATGCTTCTTTTTAGGTTTACAAGCAGTACATGCAATTTTGTTTTTTTTTTGTTCAAAAAGGATATATCTTTAAGTTGTATCAGGAATAAAATACAGCACAAATCTGTTACAAGTTCTATTGTACAGTACATTGTGATGGTGATTTTTTCTGCCACAAGCTCCAGGTTTTATAAATGGAATCTGCTAGACATATACAAAGTTGACAACCCATAGATATAAAGTTCTTTCACCCGCAGACAGAGCTGGTAATTTGCTGCCACAAAATATGAAGCAAAATAAGCCAAAACTTACTGTAACTAAAGCTTTGTACATTGCCCAGATGCTTCTTCTCAGCTGTTGGATAGAATGAAAGAAGCTTGAACAAATACAGTACAGTCTCTTCATGTTAAACCAAACTTTGTTCGAATTTATAGTAGCAAAAGAGCCTGAGCCTTGAGATACAGAATATTTGCTATATATTTATAAATTCTGATGCTTCAACTTACAAAGAGAAGAAAGATCGTAGAGATGGCAGATAGCAGGAAAATGAAGCACATTCCACAAAAGTCATGAAGCTTATGGCAACATATTCGTATTTGTCCAGTCCTGCAATCAAGAGTCCATTGTTACATAGACATATTCACATATCCACTATGGAACAAGATGGAGGTAAAGTGATAATGTCCTATAAACTAATAGCAAAATTCCATTCCTGCCACTAAAACAAGATCTATGTGAGTGGACCGGGGAAAGTAGAGAAATAATGGCAGAGGGGTACAATAACTATGAATTCCTATGGTTGCACTCCTCTTTTGTTTTTTTTTTCATATAGTTAAATATTGTGCACATATAATGAACTATATTTATCTTCACAAACTGTTTCCAAATACAGTATCGCAAAGGACTGGCATTCTAAGTACTTTTTATTTTAACTGAAATACCAATAGGTTGGTTGGTCCTAGAAATCCTAATATATTAAACTAGGGCGTGTGAATCTTTTGCCTGCATTGTGCATTTTTGTACTTCTTAGCATGTCATGGGGAGACTCATATACACTGAACTTGAGATATGATATGTTCTTACAAACAGGATAAGGCTCCTGTCCTAAATATCAGAACCATGGCCATAACTACAACAGGATCAAAAGCACTACCATTAATGGTCAATAGTATATAAATGGCAAAATTTCAGTGATGAAATTCCATGGGTGTTTTCTATTTATACATATTTGATATATTTCTACTTTAATTTGTTTCATACACTGCAAGGAAGAATTGATCAAATGGCTTTAGAAAGTCAAGAAAATGTTTCAGGATTCATCATCCAAGGGTTCTCTGATACTCCTGAGCTCCAAATCTCTCTTTTTGTGCTATTCCTTGTAATCTATCTCATCATTCTGCTGGGAAATCTCATCATATTCCTAGTCATTTCATGCAATCCTCACTTACACACCCCCATGTACATATTCTTGCTGAACCTTTCACTCATAGACATTTCTTTCCCCTCAAATATTTTACCTAATTTGCTATATATTCTTCTTACAAAACAAAGTAACATTTCATTCTTGGGGTGTATGACCCAAATGTATCTTTTTGTGGCCTTGGCTTCCGCTGAATACTTACTCCTGACGGCCATGGCATATGATCGTTATGTTGCCATCTGTGATCCCCTTCATTACATTGCCCGAATGAGCAGGAAACACTGTGCTGGGCTTATAACTGCAGCATTCACTGGTGGGTTTGTTGACTCTGTTGGCCATGTAGTACTTATATCTAAACTATCATATTGTGCTTCCCATCTTATTAACCATTTCTTTTGTGATGTCACACCATTACTAAAACTTTCCTGCAGCAGCACTTTTAGTGTGGAACTTTTATTTTACTTTGTAGGGACATTACTGGTTTTCAATTCCTTCCTCCTTACTCTGGCCTCATACATATTTATCATCTCTGCTATCCTGAAAATACAAACCTCAGAGGGGAGACAAAAAGCCTTTTCTACCTGTGCTTCTCACCTGGCCTGTGTGATAACCCTTTATGTGACAGCAATTTGCCTGTATATGAGACCCACAAAAAGTTATTCCCTGGAAAGAGACAAGTATTTCTCCCTGCTGTACATTGCCCTGGGCCCTGTGCTAAATCCTCTTATTTACACACTGAAAAACAGAGAATTTAAATCTTATTTTAATAAAATGAGGGAAAGAATAAGTAAGCTTGTATCTAAACAGTAAAATCCACACCATTCTATTTTGCAAAATTTAAAAAAAAATGTAAAAGAAAAAAAAACTTTCAGTATAATGCAGACAGGGTTCATGAGACAATTTTAAATTTAGTTTAGTTTTTTTCTAGTTCTAGCTTTTTTCAGCAGATCTGAAGGCGAGTGACCCAATTTGAAAGCAGACAGATAAAAAAAGAGAAGGGCAAATAATTTGATTATATGAAAAGTTATTGACCAGGATATTAACTAACATAATAAAACTCAACTTAAATGTAAACCATCCTTTTAAAATAAAATATTATAGTCTAGTCTGATTTAAAGAGAAAATATACCCCCCCCATTTCAGTTTTTAACATGAGTTCATTTGGTTTGGCTTATACATAAAAGGTACATAACACTGCCAGATATAAATATGTAAATATATTTTTTCTTCTACAGAAAATACTTTATTCCACAGATTAAAAGAAACCTATGATATCTGTCCCTGTTAGTCACCCATGGGGGGATTAGTCACCTGCGATAATTCTATACTACCACGGGCATTTAATCTCCCCAAAATGCCTTTCCACCACCAACAAAAGTAAATCTCATGAAGAAACTTTTCCCAACGTTGAAAAAACGAAGCAACGCTTATGCCTTTCTACCCGCGATTTACCTTTGTTGCTGGTGGAAAGGTATTTCAGGGAGATTAGTCGCTCATTGTAGCACTCTTTTATTTTTGCCATACTGTATACGGTTATTACAAATCAGTTGTTGTGTAGCCATGAGTGCATGCACTCTCTACACAATAAAATAGTATTTTATTTTTGGGGTTCATGAATCTAATGTATCTTATGTCCTTGGCTTGCAGATAATCCTGTCTCCTTGATTGCCATGGCATATGATTGTTCTGTTTATATCTATAAACCTCTTCATTATATTGTCACAAAAAAAAATATGAAACACTATATTCCATTCTTAGCTATAGTAAAGACTGTTTGTTACGTTGGTCTAGTTAGCCTTGTTGTCCTTGTATCAACCTTCTCATAAACCATAAACAAAAAAGTACCCCATTGCTCAAAAAGGTCCAGCATCAAAAACTTCAGTATAGAGCATTGTTATTGGAGGGACTTTTAAAGCTATTTAGGTAAAACAAAACACTAGGGCTAATTAGGCTTCATTTTAAGCATATTTAGCCACTAAGGTCAAATATTTTATGGATGGCTTAAGAGCTTATTTTGTTGTAATCCCTCCACCCCATATAATGACTAGTGATGAGCAAATTTTTTCGCCAGGCATGGATTCGTAGTGAATTTCCACATTTCGCCATTGGTGAATTGTTTAGCGAAACTTCCATGAAAATTCACTGCGGGAAAATTTGTTGCGCAGCATTATTTTGGTCACACGTCAAAATGGGCGCGACAAAATGGGATGCGTCAAAAAAAGGCAGCAGTCGCATCAAAAAAGCACGCCCGACAAAAAATAGCAACACCGACAAAAAGTAGATGCAATCGACAAAAAAATAGCCGCGGGTGACAAAAAAATCGTGCAACAAATGCGCTTCATGAATTTTTCACCTTTTCGCGACTTTTCTTGCCGTTTCGCAAATTTTATGCCAAAGCGAAACAGGACAGATTTGCTCATCACTAATAATAACTACAGAGCAAATTGGGTTTTCATATCAAAGAGGTCACCATAGCCCAATGTGTCACAGCATTTATAAAAAGGGTACTGAACTATTTACATTATCTGGCCCACGTGAGCCATCTATTCAACATGTCTAGCTCTATTAGTCCCAGCTTGGCTTCTAATTTGATTATAAGTTAGCGCTCCACAAATAATCATGTCCATGAGTCCCTGGTAGTTTTTGTAAGCAAGACATCAAAATCCTAACACAGAATTTTCTTAAATACTAGGAAAATGTATTTAAGAAAAATCTTTGTTAGCATGTTGATGTCTTGCTTACAAAAGCTCATAGAACTCACTCATAGATGCCACGTACAAAGTGGTAGAAAACTTCCAAAATGGAAAATGTATTGTGCATTCTTCCATGTGTTATATTTCCAGAGATTGGCCATCTTTAATAAACATATATATAAGTTTAGGAGTGTTTTTTGATAAATAAAGCACCTGGGGCACAGGAAAACCTTACAATATCTCCATCTTGATTTGCTGCATGGAGAATGAAAACCACTCTTGAACAAATTAACTCAGTATTGCCAATGTCTTTCCCTAATTGCAAATGTCACAGGAAACTCATTTTTTAATAGAAATTCAAGATTAAATTCAAGTTTATTGCAGCAAATAAAAATGCAGTCACAAATTATTTTCTAATTCGATTTCTTCAATCTCCAGTCTTTCAGATTTATCAATTAAAAAATAATAAAAAATCGAATGAAAAAAATTCACCAGTTAAAACCTGGTGAGGTTTTGTAAAAGTGAAAGAAAGGTCTATTCAAGCTATTTTTAAGTTGGAGTTTAAAAAAAATAAAATAAAAAGAATAGAGATTTTGCAGACTTATGTGAAAGTAGATTGCAATCAAATTTTCTTTGTTTCCAATTAAAGATTTATTACTTAACGGGAACCAGTAGGTAGAAGATACCAATGTTACTGATGAATGTGGAATTCGCATGGATTTGCAGCGAATTTCTGCTAAAAAAACTTCTGCGGGAATTTCATTGTGGAAAAATTTGTCACGCATCAGAAGAAGTTGCGGTGAAAATGGGCACAATTGTGGCAAAAAAAAGACACGGGAGACAAAAATCTTGAATGGCAAACTAAAATCCAATTGACAATTACTGCTCAGTATTAATTAAACTAATTCAGGATGGATTCCAGACTGACCAAGTCAATATCAATAGGAAACATTTTTTAAAGTGAGTGTGAGTCAAAAAATTGTACTAGAGTAGACCAATGGGAATAATAGGTAAATACAAACCAAATTATAAATGAGATCTGGCAACAGGGACAGGTCCTCAACAAAGCAGGCAATCAAATGATACAAGTATAGAAAAATCCAGAGTCATCAGTCCAGTTTGTAATTTAAAAAAAAACAAAAAATATCCAAAATTTGTGCAGATGATAAATCATTACCGTCATGTATTGTACACGCAATATGTGTCAAAATTGCACAATTGTTGTTGATAATCATATTTCTTCACTGCTATGTACATAACTATATTAACCAAGGGCATCTCGATATTTGATATCAAGTTCACAGAAATATTATTTTCTAGGGCATTTTCCTAGAAAGGTTACAGTTAACAACAGGCCTGAGCCTCTGCCTATTATGGGAGAAGGAAATGCTCTGTGAATGTAGCGCTGGTGCCTCCACTCAATGTGGAATTGTGCAGCACAATTATCATTCCTATTTCCCTGTATCTTCACAGCCCTGAATGGGAGCAGTACGCTTATGACTTATAGAAAAATGGCATGCACTCCTTGATCCACCATAAAACTTGTCTTTATTGCAGATATCTAAAACAATGAAGTCCTGATGCATTTTGTATTCAAAAATACGTAATCATTGGCACCTATAGGTGTTTTAGAACTCTGCAATAAAGACAAGTTTTATGGCAGATCAAGGATGAACCATCACAGACATAAGATCAAGACCAAAGTGTGTGATACACCAGTGGGACAACACTTCTGCAATCAGGACCACAGGCTTCAGGACATAAAGGTGTTAATTCTGAAAGGGAACTTTGAAACTGAACGAGAAAGGAAGATCTATGAATTCGAATATATGGAGTTATTCAACACATTAAGAAAGGGCCTTAATTTGACCTGACGGAATCCAGACCCCTGGACTATTTACAACCCATCCTAATAAACATTAACTACTATCTCTATCTATCTTTAACTTTCTAATTTATTGCTCGTGAACACTTCTCTCTGATCTAACAGTATAAATGTTGTGCCATTCCAGTTTTCATTTGTATTTTGGCTGACGAAGGGGCATTAGAGCTCCGAAAGCTTGCAATGTATTTAGCCAATATAGGTATCATTTCTACAATACTATTTGTATTTGTGATTTTTGTTATTATTTTTGCCACTGGCTAATACGGTACTACAGTTTTTGTTTTGTGATGGTAGATCAAGGAATGTGTGCCATTTCTCTATAATTTGGTTCCATGTTACACCCTAAGATACTAATTCAGGACTCTGCACCCAAACCACCATATCTCTTTGGTGAGTGAAGTACTTTCTTTGATTTTGCCTGAAGTCAGTTTGGAATTATGAGTTGGAGGTGGAGGGTCTGGTGTTAATAGTTCTACATAAACTTTGGAGAAGATTTATATATATATATATATATATATATATATATGTATTTGGGCTGATATAGATTTTATTAATTACTTGTGTGCCCTTGAAAGGTTTCCCTCAATTATTGGAAAAAAAAACTAAAAAATGGAGCAACTTAATTTTTATAACGGGTGTTCTTACACTTATGACTTCACTGTGCCAGACAGTAACCAGCAGCCATCTTAGGGAAGTCCCAATAACTTCTGCAGGTAAAAGGTTAGATCCCTACAAGTGCAAAAATTAAGTTTTTAATTAACATCAACATATTCAATCCTCAAAGGACTGTTTTTTATTCTCTGAAGAATTTGTCATACATCTTATATAAACTTAGTTCCTACAGTAGCTGGCAGATTCTGTGCCACTGCAGGGCGAACCTTAAGTTTCTAAGTCTAAGCAAGAACAGAATGATTTGACTACTATATTTGTATGATAAAAGGGAACCTGATTTTGCTACATATGAGCCTTAGAAGTTTGGATTTTGGGTAAGTCATGGGTCTACACTAGAGAATGTTGCTTTGATTCAACAAATATCTATTTGTGTGAAAAATAACATTAGGAGAGGGAATATTAAAGCTTCTGTCCCACAGTATATACGCAAAAAATGTGAGTTTGCTTTGCTCAGGGAGAAATGGGTGCTACTCCATCCATATGTGATGTATTTCTACTATAATTTGCTTTAATTCACAGTAAAGAAGAAATGAAAAATGGCTTCAGAAAGTCAAGCAAATGTTTCAGGATTCATCATCCAAGGATTCTCTGATATCCCCGAGCTTCATATCTATCTTTTTGTGCTATTCCTTGGAATCTATCTCATCATTCTGCTGGGAAATGTCATCATATTCTTAGTCATTTCATGCAATCCTCACTTACACACCCCCATGTACATATTCTTGCTGAACCTTTCACTCATAGACATTTCTTTCACCTCAAATATTTTACCTAATTTGCTACATATTCTTCTCACACAACAAAATAACATTTCATTCTTGGGGTGTATGACTCAAATGTATCTCTTAGTTTCCTTTGGTGCCAGTGAATACTTTCTCCTGACGGCCATGGCATATGATCGTTATGTTGCCATCTGTGATCCCCTTCATTACATTGCCCGAATGAGCAGGAAACACTGTGCTGGGCTTATAACTGCAGCATTCACTGTTGGGTTTGTTGACACTGTTGGCCACGTTACCCTTATATCTAAACTATCATATTGTGCTTCCCATCTTATTAACCATTTCTTCTGTGATGTTATACCATTGCTAAAACTTTCCTGCAGCAGCACTTTTAGCATGGAACTTTTTATTTACTTTGTAGGGACATTGCTTTTTTTCAATTCCTTCCTCCTTATTCTTATCTCATACATATTTATCATCTCTGCTATCCGGAAAATACAATCCTCAGAGGGGAGACAAAAAGCCTTTTCTACCTGTGCTTCTCACCTGGCCTGTGTGATAACCCTTTATGTTTCAGTTGTTTGTTTGTATTTGAGACCCACAAAAAGTTATTCCTTGGAAAGAGACAAGTATTTCTCACTGCTGTACATTATCCTGGGCCCTGTGCTAAATCCTCTTATTTACACACTAAAAAACAGAGAATTTAAATCTTCTTTCAATAAAATGAGGGAAAGACTTGTATTTTGGATAAATATTTTTTAACGGCAGTCAACAAGACTTGGACCTGAATAGGAATGTCCTCATCATTCTGGGTTTTTTTTTTAAAATATAAAGTTAAAAAAAGCATTTCAGTATGAAATTTTCAGAGACAAACCTAGTTTGGAATTTAAGCAACCATTTGCTTACTAACATTTGGTTTATTCTAGCAACCAGTCAGGGATTTGAATCAAGGACTAGAAAATAAATTGGAGAGGGTCTAAACAATTAATAAAATTGTAGTCTATTTGACAGTGACTCTCATTTGTAAACAGGAAACAAGAAAAACAGTTGGGAAAATAATATAAAAAAAAATAAAAAAAGAAGATCATATCATACTTTGATACACTTCCCACTTTGTGTTTGCCACAGGAAGTGGCTATGGGGCACATTGTTAAAGATAACAACTAAGCTCTGTAGTATAAAATGGTTTTGGTACTTAACCTTTGCCTGGGGCATTTATTGCCAAAATTATTTTTTCTTAGTTGTTGGAATAATTTATAAAAACTAAAAATATCACAGTACTACTGGTCCAGGGCAATTGTACTTATTGTACGCACTGCGGAATATGTTGGCACTTTCTAAATAAATGTTAATAATAATAAATAATAATTTGCGTAATTAAAATAATAACTTGTTGCAGCCATTGAGGACCATGTTTAGGGGCTGATTTATAATTATTTGCATTTGGGTAATGTAAAAAAACAGCTGGCGTCTTGCATCGATTGATTTTTTCACAATCCCATATTGATCAGTGTCCACAATTTTGTTTTAGTTTGATTTAGGGGCACATTCACAAAAGTACGAGTTCAAATCCCGAAATGGGAAAAATTCGGATTAGATACGATAATTTCTGCAAATATCACGAAAATACTTACGAAAAAACCCGAATAGTCATGATAATATTGTATTGGCGATTCGAAAGTCACAAACGATTGTAAACAGTGGAAAAACCTTTCCGACTTTGATCCTTCTGTGCATGATTTTGGAAGCCTCCCATAGGACTCTGTGACTCCAACCTGGCCCAAGCTTGAATGAATCCAAAACTTTTGTACTCGGAGCGACAATACGGTTTTGCTGCACAAATTTTGTCGCAAAGTACGAAATAGTCGCAGAAAATACAGACAGTATGACCAAATACAAATCTTTTGTATTTTATACCGGTCGTACTTTATAAAATGTGCCCCATAATGTAGGTTATTTATAACAAAGGAGTGTTTATTCAATAAATACAATATTTAGCCTAATGTAATACCTACTCACTTTCCACAATAAAATAACATTTCATCCTTGGTGTTCAAGACTCAAATGTATCTTTATGAGTCTTTTTCTTGCAGTTATTCCCATTGAGTAGAATGCAATCAAGTTTTTGTTTGCCAAATTTAACATGAATGTGTGTTTTCAATAAAAGATTTTTTTCCTTCAAGGGAACCAGTAGGTAGAAGATACCAATGTTTATCTGAGCCAACGGTATATTTCAGAAGTAATACTCTCACAATTACAATAATAGCTAATTTAACAACTGTAATTTATCTGCATGCCATTTAGATGGGACATGTTGGTAATTCCAGTGTTTAGTTGCACTAACGCCATATGCAGCAAAGCAGATGTAGCTGTCAAACTTGTGCTCCATTCAAGTTAAAATGACAACATTCTGCTCCTTTGTGAGTTGCTTTTATATGATCTTTTATTGTCCATTTCCATGCCCAGTACTGATCCCACCAATCATAAATGAAGGGTTGTTAATGACCGTGTTCTTAAGGCGGTAAAACATTATATATAATTTTTAAATTTCACAACACAATGGCTTCTATACAAATGCTGAAAATAGCTAAACACTGGTAATCAAAATAGTCCAGCTTTCCAACTTTAGGCCATACAGAGACTAAAACCCACCCAACAAAATATCAAGTAACCCCAAATAAATATCACTGCAGATAAATACATCTCTTGCCAGGATTAGTGTCACTAAATAAAAGACTTGATTAGATAAGAAAAGACAAAGTTCCCGATCTTAGAAAAAGAGAACAATTAAAATGATTTGTGATACTTTATAATGTGCTTTTAAAGCCCTGATTAGAATAAACAGTCCCATTTTGGCCTTAGTGTGTATAACAACTGTGTGTATAATTGTTTGAGGGGAGAGGCTAAATTGATAACCTAAGATGAATTTCAGTAATACAAGAGAGAAGTTGTAAAAATCTTTCTTGGAGGTTGAACTTGTGGGAAACAGGGTTGGATATCCTGATAATCCAAAAATCCAAGACAAGTACAACATTGATCCTGGAAATGTCCCTTTTCAGTGCTAAACTCCAGAAAGAATTTCCCCCTTCTCTAGGTTTAAGACTCAAAAGCTGCTCTTGCTCAGCAATGTGATTTGCCAGGCAAATACCATTGTTTAGTATGTCATATGTTCTTGTGTCATGCACAAAATGGCCCAAACTGCTGATCACAATTACAGTTACAATCTATTTGCCCATGGGCTAAATCATTTTAGAAGAGGTTGTTCTACATATGTAACTGTTGGTTAGTGACAAACCCAACATAGAGGGCAGAAAAAAAGCACAGCTTTTCAATCTTGAATGACAAACTAAAATCCAAATGGAATGGATTCTGGATTGACCAAGTCAATATCAATAGGAAAAAAATTTGAAAGGCTAAATCATTTTATAGGAGGTGGTTCTACATATATAACTGTCGGTCAGTGACCGACTGAACATGGAGAGCTAAAATCCAGTTGACAGTCACCACTCAGTATAATTTGAACTGATTAAGGATGGATTCCAGATTAAACAAGTCAATATCAATAGTGTGGCAGTGAGTGTAAGTCAAAATATTGCATGCTTTCTCTGTACTAGACTGATAGGCAAAAACAAACCCAAGTATAAACGAGATCTGACAACAGGGATAGGTCCTCAATAAATCAGGTATCAAATGATGACAAATAGAGAAAATTCTACAGTGACAGATCCAGTCTGTAATTTAAAAAAAAACAAGAAATATCCAAATTTATGCACATGATAAATAATTATCGCCATGTATTTTACATGAGTCAAATGAACTTGCACAATTGTTGTTGAGAATCCTATGAACATATTTCTTTACTGCTATGTACAGGACTATAATTTTATTAACCAAGGCCATCTCAATATTTGATATCAAGTTCACAGAAATATTATTTTCTAGGGCATTATTCTAGAAAGGTTACAATTAACTTTGAGTTTTTATAGGGGATACACATACACATATAAATGGCGCCCCTATTAGGTAACAGCAGACCTAAGCCACTCCCTATTATGGAAAAAGAAAATGCTCTATGAATGTAGTGCTGGTGCAGCACAATTATCCTTCCTATTTCCTTTTTTCCTTGGAGGAGTTCTTCCTTCACAGTCCTGAATGGGTAGCGGCACACTTATGACTTCACTGTGCCAGACAGTAACCAGCAGCCATCTTAGGGAAAGCACAATAATTCATGCAAATAAAACAGGTTATACTGTATCTCTCCATGTGCATGAAAAAAAAATTAAGCATTTAATTCACATCAACACCATTCAATCCTCAAGGGACCATCATCAGGATATTTATGTGTTTGTAGAAAATTAATTGACTTTTTTATTCTCTGAAGAATTTGTCATACTTCTTATATAAACTTGGTTAGTTCCTATAGTGACTGGCAGATTCTGTGCCACTGCATGTACTGTAGATCCTTAAGCTTCTCAGACTGAGCAAATACAGAATGATCTTACAATTGTATTTGTATGTCAAAAGGGAACCTGGTTTTGCTACATATGAGTCTCAGAAGTTTAGATTTTAGGTAAGTCATGGGTCTACACTAGAGAATGTTGTCTTGATTCAACAAATATACATTTGTGTGAAAAATAATATTAGGAGCAGGAATATTAAAGCTTCTGTCCCACAGTACACAAGCGAAAAAATGTGAGTTTGATTTGCTAAAGGAGAAATGTGTGCTACTCCATCCATATGTGATATATTTCTACTATAATTTACTGTAGTTCCCAGAAAAGAAGAATGGAAAAATGGCCTCAGGAAGTAAAGCAAATGTTTCAGGATTCATCATCCAAGGGTTCTCTGATACTCCTGAGCTTCAAGCCTCTCTTTTTGTGCTATTCCTTGGAATCTATCTCATCATTCTGCTGGGAAATCTCATCATATTCTTAGTCATTTCATGCAATCCTCACTTACACACCCCCATGTACATATTCTTGCAGAACCTTTCACTCATAGACATTTCTTTCACAACTAATGTTTTACCTAATTTGCTACATATTCTTCTCACACAACAAAATAACATTTCATTCTTGGGGTGTATGACTCAAATGTATGTTTTTGTTTCCTTTGGTGCCAGTGAATACTTTCTCCTGACGGCCATGGCATATGATCGTTATGTTGCCATCTGTGATCCCCTTCATTACATTGCCCGAATGAGCAGGAAACACTGTGCTGGGCTTATAACTGCAGCATTCACTGTTGGGTTTGTTGATACTATTGGTCATGTTGTCCTTATATCTAAACTATCATATTGTGCTTCCCATCTTATTAACCATTTCTTCTGTGATATCACACCATTGCTAAAACTTTCCTGTAGCAGCACTTTTAACATGGAGCTTTTTCTTTACATTGTAGGGGCATTGCTTTTTTTCAATTCCTTCCTCCTTATTCTTATATCATACATATTTATCATCTCTGCTATTCAAAAAATACAATCCTCAGAGGGGAGACAAAAAGCCTTTTCTACCTGTGCTTCTCACCTGACCTGTGTGATAACCCTTTATGTTACAGTTGTTTGCTTGTATTTGAAACCCACAAAAAGTTATTCATTAGATAGAGACAAGTATTTCTCACTGCTGTACATTATCCTGGGCCCTGTGCTAAATCCTCTTATTTACACACTGAAAAACAGAGAATTTAAATCTTCTTTCAATAAAATGAGGGAAAGAATTGTACTTATTTTGGATAGATATTTCTTAATGGCAGTCAACAAGATTTGGATCTGAATAGGAATGTCCTCAACCATTTGCTGGCTAACATTTGATTTATCTTAGCAATCAGGCAATGGCTAGAACAAGGGACTAGAAAATGAATAGGAGAAGTAATAAAAATTAACAACAATATAATTGTAACCACACAGAGGGACATTTTAGTTGAGAATGACCCCCATTTGAAAACAGGCAACAAGGAAACTAGGAAAGAAAATAATATAAAATAACAAAAGAAGATCATATGACAAATTAAAATAAAATAATATAGTGTAGCAGGTCTGATTTAAAACCAACCATGGCAAACATTTTAGGTATAGGCCACTATTGGGGAAAGCCAGCTCCATAGTATATGTACCATCAGCCTAAGTGATTGCAATGGAAACATGCCTTGATTGTGCTAAATTTTAGGGACTGGTATCACCAAAAATGAGACACTTCCCTCTAATATGGTTAATGTAAATAAGCAGCAGTGCGGGTGGAACCATTCAAGGTGAACAGGGCTATGGGGCACATTTTTAAATTTACCAGGTAATCTGTGGTATTATATGGTTTTGGTACTTAAGCTTTGCCTGGGGCATTAATTATGAAGATTGTTTTTTTCTTAGTTGCTGGATTAATTTATAAAAACTAAAAATATCACAGTACTACTGGTCCTGGGCAATTCACATAAATAACCAATAGGACCATGTAAAATTGAGACTGGCTTCTTTGGTTTGAACCCAACATTTAGGGGCTGATTTATTATGTATTACATTTGAGTAATGTAAAAAACATCCAGTTGTCATCTTGATAAATTGTTTTCTTCACAATCCCATATTGATCACAGAGTGTGCACAATTTTGTTTTATTTTCATTTAATGTAAGTTATGTATAATATAGGAGGTTTTTTCTATATAAATACAATATTTAGCCTAATGTAATACATGCTCATTTTACTCCTTGTGTACAAGACTCAAATGTATCTTTAGGTGTATTTGGCTTGCAGTATCAGACTGGGACCCCAGGGGCCCACCAGAAAACCATGGGCCCACTCTCCAAAATATTTTTCTTTCATCACTCAACATCTTTATTCTCCTAATGTTTTTAATTACATGCTAGCATCTATTCTTCCATCTATTTGTCCTCATTGTTCCAATTCAGAAATAGGGAATGAGCATGAAGCAGGCCAGATGGTCAAGAGCAGGAGGGCCCACTGATACCTGGGCCCACTGGGAGTTTTTCAGGTATCCCGATGGGCCGGTCCAACACTGCTTGCAGTTAATCCTATCTCCTGATGGCATATGATTAGTGATGGATGAAATGTTTCGCCAGGCATGGATTGTCGCAAGAATAGTCGCGCGTCCAAAAATTGTCGTAATAATAGTCGAGGCCATCAAAACAATAGTCGGTTGTCCAAAATTGTCTCAGGCGTCAAAAGAATAGTCGTGGCCGTCAAAAGAATAGTCACACATGCCAAAAGGATAGTCGCGGACGACAATTTTTTTGCCACACATCATTTTCGCAGTTTCGCAATTTTTCCGCTGTTTCAGGAATCTTTTGAAAGATTCACAAATTTTTCGGCGAAGCGAAGTGGGACAGATTCGCTCATCACTACATATGATGATTATGTTTACATCTACAATCTCTTCATTATATTACCCAAATGAGTATGAAACATTATAACTGATTGAAAGCTGCAACATAACTGTTGGTTAGGTTGGTTATGTCAACATTGTTGTCTTTATATACAATTTTTTTCCTCCCATCTCATTAACTATATTTTATCCTGTAACATTGCATCACTGGTAAACCTTTCCTGCATCAGAAACTTCAGTGTAGAGCTTTTCATTTATGCTGCAAGGTTATTTAAATTATTTAAGTAAAAATAAAAGGGTTTAATGGATTTCATTTCAAGCATGTTTAGCCACTTGTGTCAAATTATTTGGGGATCAGTTAAGACTTTATTTTGGTATTATCCCTCTACTACATTGAATGAAAGGAAGCTTGTTTTCAGATCACACAGCTTACTGTGGCCTAATATATCAATATTTATATTAATGGAAAACTATACCCCCAAACAATGTAGGTCTCTATAAAAATATATTGCATAAACCAGCTCATATGTGAGACCCTGCTTCATCTAAATAAACCATTTTAATAATAAATGTACTTTTTTTGAGTAGTATGTGCCATTGGGTAATCCTAAGTAGAAAATTGCCATTTTAAGTACTAAGGGCCGCCCTTTGGGATCATAGGAGTCACAGTGCTCACAAACAAGCCAAGGCACACATATATGCTAGGCCCCATCAGCCAATGAATGGACAAAGTTTGGTCTTTTGCTTCCTCGCTTCTTCCTGTTACAGTTAGAGCTGCATCACTTCCTGTCAGCTGATCTCCGAGGGAGCACACAGCCCATCACTAAATGGTGGTTCAAGAGAAAAGATGCAAAAGGGCAAAATAAAGATAATTGAAGATGTAAATACATCTATTGCCAGGATTAGTGTCGCTGTGCATAAAAAAAGACTGAACTAACTTGGTCATTATTAGAGATTAGAACAGACAAAAGTTCTATTCTTAGAAAGAGAAAATCCTTTTTTAGTTGGAGACTGTTTTTTCCCTTCTCTAGCAAATTGAGATTGAGGTTTGAGACTCAAAAGCTGCTCTGAACCAATCTTTTTTTATTTACACCAAAGAAGAGCATGGGCTTCATTTACTATTGGTGGGATCAGACCTATGCCTCCAACTATTATGAGAGAAGGAAATGCTTTGTGAATGTGCAGCACAATTATCATTCCTACTTCCTACTTCTTTTTTTCTTGGAGGAGTTCTTCCTTCATATTCCTGAATGGGAGCAGCACAGATATGACTTCACTGTGCTGGACAGTAGCCAGAAGCCATCTTAGGGAAGGCACAGTATCTCCTGCAGATAAAACAGGTTAGGTCCCTACAAGTGCATGCATTTAATTCACATTCACATTACAACACTATTTACTCCTCAAGGGACCATCATCAGGATATTTATATATTTGTAGAACATTAATTGCCTTTTTTTTATTCTCTGAAGAATTTGTCATACATCTTATATAAACTTGGTTAGTTCCTATAGTGACGTTTTTTAGACTAAGCAAGGACAGAATAATTTGCCTACTATATTTGTCTGATAAAAGGTATCTGGTTTTGCTACATATGAGCCTCAGAAGTTTAGATTTTAGGTAAGTCATGGGTCTAAACTACAGAATGTTGCCTTGATTCAACAAATATACATTTATGCAAAAAATAATATTAGGAGCAGGAATATTAAACTTCTATCCCACAGCGAAAAATTGGAGTTTGATTTGATCAAGGAGATATGGGCTACTCCATCCGTATGTAATATACACTCACCAAAAGGATTATTAGGAATGCCATACTAATACGGTGTTTGACCCCCTTTAGCCTTCAGAACTGCCTTAATTCTATGTGGCATTGATTCAACAAGGTGCTGAAAGCATTCTTTAGAAATGTTGGCCCATATTGATAGGATAGCATCTTGCAGTTGATGGAGATTTGTGGGATGCACATCCAGGGGACGAAGCTCCCGTTCCACCACATCCCAAAGATGCTCTATTGGGTTAAGATCTGGTGACTGTGGGGGCCATTTTAGTACAGTGAACTCATTGTCATGTTCAAGAAACCAATTTGAAATGATTCAAGCTTTGTGACATGGTGCATTATCCTGCTGGAAGTAGCCATCAGAGGGGTACATGGTGGTCATAAAGGGATGGACATGGTCAGAAACAATGCTCAGGTAAGCTGTGGCATTTAAACGATGCCCAATTGGCACTAAGGGGCCTAAAGTGTGCCAAGAAAACATCCCCCACACCATTACACCACCACCACCAGCCTGCACAGGGGTAACAAGGCATGATGGATCCATGTTCTCATTCTGTTTACGCCAAATTCTGACTCTACCATTTGAATGTCTCAACAGAAATCGAGACTCATCAGATCAGGCAACATTTTTCCAGTCTTCAACTGTCCAATTTTGGTGAGCTTGTGCAAATTGTAGCCTCTTTTTCCTATTTGTAGTGGAGATGAGTGGTACCCGGTGTTGTGGCTTCACAAATACTTTGCGGCATACCTCGGTTGTAACGATTGGTTATTTCAGTCAAAGTTGCTCTTCTATCAGCTTGAATCAGTTGGCCCATTCTCCTCTGACCTCTTGCATCAACAAGGCATTTTCGCCCACAGGACTGCCGCATACTGGATGTTTTACCATTTTCACACCATTCTTTGTAAACCCTAGAAATGGTTGTGCGTGAAAATCCCAGTAACTGAGCAGATTGTGAAATACTCAGACCGCCCCGTCTGGCACCAACAACCATGCCACGCTCAAAATTGCTTAGATCACCTTTCTTTCCCATTCTGACATTCAGTTTGGAGTTCAGGAGATTGTCTTGACCAGGACCACACCCCTAAATGCATTGAAGCAACTGCCATGGGATTGGTCGATTAGATAATTGCATTAATGAGACTTGAACAGGTGTTCCTAATAATCCTTTTGGTGAGTGTATTTCTACAATAATTTACTTTAATTCACAGCAAGGAAGAATTGAAAAATGGCCTCAAGAAGACAAGCAAATATTTCAGGATTCATTATTCAGGGGTTCTCTGATACTCACGAGCATTATATCTCTCTTTTTGTGCTAATCCTTGGAATCTATCTCATCATTCTGCTGGGAAATCTCATCATATTCTTAGTCATTTCATGCAATCCTCACTTACACACCCCCATGTACATATTCTTGCTGAACCTTTCACTCATAGACATTTCTTTACCCTCAGATATTTTACCTAATTTGCTACATATTCTTCTCACACAACAAAATAACATTTCATTCTTGGGGTGTATGACACAAATGTATGTTTTTTTGTCCTTGGCTGCCACTGAATACTTTCTCTTGACGGCCATGGCATATGATCGTTATGTTGCCATCTGTGATCCCCTTCATTACATTGCCCGAATGAGCAGGAAACACTGTGCTGGGCTTATAACTGCAGCATTCACTGTTGGGTTTGTTGACACTGTTGGCCATGTTACCCTTATATCTAAACTATCATATTGTGCTTCCCGTCTTATTAACCATTTCTTCTGTGATATCACACCATTGCTAAAACTTTCCTGCAGCAGCACTTTTAGTGTGGAACTTGTAATTTACATTGTAGGGACATTCCTTTTTGTTAATTCCTTCCTCCTTATTCTCCTCTCATACATATTTATCATCTCTGCTATCCTGAAAATACAATCCTCAGAGGGGAGACAAAAAGCCTTTTCTACCTGTGCTTCTCACCTGGCCTGTGTGATAACCCTTTATGTGACAGTATTTTGCTTGTATTTAAGACCCCAAAACAATTATTCCCTCCAAAGAGACAAGTTTTTTTCCCTGCTGTACATTGCCCTGGGCCCTGTGCTAAATCCTCTTATTTACACACTGAAAAATAGAGAAATTAAATCCTCTTTCAATAAAATGAGGAAAAGAATGGTATTTATTTTGAATAAATAGTTGGTAATGCAGGTCAACAAGACTTCGATCCTAGCAACTGTAGAGCTTACAGTGTATATGGGAGGGTAACTTACAGATTCAAATAGGCAAATATACTTGTAGATTGTAAGCTCTTTTGGGCAGGGCCCTCTTCACCTCTTGTATCGGTTATTGATTACTTTATATGTTACTCTGTATGTCCAATGTATGTAACCCACTTATTGTACAGCGCTGCGGAATATGTTGGCGCTTTATAAATAAATGTTAATGTAATGTAAATATAAGTGCTGTAGGTCACAGTGGGTGACACTACAATATAAGTGCTATTTCCCAGATCAGGTGCTGGGTGAGTGCTCCAAAAGGTAGTCTTTTAGTTTGGTTTTAAAAAGACTGAGGGAGGATTCTCTCCGGAGGAAATCAGGGAGGGCATTCCCAATGTAAGGGGGCAGCAAGGCAGAAAGGGTTAAGGCGGGAAACCGCAGTAATAGTGGGGGGCACAACCAAACGGTTGCTCTGCGAGGAACGAAGGAGTCGGCCAGGAACGTACGGAGACACAAGGGAAGAGATGTAGTGAGGAGCAGAGGAATGGAGGGATTTGAAGGTTAAGAGAAGGAGTTTGTAGGATATTCTTTGTTTGATAGGAAGCCACGATAAGGCCTTTAGCAGGGGAAAGGCCTGAACTCTCCTGGATGAGAGGAGGAGAATTCTGGCAGCAGTGTTTAATATAGACTGTAGGGGGGAAAGATGGGAGTTAGGGAGGCCGGTTAATAGCCGGTTGCAGTAGTCCAGTCGTGACAGGATGAGAGCATGCATGAGCAGCCTAGCTGCTAGAGAGAAAGGGATGGATTTTGGCAATATTGCGTAAGAAAAAGTGACAGGTTTTGACAGTGGAGTTAATGTGGTTAGAAAAGGAGAGACTGGAGTCAAAGATCACCCCCAAACAACGCGCCGAATCGACGGGGTTGATGAGGGTGCCATCAATAGAGATAGAAAAGGGGGGAGTAGGACCAGGCTTAGGCGGAAAGATCATTAGTTCAGTTTTTGTTAGGTTCAGTTTAAGGTGGCGTTGGTTCATCCAATTAGAGATAGCTAGAAGGCAGTTAGAGATTTGAGTCTCAGTTTCAGCTGTTAACGAAGGGGTCGACAAATACATTTGGATATCATCGGCATACAGGTGGTATTTAAAGCCAAATGAACGGATAAGATCTCCCAAGGACAGAGTGTAAAGGGAGAACAACGGCCCAAGTACAGAGCCTTGAGGTACCCCCACATTAAGAGGAACTGGAGATGAGGTTTTATTAGCATAGGAGACAGTGAATGAACGGTTAGAGAGGTAGGAAGAGATCCAGGATGCAGCCTGACTACGGAGACCAATCGAATGCAGAATTTGCATCAGGAGGGAGTGGTCAACCGTATCAAACGCAGCCGATAGATCTAGGAGGATTAATATAGAGAAGTGACCTTTGGCTTTGGCAACCTGAAGATCGTTTGCAACTCTGCACAACGCTGTCTCAGTAGAGTGCGCAGGCCGAAAACCAGATTGCAGCGGGTCCAATAAATTATGGGCGTTAAGGAAGTTAGTAATACGGGAGAAGACAATACGCTCTAAGATTTTGGAGGCAAGCGGTAGGAGAGAGACAGGACGGTAGTTAGAGAGACAGGACTGGTCCAGAGTGGCCTTTTTTAGGATAGGCTTGACACAGGCCTGTTTGAAGGAACAGAGACCATTCCAGAGGTCAGAGAAGAGTTGAAGATATGAGTAAGAGCCGGAGTGAGTTCAGCAGCACAGTGTTTGAGCAGAGAAGAAGACATGGGGTCTAGAGAGCACGTGGTGAGCGGAGCCGACAAAAGAAGCCGGGAGACTTCGGAGACAGTTACGGGACCAAAAGAGCTAAGACATGCGGAAGGGGGCTGTGGAAGGAGGAGCTGGTTCATATTAGTAGAGGGGGAATCTGATTGCGAATGGACTCCACTTTGTTCATGAAGAAATCAGCAAAGTCCTGGGGAGAGTGCATAAAGTGTGGTAATGGGGTCTGTGAGGGACGCAGAAGGGTATTAAATATGGAAAACAGGCGTTGTGGGTTGGATTTATTGTTATTTATAAGTGTGTTGTAGTATTCCTGTTTAGCCTTCGACAGGGCAGAATTGAGGCAGGCCAATAGGAATTTATAATGGATAAAGTCTGCTTGCGTATGGGATTTTCTCCACATACGTTCCGCAGACCTCGTACAGGAGCATAAGAATTTGGTGCTCACATTCAGCCAGGGGCGTGGGTTTTGAACCTGAGTATGCTTAGGCTGAAGGGGTGCAAATAAGTCAATTGTGGAGGCTAGAATGCTGTTGTACTCGCTAACCAGGGTATCAGGGTCAGACATCTCGTCAAAGGAGGAGAGACTGGACCTGAAAGAGCGAGCTAAGGCCGGGAGATCTACATCATGTGTATTTCTAATTAATACAGCGGGGGAAGGAGCAGGTTGGGAGGGAGAGTGAGAGACAGAAAATGTAACGAGGTGATGGTCAGAGAAGGGGAAGGGGACACTGTTAAAAACAGAAAGGGACAGGTTTTTAGTAAAGACTAAGTCCAGAAAGTGGCCATCCCTATGAGTAGGAGTGTTTGTCCACTGCTGGAGTTCAAAGGAGGAGGTTAGGTGGAGAAAACGTGAGGGCCAGGGTTGCGAGGGATCATCAATGTGGGAGTTGAAATCCCCAAGGATGATTGCAGGGCCGTCAGTAGAGAGGAAAAAAGAGAGCCAGGTTTCAAAATCAGAGAGGAAGGTAGCAGGGGGGGAGGCTGACGGGGGCCTGTAAATGACAGCCACCCGTACAGAGAGAGAATGGAATAGTTGAAGTGCATGCACCTCAAATGAGTTAAAAGAAAAAGCCGGGGGAATAGGAATAGGTGCGAAACGGCATTTATTTTCTAAAAGGCAAAGGGTGTACAGAAAATAAAAGCGGGGTAGTTTAGGGGAAGGGTAACCCATAAATAACATCCTTTGATTACAAGTATCAAACAGCAAGATTTGGTTGTTTTACCACGAGGAAAAATACATTTTCTTTCCAAAAATATCAGATAGATTTAACAAAGTTAACCCAAGGGGACCATATATTCCAATATTGTGAGCTCTTATTTTGTAACATGAAGAAGAAATTTGTGTTCATCTTCACAAAGTATATCAACAGAGCTTTCTGGTAATATCCATATTGTTTACGGTGGCCCCAAAGAAATGTACCTTGCCCTTTTGTGTGTACAGATGTTATTTATTTATTTATAAGGAAGAAAATACCAATGTTTTCCTTCAGTTTGAGCTACATCTATATTTCAGATGTTACCACAATTTTGATTTAGTTCTATTTAATAAAGGTTATGTATTACATACAGTAGGAATGATTATTAAATAAATATAATATTTATACATGGTCTTTTCACACAAAAAAATAACATTTCAATTCTGGGGGTTCATGACCAAAATGTATCTTCATGTGCCCTTGACTTGCAGTTAATACTGTCTCCTAATATCCACAGAATTTGATCCTTGGGTTTAGCTCTATTAAGCTCTTCATGATATTAGATTTGCAGCGAATTTCCAAATTTCGGCATTGGTGAATTGTTTCACAAAACTTCCGTGAAAATTGGATGCAAAAAAAATCATTGCGCGGAATTTTTGTTGTCAAATTGGGTGCTGTTGTGGCAAAAAAAAAAAAAACGGTTGCGTGATTGCATCAAAGAAAGACGCAGTCATGTCGAAAAAAGTGTGGGCGACAAAAAAATAGACGCGAGCAACAACAAAAAAAGACACAGGCGACAATAAAAAAGATGCGGGTGACAAATAAATTGTGCAGCAAGTGCGTTTCGGGACAGATTTGCTCATCACTAATGCTAATCCTATATTTAAAAGTCATTATAGGTCAGAAGAAAGCGAATAACTGACCAAATACAAACCAAAAATAAAATAAAGTTAGAATAAAAATAATGAAAAAAAATTAAATAAAGTTTAAACCAAATTAACAAATTTAAACACAGATTGAAGAATCATAAATGCGGAACCGTAGATAAGTGAATATCATGAACGGGGCTTTTGTTAAACTAAGGGGCACATTTAGTAAAAATCATTTCAAATGGTTTTTGATTTTCAAACTCGACTAAACTCATTTCCTGGAATGTCTTACATTAAAAATCAAAAGAAGGAAAAAAATATTTTGAGTTGTGGCTCAGAAACCTCGACTTTTTCAAATTGTCACACAAAAACCAGTGTCAAAAATCCAAAAACTCTAAAGTTTTGAGACAAAAGAAGGGTCATCCAAGAAAGTGAAGGGACATCTGCCACTGGCTTCTACATAAACTCATCAAGTTTTAGATGGAGAATTGTCGGATTCAGAATTTTAGCGATTAGTATATCTTGAAAAAAAATCACAACTTTTTTCAGCGACTTTTAGCACTAAAAATCTGCATCAAGAAATAGAAAAATCCTACGGTTAGTATCCGATGGCTAGTAAAGGTGCCCCTAAAACTCCTATGTGTGTCCAAGCACCAGTAAAGGGGAGTTCTTGCAAACGCTTTAGGGCTATAAGTTCATTTCATAAAAGGGTAAGGCAACAAACCCAAAGGATCCTGCAGTGATTTACATCCACTTTTGCTGAAATATTAAAAGCAGGGGGAGTGACCAATCATGGACCTAATAAAATAAAAAACAGATATTGCACTTACAAGCTTAAAAAAAATTAGCAGTCAAAGATCCCACTCAGAGGAGTGGGAAAAAAGTTTTTTAAATGTACCTTAGGGTATGAATTAATGATGACTAATATATTTATTTTTCTATATTTGTTATATTTTTAAGGAGAGGGTTAAACAGCCAGGATAGTAATATATAATTTACATAACACCTGTAAGTGTGGTATACTTTGTTAATTTATATTAATTTATATATATAATTTATATATATAATTTATATATATATATATATATATAATAGAAATGAGCTGATTATTGTGTATTCTCTGAGGAATTCCCTGTGTCACACTGGTTATATAAACTGGGTTCCTAAAGAGACCGGCTGTCACGGTCGGCACCCTAAACCAGAACTAATGCCAAGTTCCTTGGTCTCAGCTCGGCTTCACCAGTAGTGTGACCACCTTTGGCTTCGGGAGGAGCCCTCAGCTACTCAGATGCCACCTGGACTTAACGAGAGGAACAAGGCGAGGAGTTCTGGCAAGCAAGGGGCACGACAGTAGTAATAGTCAGTTAGGCCGAAGATCACGGTACAAAAGGATTAGGCAAGTTTGTAGTCAGGCAGGCTGGGTCGAGGCAGGCAGTAATCAAGGATAGTCAGACAGGCAAGGGTCAAACTGGATGATCGAACAGCAGGATGAGACAATATCGGAGTCAAAGTACAAGCCGAAATCAGAATAGTCAGGAGCAGGCCGGGTCAAAAACAGGAAAACACTAGCAGGAACAAATGCACAAAGCTCAGGAAGGCACCAGGAATTAAATCCTATCACGGGCAATGAAAAGTAAACAAAATCCCCTTTTAATATTTTAAATTTCGCGCCATTGCATGCTGATGTCATCACGCCAGCGCAAATGCGCCTATAAATTCCGGAGGAGCACGCGTGGCGTCCCCGCCGCGCTGGTAAGCAATATTTTATTACACCGGCAGACTCTGTGCTCCTCAGGCTGAGCAAAGACAAGATCTATCTGACTAATGTATTTGTATGATAAAAGGTACTTGGCTTTGTCATGTAGGCTATTACAAGGTTAGAATTTAGGGGTAAGTAATAGAGGGTAATGTGGGTTCACAAAGCTTTTGCCATCATTTCTATTCCCTGAAAGTACATTTTCATTCGTTTGAAGATTAGAAGTGCAAATATAATTATAGAAGCAATATGGACAGTATACAGTGTGTAATCTTTATAATATGTGATAGAGTGTAAGTGGAGCAGTGCAAAAACACCAGGTAGACAAATACTATAGGTGCCAAAATATGTGTGAATCAGGTGCAATATATTTACTGTTTTTATTTCCTGATCTATATTTTTGTAACTCAAAACCAAAAAGGAGGCATATCTACCATACAACAGACCCTGTGATTGCGGGTGCTCCTATCCTGTGTGTGTCTGTCCCATAACATTTTGCAGTGCTGTCTGCTACAGGTGAGTGAGAGTGTGGGTTGGCTGGCTAAAGGGGCAGGTAGTGAGTACCAGTAACACCTTGTGGAAGGAGGCCTGAATATCTGCTTGAAGGGGAGCCTGGCTGAGCCACATTACACCACTAAGGATTAGCATGAAGGTCTACATTACCCTCCTCGTCGTGCCTATTAAATGAAGCACTATCTATCACTCCATTCAGGAGTCCGCCCACCAATTACAACCTTTTTTTGCACGTTGCACACTGCATAGGGCATTTTAAATGACATCTAATGTCACAATACTTTTTAACTTAACCAAAAATGTTCCTAGATTTGGATACATGCAGCATGTCTGATATAATATTATGCCACTGTCTGCAAATTATGAGTACAAGAACAGTAGCAGGGCTCGAGCAAGAACATTAAAGCTTCTATCGATGTCCAACAGTAGATAACCCCAGAAAATGCTGAAGCTGAAATCTATTCTACTCCATTAACCCATTTTTAAAAAACTATGTTTCTATTATTATTCTACACAGGAAGGTAGATCTGAACAAATGATTTTACAACGCCAAGAAAATATTTCAGGATTCATCATCCAAGGGTTCTCTGATACTCCTAAACTTCAAATCTCTCTTTTTGTGCTATTCCTTGGAATCTATCTCATCATTCTGCTGGGAAATCTCATCATATTCTTAGTCATTTCATGCAATCCTCACTTACACACCCCCATGTACATATTCTTGCTGAACCTTTCACTCATAGACATTTCTTTCCCCTCAACTGTTTTACCTAATTTGCTACATATTCTTCTCACACAACAAAATAACATTTCATTCTTGGGGTGTATGACTCAAATGTATGTTTTTATGTCCTTGGTTGCCAGTGAATACTTTTTCCTGACGACCATGGCATATGATCGTTATGTTGCCATCTGTGATCCCCTTCATTACATTGCCCGAATGAGCAGGAAACATTGTGCTGGGCTTATAACTGCAGCATTCACTGTTGGGTTTGGTAACCCTGTTGGCCATCTTGTTCTTATATCTAAACTATCATATTGTGCTTCCCATCTTATTAACCATTTTTTCTGTGATATCTCACCATTGCTAAAACTTTCCTGCAGCAGCACTTTTAGTGCGGAACTTTTAAATTACATTGAAGGGACATTGCTGACTGTCAATTCCTTCCTCCTTACTCTGACCTCATACATATTTATCATCTCTGCTATCCTGAAAATACAATCCTCAGAGGGGAGACAAAAAGCCTTTTCTACCTGTGCTTCTAGCCTGGCCTGTGTGATAATTCTGTATATGACAGCTATATGCCTGTATATGAGACCCACCACAAGTTATTCCCTAAAAAGAGACAAGTATTTCTCACTGCTGTACATTGTCATGGTCCCTGTGCTGAATCCTTTTATTTACACACTGAAGAATAAAGAGTTTCAATCTTTCTTTAAAAAACTGAGGACAAAAAGATATTTATAATAAAGTCCTCAATATGCTATATTGCAAAATCAAAATTGTCTAATGGGCCTGGTTCCATACACATTTAGCCACTAGGTTAACATTTTGTGAAAACAACAAGAGAACTGGTAAAGGGGTTGTTTTCTCTGGAAAAGAGGCGCTTGCGAGGGGACATGATTACTCTGTACAAGTACATTAGAGGGGATTATAGGCAGATAGGGGGGGTTCTTTTTTCCCATAAAAACAATCAGCGCACCAGAGGCCCCCCCTTTAGATTAGAGGAATGGAGCTTCCATTTGAAGCAGCGTAGGTGGTTCCTCACGGTGAGGGCAGTGAGGGGGTTGGGGAATGCCCTGCCGGGGGATGTTGGGTAGGGGGTTCCTCACGGTGAGGGCAGTGAGGGGGTTGGGGAATGCCCTGCCGGGGGATGTTGGGTAGGTGGTTCCTCACGGTGAGGGCAGTGAGGGGGTTGGGGAATGCCCTGCCGGGGGATGTTGGGTAGGGGGTTCCTCACGGTGAGGGCAGTGAGGGGGTTGGGGAATGCCCTGCCGGGGGATGTTGGGTAGGGGGTTCCTCACGGTGAGGGCAGTGAGGGGGTTGGGGAATGCCCTGCCGGGGGATGTTGGGTAGGGGGTTCCTCACGGTGAGGGCAGTGAGGTTGGGGAATGCCCTGCCGGGGGATGTTGGGTAGGGGGTTCCTCACGGTGAGGGCAGTGAGGTTGGGGAATGCCCTTCCTAGTGATGGGGTAATGGCAGACTCTGTTAATGCCTATAAGAGGGGCCTGGATGAGTTCTTGAACAATCAGAATATCCAAGGCTATTGTGATACTAATATCTGCAGTTAGTATTAGTGGGTGAATTTATAGTTTATGTATGTGAGTGTATAGATTGGTAAGTATAGGTTGTGTGTGCTGGGTTTAATTGGAAGGGTTGAACTTGATGGACTGGTCTTTTTTCAACCCTATGTAACTACGTAACTGGGTTTAATGTCAGATGCTGCTGACTTTTGTGCATATGTCCATTGCTGGTGGCACAAGAAATTTTAGAGGCATTTCAATTTTGTTCTTGATGCACCAGACACAACCTTAATTTGAGAAATTAATTCTGTCTATAATTTTGCAAACTGCACACCATGAAAGGCACAAGTGTGCTCTGTCTGGCTAAATGTAGCAGAAATACATCACAAAAAATCTAAAGACAATTTGTGCCATACCCAATGTCTTCATTTATATCTTTTCTGTGGATTGGTAGTCTACAGGAGCCTTGTTTGGCATTACAAATGGTTTTTATGCAACCAAACTTCAATCCAGGATTTCAATAATAATCACCTGCGGAGGCAACTGGGAGCAACATCCAAGGCGTTGGGGAGCTACAGTATATGTTGATCCCAAGCCACTGGTTGGGGATCACTGTTCTAGATGTAGGACAAGGACAATTAGTAAACATTCAAACCATTACTCACCCAGATTGTTCTTTAGGATAGGTCCACTCTTGACAGTTGGGCTTCAAGAAGAGCTGAATAGACTGATAAAGCATAAATAATAAAGGATGTGGGAAAGCAGTGAACAATTAAGGAATAAAAGGGAAAAGAGTCATCATCTTTAATAGTGACTTCCCTTTAGGAAAATAGAATAACTTAGAATAGAATGAATATAGTGTTCCAGGGTACCATTATAAAAACATTAATGCTTATGTGCACAGGGCTGCCTTATGTACTAGGGGCAAAACAGACTTTACTACACAGTATACTACAACTGCTAAAGGTTGGTAAACATTGTTATAAAATGTTATTGGCCTTAATTTTTACATTTTGTCTTCTTGTCACAACCGTGTGTGTTTGTGAACAATTAACTGTGGATAGAAGGTTTCAGGTATAAAACAATGAAAATAGTTTAAGTATTTTCTTATCTCACACTGGCATCTTGTAAAGTAATAAGAATCAACTTTTTAAATAATGTTTCCAAAGAATTTAAATGATATCTTGTGGGTTATGGGTATTATCAGTTACTACTTGATACTGTTATAGAATATCCTCCTCAGTGTCTAATTAATTATGTACAAAACTGTTGATTATCCCACATGTGTCAAGGCTCAACAGTCCTTTTCAGCGGCATTTTCGTCTGCACCAAGGAGGAAACTGGATTCAGACAGTCCATTACGCTGTATCCAAAGGATTCAGAAGACTCTAAGGGGCACATTTACTAACCCACGAACGGGTCGAAATGAGTCCGATTGCGTTTTTTTCGTAATGATCGGTATTTTGCGTTTTTTTTCGTATTTTTTGCGAATTTTTCGTTACCAATACGATTTTTTGCGTAAAAACGCGAGTTTTTCGTAGCCATTACGAAAGTTGCGTAAAATCTGGCGATTTTTCGTAGCGTTAAAACTTGCGCAAAAAGTTGCGCTTTTTTCGTAGCTTTAAAACTTACGCGAAACTTCGCACCTTTTAAGTTTTAACGCTACGAAAAAGGCGCAACTTTTCGTGTAAGTTTTAACGCTACGAAAAAATCGGGCGATTTTACGCAACTTTCGTAATGGCTACGAAAAACTCTCGTTTTTACGCAAAAATCGTATTGGTAACGAAAAAATCGCAAAAAATACGAAAAAGTCGCAAAATGTTCGTTTTCAAGTCGGAACTTTTCCAATTCGGGTCGGATTCGTGGGTTAGTAAATCAGCCCCTAAGTCATATTAAGGGCAGGCAGCAATCAGCATAGTTAGAATCAAGCAAACAAATCACAATCCAAAAGATCTAATCAGAAAAGTAATTTAGATGCACCCATGAACTCACAAATTAAGACTAATATTCTGGGATTGAACTTGGGTGTTTGGCTCCAATTTTAAAAATTTTGCACTAAACCACAGCATAATGACATCAAGTTGTCGCCAATCACTATGCGCCACATGGCATGAGGTTGTGGCCATGGGTGCCACCATTTTGCTTTCCAAGTAAAGTGCTCCTGACACTAAGGGGCTGATTTACTAAGACACGATTTCGAATCCGAATTGGAAAAATTCCGATTGGAAACGAACATTTTGCGACTTTTTCGTATTTTTTGCGATTTTTCGGCGTCTTTACGATTTTTGCGTAAAAACGCGAGTTTTTCGGCGTCTTTACGATTTTTGCGTAAAAACGCGAGTTTTTCGTAGCCATTACGAAAGTTGCGCAAAGTCGCGATTTTTTCGTAGCGTTAACACTTGCGCGCAAAGTCACGCCTTTTTCGTAGCGTTAAAACTTAAAAGGCGCAACGTTTCGCGCAAGTTTTAAAGCTACGAAAAAATTGCGACTTTGCGCAACTTTCGTAATGGCTACGAAAAACTCGCGTTTTTACGCAAAAATCGTAAAGACGCCGAAAAATTGCGTTTTTACGCAAAAATCGTAAAGACGCCGAAAAAATCGCAAAAAATATGAAAAAGTCGTAAAGACGCCGAAAAAAATCGCAAAATTACCGATCATTACGAAAAAAACGCAATCGGACACATTCGGCCCGTTCGTGGGTTAGTAAATGTGCCCCTAAGCTGTTTCATGCTCATTAAAATATTTAATAACATGGAAGTTAGGAATTAACTGTGTAGTATGGGAAGCATTTTTACAAATAACTTTATTGATATTTAATTATATATAATGTTTTTTGATTATGTAGATTTATCTATATATTTAAGGACATGAAAGCCCTACATTTTCCTACCCTGTATAAAGGTTGGGCACATCACCACCACCTAAACTACATAATTTCTGCTTCATGTATCCTCTCTGTCACCAGCACTGTCACATTTTTCTAAAACAAATTCCAATTTTCACCTGGCGGCCATTTCCCCATGTTTCTTCAGCAGAGTTCACAGCTAGAGCCGAGTTTCTATAGAAACCAGCAGTGCCATCTCTTCATTGGCTGCTAGACTGGAGGGTGTGTTTAGTAACCTGAGTTGAGAAGAACTAAGTATGTTCTCTAACAGCCAAAGTACTAAGGGAGGGGGCTGAGTGGGTTGAAGGAATGCCAAGTGAGTAAGGGGATAATGTAGAGGCTGTCCAGTTTGCGACAAATTTTGGATTTACACAACAAAAAAAAATTCCATTAGCGAACCCTTTGCATTTCTTCTGACAGTAGATTGGCCATTGTGAATTTTTTAGTGAATGTAATGAGACTTCTTAATGAAAAAGTCACTATTTAAATGAATGCCATCTTCAAGCAGGTATTCAAAATTTGCAATGCGCAAATAAAAGTTGCAATGCAATAAAAGTTTGACAAATATTACATTAAGAAATGTCATATTTTTTCTTCTTATTTTGAGTGCAATTGTTTTTGTTTGGAAGTTTTATTACATTCCCCCAAAAGAGTAAAGACAGTTTTCTTGATATCAGCAGAAATAAGAAGGCTGAAGTGAGGGTGATTATTCTCAGGGGGTCAATGTGTGCCATGAATGAATAACGCAATCAGATGGGCAATAAACAATGAATTAGTTCCTTTATATTGTCAAGCAACTTAAAGACATGTAGCAGCTTATATGACTTATATGATATTTTGCTATGACTAGTAATGGGTGAAATTATTCAACAGGAATGGATTCGCAGCAAATTTCCACGTTTCGCCATTGCCGGATCGCTTCATGAAATGGGCGACAAAATTCATTGCATATATATATAGTTACATAGTTACATAGGGTTGAAAAAAGACCAGTGTCCATCAAGTTCAACCCATCCAAGTAAACCCAGCACACCTAACCCACACTAACCAATCTATACACTCACATACATAAACTATAAATACAACCACTAGTACTAACTGTAGATATTAGTATCACAATAGCCTTGGATATTCTGATTGATCAAGAACTCATCCAGGCCCCTCTTATAGGCACTAACAGAATCTGCCATTACCCCATCACTAGGAAGGGCATTCCATAACCTCACTGCCCTCACCGTGAAAAACCACCTACGCTGCTTCATATGGAAGCTCCTTTCCTCTAATCTAAAGGGGTGACCTCTGGTGCGTTGATTGTTTTTATGGGAAAAAAGAACATCCCCCATCTGCCTATAATCCCCTCTAATGTACTTGTACAGAGTAATCATGTCCCCTCGCAAGCGCCTCTTTTCCAGAGAAAACAACCCCAACCTCGACAGTCTCACCTCATAGTTTAAATCTTCCATCCCCTTTACCAGTTTAGTTGCAGTCTCTGCACTCTCTCCAGCTCATTAATATCCTTCTTAAGGACTGGAGCCCAAAACTGCCCCCCATACTCAAGGTGAGGCCTTACCAGGGACCTATAAAGGGGCAAAATTATGTTCTCATCCCTTGAGTCAAAATTGTCGTCCATGTAAAAAAAAATTGACGCAATTTAAAAAAATGTTACGCTCAACATTTTCATTGTTTCGTAATTTTTTTGTCCTTTTGCAAATCTTTTGGAAGATTCTCTCATTTTTCGCGAAGTGAAATGGGACAGATTTGCTCATCACTAGCTATGACCCCTAAGCTTAGCTTCTCAACAACTGCTCAAGGCACACTGAATGTGATTATCTCTAACACTTTTAATAAAATCCAAGATGGGAAGCTCCTTTGACAAGTTTGAAGTCCGGGGCTTTTACTGTTATAGAAATGCTGAACCTATATGACATATCTACCCATATTGATTTTTAGGGTTTAGTTCTCTTTTAAGGGCATGTAATATGAAATAATTAAATCTAGTAATCTAAGGTGGGTATCTGAAATTAATACAAAAAAAAAATTCTTATGGGAATTATGAGGTTTTTAGTTGAATAAGGAGATGCAAATGGCTACATTTTTAGATTGACTATCCTAATTTGGACTGGCAGTATGTGATCTTTCCATTACTGGCATTTGTCCTTTTGGGAAACTTTGAATTGACTACTGCAGGAGATAAAAGTAACCACAGTTATTTTTAAACCTACATGTAAGGATCACAATATTGACTTTACTTTATACCAGGGATCCCCATCCTTTTTACCCCGTGAGCCACACTCAAATGTAAAATGATTTGGGGAGCAACACAAGCATGAAAAATGTTCACGTGGGTGTCAAATAAGGGCTGTGATTGGCTATTTAGTAGCTCCTATGTGGACTGACAACCTAAATGAGGCTCTGTTTGGTGGTACAACTGGTTTTTATGCAACCAAAACCTCCAAGACAGGAATTCAAAAATAAACACCTGCTTTGAGGCTACTGGGAGCAACATCCAAGGGGTTGGGGAGCAACACGTTGCTCAGGAACCACTGGTTGGGGATCACTGCTTTATACCGATAAGCTCCTCCATTATGAATATGAAATGATGAGCACTATAAGATTATATTCTTAAAAATGTGTGATTGTTTGAAGGCATTTTTTTTTTTTGGTGTTTGGATTATTAGTAAAAGGTATGTTTTTATTATCCAGTTTTAATTTCGCTAGAAGTGCTAAAAAATTATTTGTGACAAATTATCATGGTGTCCTTTTTCCATTATATTTTTATGTCATGGGTGTGTGGAGGTTTAAAGGTAGAGGTAGATTGTTAGGATTGGAGTTGAGGTACTATCAAAAAAGAGCAAGGATGCAAAAACATTTAGTTCAGCGTTTTTCAACCACTGTTCCACTGAGATGTTGCCTGGTGTGCCGTAGGCAGGGCACCAATGTACTAGGGGGGCACTGCTCTTGGCACCAATGTACTAGGGGGGCACTGCTGCTGGGCACCAATGTACTAGGGGGGCACTGCTCTTGGCACCAATGTACTAGGGGGCACTGCTGCTGGGCACCAATGTACTAGGGGGGCACTGCTGCTGGGCACCAATGTACTAGGGGGGCACTGCTGCTGGGCACCAATGTACTAGGGGGCACTGCTGCTGGGCACCAATGTACTAGGGGGCACTGCTGCTGGGCACCAATGTACTAGGGGGGCACTGCTGCTGGGCACAGAGTTAAATTTTTTAACATTTTCTAATGGTGGTGTGCCTCGTGATTTTTTTCATGAAACAAGTGTGCCTTTGCCCAAAAAAGGTTGAAAAACACTGATTTAGTTAACAAATAGTAATGAGCGAATCACCCGCGTTTTGCTTTGCCGAAAAATTTGCAAATCTTTCAAAAGATTTGCGAAATGGCGAAAAATTTGTGAAACAAAAAATAGTCATGTCCACGTTTTTAGTTAATGCACGCATGTCAATTTTTCATTTGTCGCCCATTTTGTGAAATAATCCGCCAATGGCAAACTGCGGAAATTCGCCATGAAGCCATGCCTGGCGAATTATTTTGCCCATCGCAATTAATAAACAATCTAGGGTAGGAAACAATTTATGATAAGATACAGTTATAGTTATTAGTATAATTATGCTTTATTTCCCCTAGAGACATATTTCTTTTCCATGATCGTCTAAAATTCTCTGAGGGACACCTTTTGGCACACACATCCTATAAAATGCTGAAAGTTCTTGCAAATACTGATAGACTCCTTATCACAATGAATAAGCAAGGGATCCTACAACTAAACACAGGAATATAGGTTAAAGGACACATGTCCATCAAGTTAGATTTGTATTTGTAAATAAAACCTGCCTTACTACTAGTTGACCCAAAGGAAGAAAAAAAAAACCCTATTTGAAGACTCTTCAATTTGCCTTAGAGGAGAAAAAAAATCCTTTTTGATTCCAAGATGGCAATTGGACCAGCCTGTGGATCAGCTTGTACTGTGAGCTATTTTTAATAATCTGTATTTTCTAACTTGTCATCCAACCCCTTCCTGAAGCTATCTAATGTATCCGCCAGTACCACTGATTCAGGGAGGGAATTCCCAACATCACAGCTCTTACTGTAACAAATCCTTCAAATATTAAATTGAACCTCCTTTCTTATAATCTGAATGGACAGTAAGTATTTAAAAAAAAGCATAAAATAGTTTATTATACTACCCTCTTACAGTATTTATTTATACATAGTTATCATATGTCCACTAAAGCACCTTTTCTCCAGTGTAAACAACCCCCAACCTGGTCAGTCCTTCCATCGTAACTGAGGCTATCTTTAACAACTTAGTTTCCCTTCTTTGGATTTCAATTCAGTAATAACCCATTGAATACTAGTTAGATGAATGCTAAGGGCTTCACTTTTGCACCCCTCATTGCTCTACTACTCGATCCTGGGTAATAGAAACTAGGGTATTAAGAAGTGTTTTGTTTTCTTTAGGAACAGAGAAGAAGATAACAGAATGTATGGCAATATATCATATTTTATAATCCATGGGTTTTCTGATTATGATGGACTGCAAACTCCTATCTTTGTGGTGCTGCTAGCAATTTATTTTATTATCATGATGAGCAATTTAACAGTTTTATTTGTGATTTCAGTGGATTCTCACTTACATACTCCCATGTATATATATCTCATGAACCTTTCATTCCTTGACATCTCATTTACGTCAAATATTATACCTTATTTGTTACATTCTCTCCTTACACAGCACAGAGGTATTTCATTTATGGGCTGTATGATTCAGATGTATTTTTGTCTCTCATTGTTTTGCACTGAATTCATTCTCTTGGCCATCATGGCCTACGACCGCTATGTTGCAATATGTCACCCCCTTTTATATGTTTCTCGTATGAGTCAAAAACACTGTATTTACTTATTATCTGTAGCTTGGGCTGTTGGTTTTTTGGACCCTACATCATATTTTTTCCTTATATCTAAATTTTCATTTTGCTCTTCCGTCAGTATTGACCATTTTTTCTGTGATTTTGAAACACTTCTGAAGCTTTCTTGTAGCAATACCTTCTATGTTGAGATTTTAAACTACTTAGAAGGTGCACTTGTTACATTGAACACTTTCATTCTCACTGTGGCTTCATATATTTTTATCATCTTGGCTATTCTGAATATTAAATCTGCAGAGGGGCGGCATAAGGCCTTCTCCACCTGCACCTCCCACCTTACTTGTGTTATTATATTTTATTTCACAATTATTTCTTTGTATATCAGGCCAATATCAACATATTCTCCCAAGCAGGGCAAATTTTTTGCTCTTTTTTATATTATAGTAATACCCTTGCTAAATCCTTATATTTATACCCTGAAGAACAATGAATTTCATGTGTCATTAAGAAAACTGAAAAGAAGCAGATTTTTTTATTTTACTTCTCTGATAATTTGAACTTAAATGTGTTCTGACCTTGATTATTGAGCAGTAGAAATGTATTAGGATATATTAGAATAACAAGTTTTTCCTTGGTACAATATAATAACTCAATAGTAGATGCATGGGAATGCCACAAAATTGTGCACATTTCAGAGAGAGAAAGTGGGTACATAGATAAGCTATGAGACTGTGTCTCTTGGATAGTAAGACATAATAGGAACAGTTACAATGCACTTCCCACAAGGAACTGAATGTATCCTGAGAAATTTGTGTTTGCTTCATACAAAAACCAAAAGATATTATGATGTTTGCATACTTCCTTATGTTGGAAAAGAAGGATATTTTAAACCATGCACCAAAAGACATGTTATACCTAGTTACAAGTCTAGGGGGCCCATTTATCAAAGTACGACTGATTCTGAATACAAAAAATTAATATTTTTTCTAATTTATAGAACTGTGTGTATTTTCTATATTTTTTTTCATTAATTTGCACAACTTTATCGTACTTTGTGACAAATTTTACATGACAAAATTGTATTTGTCATAATGAGTACGAAAGTTTGGGATTCATTAAAGCTTTGTTATCGTGACTTTCCTTGGGCCAGGTTGGAGCTGCAGAGTGCCATTGAGCCCTATGGGAGACTTTCCTTGGGCCAGGTTGGAGCTGCAGAGTGCCATTGAGCCCTATGGGAGACTTTCCTTGGGCCGGGTTGGAGCTGCAGAGTGCCATTGAGCCCTATGGGAGACTTTCCTGGCCGGTTGGGCTGCAGGCCATGGCCTGGGACTTCCTGGCCGGGGAGCTGCAGAGTGCCATTGAGCCCTATGGGAGACTTTCCTTGGGCCGGGTTGGAGCTGCAGAGTGCCATTGAGCCCTATGGGAGACTTTCCTTGGGCCGGGTTGGAGCTGCAGAGTGCCATTGAGCCCTATGGGAGACTTTCCTTGGGCCGGGTTGGAGCTGCAGAGTGCCATTGAGCCCTATGGGAGACTTTCCTTGGGCCGGGTTGGAGCTGCAGAGTGCCATTGAGCCCTATGGGAGACTTTCCTTGGGCCAGGTTGGAGCTGCAGAGTGCCATTGAGCCCTATGGGAGACTTTCCTTGGGCCGGGTTGGAGCTGCAGAGTGCCATTGAGCCCTATGGGAGACTTTCCTTGGGCCGGGTTGGAGCTGCAGAGTGCCATTGAGCCCTATGGGAGACTTTCCTTGGGCCGGGTTGGAGCTGCAGAGTGCCATTGAGCCCTATGGGAGGCTTCCAAAATCATGCACAGAAGGATAAATGTCAGAAAGGTTCTCCAGCTGAATCCTGCGTTGGAACCTGTTTTTCCCATGGGGCTAGCCATATACTTCATTTCCCAGGGTGCCACAGCCATGTGACCTGTGCTCTGATAAACTTCACTCACACTTTACTGCTGCGCTGCAAGTTGGAGTGATATCCCCCCCCCTCACCCCCAGCAGCCGATCAGCAGAACAATGGGAAGGGAGGCAAGATAGCAGCTCCCAGTAGGTATCAGAATAGCACTCAATAGTAAGAAATCCAAGTCTGGCTTGGGACTCCTCCAGTTACATGGGAGTAGGAGAAACAATAGGTTAGCTGAAAGCAGTTCTAATGTGTAGCGCTGGCTGAAAGCTCAGACTCAGGCACAAGGCACTGAGATGGCGCCTACACACCAATATTACAACTAAAAATACATTTGTTGGTTCAAGAATAAAAGGTTAAATGGCAGAGGGAATTATTTGCTGTGTAACAGTGTCATTTAGAAAATAAAAATGACACCATAAAAATCATGAGCTAAGCTACAACACTTTTACTTTTGCGCCAATATTTTAACACTCTCATATTTTATTTACATGCCACTAAAACAAATAAAGAGCCACCCATTCAACTCACATTTCACTAATGGTTTTACAAGAACTGTTGTTTTCTGTTGTCCCCAGGAAAGTACTCCTTATCAATGTCTGGTGGGGTCCAATAGTTTAGAAAGTGGATAGAATCGACCATTGCTCTTTTGGTAGGGTAGACACAACCTATTTGTAAATTATTGCTTGACATGTGTAAAAAACATATTTAAATTGTCCCTTGTGTTTGTGTTGTTTTAATGGTCCATGAACTAAATGAATATTAATAAAATGTATGTTTTAAAGTATCAAGGTGATAGTCTGGAGTGGCCAATTCTAATTCAGTCTCTTAGTCTCTTCTTTCCTGCATCACACTTTATTACAATTGTCTCAAATTTAAAAAACCTCATGAGAAATAAAAGATGTTGGTTTGCAAAAATTGAACAGAAATTACCAAAGTGGGGAAAAATTACTTATTTATCAAGTAGTTACAATTTTTTTCCTTCCATCTCTTAACATCCCATTAAAATGTCACATCATTATTATGAAATTTAATCTGCATTTTAATTTCTCAAAATATTTTGGGTGAGCTTCATCCAGTGCATCAGAACCATCATTTGGGCCCTGCCAGGAACCTCCTGTTCATCTGCTTAACCACTTGACCAAGAGGACAGCCAGCAGGTTATTATTATTTCTGTTATCTATTTATTAACACCAGCATCTTTCTACAGGACTTTACAGAAATTATACATCAGACCCTGACCCAGTGGTCCATACATTCTAAGGTCCCTATTACATTCACACTTACTATGGTTAATTAATCAATTAACCTACCTGTATGGTTTTAGAGTGTGGGTGGAAACTGGACAACCAGATCCCAGAACTGCAAGGCAAAACCCTTCCATCTGTCTTTGCCATTACATACATGCAGCCTTATTGGTCATTTAGGGCCATCCATGAACATCCAATCCCATATAATGTGCTGGCCTGAGCATTGTTGTTTGAGAACTGAGGTTTTTCCCTAGCTATAGCTTCTCCTTGCTCCCACTCTGCCTTGTTTTGTTTAGTATTTAAGACAATTTACAATTAGCCTTCAATTTATTTATTTAGTTATTTCTTATTTTTTTAAATAAATATTTACAATATTTGCTTTGCAATTGGCAGGTCTGATTGCTAGACTTACCCTAGCAACCAGGCAGCAGTTTGGAACTCAGAATAATAGAAGAACTAAAAAAATGTAAAAATAAAATCAAAATGAGAACAATAAAATTGGATCCTCAAATAAAATCTTTTATTTGGTTGCCAAGGTTAGTGACTGAAACAACCAGATAGCATTTTCAGCTGCAGGCTAGAAATACTGTAGACAGTAGTGATGAGTGAATATTTTCACCAGGCATGGATTCGCCATTGGCGAATTGTTTTGCAAAACTTGAGCAAAAATTTGCAGTGGAAAAATTTGTTGAGCGTCAAAAAAAATCATGGTCACATCAAACTGGGTGTGGTCCCATCAAAATAGGTGCAGTCGCGTCAAAAAAAGAAGCTGGCAACAAAAAACTTGCACGCTCATCACTAGTAGACAGTATAGGAATACTAATACATTCTGGAATGCTTTAGACCTGGGGCTGTAATTTGAATCACAATACCTTTAGGGGTACATTTACTAAAATGTGTTTTTTTCTGGCCTTGAAAGTCATATAAAATCGACATTGTATAAATTAGAATTAAACTCGATCATTGCTGTATTTATAAAATGTCATGATAATGCTTGAATTGTTCGGATGAAAATTATCGTTTACATTCAAAAATCCTGACTTTTTCGAGTTGAAATATTCAAGTTTAAATGGACTTCATTTCCATGAAACTTCTTTATTTTTCCCAAAGAGGAATTCCTCCAGCAGCCATTTTAGGAGCACTGGCACTCTTGGAAACCAAAGACGTGTTTAACTCTTTTACTGCCAAGCACGTATGGCATTCATGCTGGCAGTAAAAGGCCTTAAACGCCAACGATGTTTAAGGCCTTTTACTGCCAGCAGGACCCTCCAGGAAGCAGCAGACGCGATCGCATCGCATCTGCTGGTTCCTGCTTCCTCCTTCTCCCCCAGCGCCGGCCCACTGAAGAGGAGGCGATCGGGTCTTCAGGACAGGTAAGGAGTTTTTTTTTTTTTTGCATTTATACACTTACACACACTTACATACATTTATACATACTTACATACATTTACACACACTTACAGCACACATTTTAGCATTTTTTTTTTTTCATTTTTCACACTTTTATACACTTATTTACACTTATTTACACTCATATACACTTACACACTGTCACACATTTTTTACACATGTACACACATGTATACACAAACACCTTTTTTTTTTTCATTTTACCACTTTGTTTTTAGTTTCTTTTACCTAAAAACTGTTTATTTTGACAGCGTGACTATTGGATCAGATATTCTGACCACTAATTACACTGTCATGTGACTTATTTTGTTGTTTCACTGATTTGCACAATTTTTGTGGTTTTATTGCATTTTTATCCCTGTATATGTGTTCCTAATCTGTTTTTAGCGTAGCTTTGTGGTGTGTAACTTTGGTGTACAAAAATAACTTTACCTATTTTGAATTCATCAGAATGTGTACTTTCCAAAAATATATGGTTTTCTGGGGGTCTCTGTATAGTTAGGGGGTGTTACTGCACATAATACGCTGACAGGGGGCTCTGTGTGCAAAAGCTGAGTTGGCAGGCGAGAAATCCTTATGCGCTAATTTCATTTTGGGTTCAGTACATACCGCAGACTTTGGTATATCTATGCATATTGGGCATCAAACTGTTCAGTAGGCCTCTGGTGTTCCTATTTGGGGTGACTTGCCTTTGTACGCAAGAAATTGTGTGAGATAAATGCGGCAAATTGCAACATTTTTAGGCGATTTTCTAAAATGTCATAAAAACCAATAACTTTAGGAAAGCTCTGCAGATTGGTACTTTGGTGTAGAAAGGACTCTTTACCCTTATTGGATTTGTCAGAATGTGTACTTTCCAAAAATATATGGTTTTGTGGGGGTCACTGTATAGTTAGGGGAAGTTTCGGCACATAATACACTGACAGGGGGCTCTGTGTGCAAAAGCTGAGCTGGCAGGCGAGAAATCCTTATGCGGTATTTTCATTTTGGGTTCAGTACATACCGCAGACTTTGGTATATCTATGCATATTGGGCATCAAACTGTTCAGTAGACCTCTGGTGTTCCTATTTGGGGTGACTTGCCTTTGTACGCAAGAAATTGTGGGAGATAAATGCGGCAAATTGCAACATTTTTAGGCGATTTTCTGAAATGTCATAAAAACCAATAACTTTAGGAAAGCTCTGCAGATTGGTACTTTGGTGTAGAAAGGACTCTTTACCCTTGTTGGATTTGTCAGAATGTGTACTTTCCAAAAATATATGGTTTTGTGGGGGTCTCTGTATAGTTAGGGGAAGTTTTGGCACATAATACACTGACAGGGGGCTTTGTGTGCAAAAGCTGAGCTGGCGGGCGAGAAATCCTTTTCATTTTGGGGTCAGTATATACCGCAGACTTTGGTATATCTATGCATATTGGGCATCAAACTATTCAGTAGACCTCTGGTGTTCCTATTTGGGGTGATTTGTCTTTATCTGATCTTTATCAAGAAATTGTGTGAGATAAATGCGGCAAATTGCAACATTTTTATGCGATTTTCGAAATGTCATATAAATCTGCAAACTTAGGAAAGATTTACAGCTTGGTACTTTGAAGCAAGAAGAAATATTTACCCATCATAGATTTGGGGGGATGTGTACTTTCCAAAAATATATGGCTTTCTGGGGTGAGCATACTTTTTTGTAGCATTATCCCACATAAAGGATGTAAATGTGTTGATTTTGCAGGAGCTGAAATGATACATCATATGGGGGTATGTTCCCATTGGGGCCCCTACATGCTACATACTTAGGTAAACCTATACATATTGGGCATCAAACTGTTCAGTGGACCCCTGGCGTTTATATTTAGGGTGTTTTATTTTGGTACCTAATGCTATGTGGGAGATAAGATGCTGCAAAGTGGAAGCTTTGAGGGGATTTTTGGAAATGTCATCAAAATTGCTAAATTTAGAAAAGCTGTGTGGCTTGGTACTTTGGAGTAGAAAGACATGGGTACCCATTTTAGATTTGGGGGAATGTGTACTTTCCAAAAATATATGACTTTCTGGGGTGAGCGTACTTTTTACTAGCTTTATCCCACATATAATGATGTAAATGTGTTGATTTTGCAGGAGCTGAAATGACAGAAATGACAGTACATATGGGGGTATATTCACATTGGGGCCCCTACATGCCACATACTTAGGTAAACCTATACATATTGGGCATCAAACTGTTCAGTGGACCCCTGGCGTTCATATTTAGGGTGTTTTATCTTGGTACCTAATGCTATGTGGGAGATAAGAAACAAAGGTCGGGGACCGTAAGTATTCTTCCCAGGGTACTAAAAGAGCTTAGCTCTGTTCTTGCAAAACCTTTTCACTTTCACTAAGTTGCTAATTTGGTGCCACCATATGAAAGAGGATTCCGTTCTCAGCCTCAGCTTTTGGTAGGGGTAAAAAGAAATAGGATACTTAAATACTTTGAAAATTACAATACTATGAGTTTGTGTAAGCATGGTTTTATGCGTAACAGATCTTAATAAACTAATTTCATTGCCGTTTATGAGGAGGTGAGCAGGAAACTCAATATTTGATACACTACTGCACAGAAGGTTAATGACAAAATTAAGAAATATTGGCAAAGGGACTTGCAAAATGGATGATAATGTTGTAGTAATGTTACTACCTTCTTGCAAAATGACAAGTTTTGTGGCCAATACCACCACTAAATTCTTCACTTCTACAAACATATTTTTTTTTCCAAAACTTTTTCCCTTGAGAGGTATTTATTATTAGGACATTTCACCTATTATATTATGCATGTATAGAAAATTACCTAATTATTGTGCATTCCCTGAGGAATTCCCTGTGTCTCACTGGTTATATAAACTGGGTTCCTAAAGAGACCGGCAGACTCTGTGCCCCTGCATGGAACAACCTTCTGCTCCTCAGGCTGAGCAAAGACAAGATCTATCTGACTAATGTATTTGAATGATACCAGGTACTTGGCTTTGTCATGTAGGATTAGAATTTAGGTAAGTAATAGAGGGCAATGTGGGTTCATAAAAGAGGATTCTTGCCTTGATTATTATTCTCTGAACTTTTGTTTACTATTCTGTTAAAAAATTACTGTAGAATTTTAAAGTAAAAACGTAGGAGAATTGTATTGTCTTAACAGACCCTTTCAATTAAAAAAGAAAAATATGAAGAACAAAAAGAAATCTAAGGAACTATTTTAGAAATATGTAATGATTATTATTCACTTTGCTGCATGTGATACTCTCTTTTTCACACATTTTTTATTTTCGACATTTCCAAGGTGTTGCATGGAGGAAAAGTTCTGCAAACCCTGTTCTTTTTACAGCTCCTCCTGTGACTATACTTCCTACATAGGCAAATACACTGTCTCTCAGCTCTGATTAATTCTGACAGAAGGGTAAGGCTCCTGTCTCCTAAAAATCTGAAGCAGTGGTAACTTGGCCATGTCTGCAACATTCCCTAACAGGATCAGTTGGGTTACCAGAAATGTTCAATAGAATATGAAAACAAAATATAAATTCTGGAATACAGGTAGGAGCAAAAGTACTCTATTTATAATCATATATTTACATATCATATACTGTTTACAATAGTTTTCTTTCATATTCAGGAGGGTAGACATAAAAATGATCTCAGAAAGTAAAGAAAATGTTTCAGGATTCATCATCCAAGGGTTCTCTGATACTCCTGAGCTTCAAATCTCTCTTTTTGTGTTATTCCTTGTAATCTATCTCATCATTCTGCTGGGAAATCTCATCATATTCTTAGTCATTTCATGCAATCCTCACTTACACACCCCCATGTACATATTCTTGCTGAACCTTTCACTCATAGACATTTCTTTCCCCTCAAATATTTTACCTAATTTGCTACATATTCTTCTCACACAACAAAATAACATTTCATTCTTGGGGTGTATGACTCAAATGTATGTTTTTATGTCCTTGGCTGCCAGTGAGTACTTTCTCCTGACGGCCATGGCATATGATCGTTATGTTGCCATCTGTGATCCCCTTCATTACATTGCCCGAATGAGCAGGAAACACTGTGCTGGGCTTATAACTGCAGCATTCACTGTTGGGTTTGTTGAACCATTTGGCATTGTTTTACTTATATCTAAACTATCATATTGTGCTTCCCATCTTATCAACCATTTTTTCTGTGATATCTCACCATTGCTAAAACTTTCCTGCAGCAGCACCTTTAGTGTGGAACTTTTAATTTATATTGAAGCTACATTGCTGACTTTCAATTCCTTCCTCCTTACTCTGACCTCATACATATTTATCATCTCTGCTATCCTGAAAATACAATCCTCAGAGGGGAGACAAAAAGCCTTTTCTACCTGTGCTTCTCACCTGGCCTGTGTGATAACCCTTTATGGGACAGCATTTTGCCTGTATATGAGACCCACCACAAGTTATTCCCTGGAAAGAGACAAGTATTTCTCACTGCTGTACATTGCCCTGGGCCCTGTGCTAAATCCCTTTATTTACACACTGAAAAATAGAGAATTTCAATCTTCTCTAAATAAAATGAGGCAGAAATGTTTAGATAATTTAGATAAGTGTTAACTAATACAAATCAATAAAACATTCTTTAAACAATATACAGTAGTTTTCAGCACACTGTGAGTAAGAGGAGTCAAATAGTTTTGGAACCACTGATCAAAGTGAAAACAAGAAAATATGACTTGATAGTTCTAAAATTATTAGCTGATAAAAGGTTTCTGTTACAGAATATTATAGGTTGTTCCCACTTGTGAAAAAAGAAAATCTCAAAGTCTCAACAGATTAATTAAGTAGGAGCAAAAACTGAGACATTTCATCAGTCAATTCAAAGTCTAGTTAGAGCTTTGCTTGAGCAAATAACATTTACATGATTGATTCTGACTCTACTGATGTCATTTTTCAGTGTTACCTTGGGCAACTGTCAGTCATCAAGTGATCAGGAACAGGTAGCGAAATATCAGACTGCCTTGAAACTCTGGTGATAGAGACCTTGACATGCACGTATTGGTGATAAATGATATGATATATAAGTCCTTTGTGTTGTTAACATGATATTGTTTTTACGTCTTCATGCTGTACCTCTGTTTAAACTTTCATAAGCAAATCAAATATCCTCCAATAAATGTTTATTCTCCAACAGTGTCTGAATCAGACCTCTTAAAACCCATGGAAAAACATACAAAGATTTGATATAATCCCGAGAAAACCATTGAATTTTCTAAATTCTTGCAGGTTTCAGAAATGGAAAAATATCTACTCATTAGATGTAATATGTAATCAGGCCCGGATTTGTGGAAAGGCCACAAAGGCCCGGGCCTAGGGCGGCAGAAGTTTAGGGGCAGCATGCCACCCCGCCGCAACAAAATTTTTAAATTTGGCTCCTATACTGAGCAGTCGGGACCTCTCCCCACTGCTCCGTATGGGAGTTGAAAGGTTTGCGCCTGCGCACGGGGGTGTGTGGCGCATGCGCACAGGGGGCGGGGCGGGGTGACCTATCAAACAAAGAATTTCTTACAAACTTCTTCTCCTAACCTTCAAAGCCCTCCGTTCCTCTGCTCCTCACTACATCTCTTCCCTTGTGTCTCCGTACGTTCCTGGCCGACTCCTTCGTTCCTCGCAGAGCAATCGTTTGGTTGCGCCCCCCACTACTACTGCGGTTTCCTGTCTTAAACCCTTTCTGCCTGGCTGCCCCTCACATTGGGAATGCCCTCCCTGATTTCCTCCGGAGAGAATCCTCCCCCAGTCTTTTTAAAGCTAAGGTTAAAGACTCCCTTTTGGAGCACTCGCCCAGCACCTGATCTGGGAACTGGCACTTATATTGTAATGGCACCCACTGTGACCTACAGCACTTATATTTGCCTATTTGTGTCTGTTAGTTACCCTCCCATATAGATTGTAAGCTCTACGGGGCAGGGACCTCCATCCTCTTGTGTCCTTGACTCTTAACTTATTGCTGCTGGATTTATCTGTATTTATTATTATACTGTGTATTTATCTTTTATCTTATTAACCCCCTGTTTGTATTAATGTATTCTACTGTACATCGCTGCGTACATAAGTAGCACTTTATAAATAAAGATATACATACATACATACATACATACCAATGGGGGCGGCCTCGGGGCGCCCTGAAGATAAATCCGGCCCTGTATGTAATTGCCGAACAAAATGCATAATGAGGGGAAATTAGCACCGTGCGGGGAAACGTGTCCCCACAAACTTTGCAGAATTGCTGAAAAATGGGCAAAACAGTAAAAAATGTACCATATGACTTTTTTTGATGGGACTATGACTTTTTGTTACTGCAACTTTTTGCTTTGACTTTTTTTTTTGTCGCGCCAAATTTTTGCTGCAGTTTCACAAAACAATTCACCAAAACGCGGAATTTCCCAGCAAATTCATGTCTGTCAAAAATAATTTGGTTATCACTAGTGATGTGATAAATAGAAATGGGCAAATTGATTTTCAAAAAAATCTGTCAAGATAATAAAACAAATTACATTGACGGTTTCTCTTCAGATTAAAGGCTAATATATACATTGCGACTGTGTGGTTAGAAAACACAGCATTCTTTCCTAAAAATGTAAGAGAGAGTGTACATTTGTGGTGTGTGATATGGACTGCAGGGGGATTCCTAGTGCACACAGGGTTAATAATTCCTCTCAGTCAGCTAATTAAGAGGCAGCTGAGACAAGAGCTACCTAGAGGGGTGTGCTCCCACATCTGGGGGGGTCACTCGGAGTGAAAGGTCTCTCAGGACACAGGGCAGGAAGGCTGCCTGACTGTGTGAGGAACTCCCAGAAGGCCTGGGGGTGCTGCCTGCCACTGTAAGGAGCAGAGGGAGTTGTGACCAGGTGTATGAACAATAAGAAGATTCAGCAAGGCTAAGCGAGAAGTCAGAATGTCAAGGCTTAGTGACAAGGCTGGGGAGTCAAAAAAAAATTGTCACCCGCATAAAAACAAAAATTGTCCAGTGCGTCATTTTTTGGACAGTTTTTTTTTACACACATGACTTTTTTTTACACAGGCCACAATTTTTCGTTGCACAACGAATTTTTCCAGGGCACGTTTCACGAAAAAATCCGCGTACTACTCAACATGAATTCAGCAATAGCCAGGAACTGTGGAAAGAGCCTTTTTGTGTGTAGAAAATAAGCAAGTGGGTTCAAATGTCTCTTTCAAGTAAGGGTTAACAGGAAGTAGTTTTATAAAATAAACCATTTTATACATGTTTTCTGATAACTTCTTGTATTTAAAATAGAGGATATATTTGGAATTTGCTTCCATCACTTGCTATTTTGTTATTAAATCGATAATGAAATGTCCCACCATTCCCACCCTACAAATTTAATATACAGATGCATAAAATAATAAGGGGCAGATTTATTAAAATGTAAGTTTGAAAATTATGAATTTCTTTGTATGACTGTCTGAATAATGTTTTAATAAAAGAGCCAGGTTTACTAATAATTTACTACTTTGATTAATCTGCTAGTTTGTTGTGATTCAAAAACTAGTAGTGTTTCCATTAGTATTTCCAGAGCGATACAGTTTAAAAATATATTATGCAATAAATTAATCTTAATCACCCACCTGGCATCATGCACCCAAACCAAGGGCAAACTGAGCAGACTGGGATGACTTTGACATGGTTGGCTGTTTTAATAAGTTGGAATATATGAACATATATTCATAAAAAAATGAATTCAAGCAGAATGTGTTCTAGGCTTAGAAGATGACCAGATGAAAGTTTTGCCTACTTCTAAATAGTAACATTAATACTACTACTAATAAATTAGTGATGCACCGAATCCACTTGTTTGGATTCGGCTGAACCCCCGAATCCTTCAAAAAGGATTTGTCCGAAGCATATGCTAATTAGGTTTTGGAAGGGTTATATGTCAGAAAATTTTGGAAACATTTTCAAGTTCCGTGTTTACGGGACAAAAAGTTGTGTTGATTTTTAGGATTTGGATTTGATACGGCCAGGATCATGGATTTGGCCGAATCCTGCTGAAAAAGGCCACATTTTGGCCGAATTCTGGATTCGGCGCATCCCCATAATAAATAGTAGAGAAGAACTTAAAAGATTTAGCTTTATTTTCTTTATTATTATGTATTTCTCATTTACTGACATTTTTATGCAAACACTGATATTTCTGTTACAGGATAGTAGACTCATCAAAGAGATGCAGACAAGTTACAGATGTCTCTCTGAGCAGATTTCTCAGATTTAAGGCTCCATGACATGAGCAGTGCATTGTTGACATTCTAGGGCTAGGCTTTTTATTTTCTTAGTGTATATTAAAGTGCAGTGTAGTTTAAACATAGCAATGAGAGCAGATAAGACAACATCAAGGAACATGACTAAAGGTCCCCATACACGGGCTTATAGAAGCTGCCAATATGGGTCCCTTGGACCGATTCAGCAGCTAATCGGCCCGTGTATGGGCAGAAACGAGCGGCCTGGCCGACCGATATCTGGGCTGAAATTGGCCAGATATCGATCGGCCAGGTTAGAAAATCCAGTCGGATCGGGGGCCGCATCGGCTCGTTGATGCGGTCCCCGAACCGACTGCCCATGGCCGCAAATGTAATCTGATCATTTGGCTCCTTGCTACCTGATATTGCCCACCCGTAGGTGGGGATATCGGGTAAAGATCCGCCAAGCGAGCGGATCTTATAGTGTATGGGGACCTTAAGAACATTCACAATTAAAACAAATAAGCGGTCTACTGTAGAATGAGTTGCTCTTTTTCAGAAAGCTTAACAACAGGCAATAGTTGGGATGGAAGGGAGGGAATTTGTTTATTCTTAATGTACTGGAAGTCTGATTTCATTTTGATTTCTGATTTCATTTTGTTCATAAGTACAGGAAGTACAATATGACATTACTTTCATTTTTGGGTTGTACCTTGTTTAGTGCTAAAAATAAAAACCTATACACATTTGCTAGTTAAAAGAGGCAAAAAGTATGGTCAGCACAAAACCTATCCTTTAAACTAATGCTTGAAGAGACATGTGAATGGGCTGTAAATTAATATGGTTTAGAAGGGACAGAGGGATTATAAATGGTGGAGTAGTTTTTATGTAAAGCCAGTTATGCACTAGAGAAATTACCAGGGATAGCACTGAGGAAATCCCGTTGGGTAGATATTTTCAGATGGGCTAAAGGTTACAAAGAAAATTATCAGTGGTGTATCCTACAAACCTCACCATATAACTGCTCAGAATAAAGCCCAGTTACTATTACAAAAGGTTGATGCCTCATCATTAAGTCAATTATCTAGGCATTTTCTTGTAAGCAAGGAATGACATTGCAAAGCAAAACCTTTATGATTTGATAGAAGTGTTAGTGTCAAGGTTGGTAAGAAGAAACATGCTTTTAAGGCATTCAAGCAGGGACGCTCCTGCAATGAGATGCCTCCACCTCAGGTGGCAGCCCTAAAGTTACCATTGGTGGCAAAAAGCTGCTCCTGGTAACTTAAATAGGGATGTAGCGAACCTCACAAAAAAAGTTCGCGAACTTCCGCCAAAAAGTGCGAACTTTTGCGAACTTTGCGAACCCCATAGACTTCAATGGGAAGGCGAACTTTAAAACCTAGAAAAGCCATTTCTGGCCAGAAAAATGATTTTAAAGTTGTTTAAAGGGTGCCATGACCTGGACAGTGGCATGCAGGAGGGGGATCAAGGGCAAAAATGTCTCTGAAAAATACGTTGTTGACACAGCATTGCGTTTTGTGCTGTAAAGGGCAGAAATCACACTACATTTCTAAACTTGTGTAATAAACTGCTTTAAAACGTCCGGCGTCTACATGCCAATCAAGTCGTGTAAAGGTTACAGTCGGTTCACACGCAAAGACAAAACGCCGCAGTAGTGGATACGGAATATATTATTGCTGGTGGAAAAACATCGCTCAGGTGATTTTATTGCAATACAATGTCACTACTATGTGTAACATGTTTAGTGCACTACTATGTGTAACGTGTTTGGTGCACTACTATGAATAACAGCAAACAGCACTGGACACATTAAAGAATAGTAAGTTAAATGAAAAAAAAAATAATAATAAAAAAAAAGTGATCTCTGGTTTGTGCTGGGGGTGAACTACTAGGAGCAGCACACCAGTCCCCAACACAGCTAGACTAATAGCACTGGGCTCTATAAATTACAGTAGCAAAGTAAAAAAACACAAATAAAAAAAAAATGATGTTTATGTGTGGTTGGTGCTTAGTGCACTACTATGAGCAACACACCTGTCTCCAACACACACAGACGGAGCTGCAGTACACAATGAAAAGAAGACTAGAGTAACATTAATCAGAAAATAAAAGCAGTCCTTACAAGGACTATTGGGTTACAGCAGATGAGATCAGCAGGACAGCTGTCCCCAGCAGCTACATACAGAGCAGTAGAAAGTAGATTACTAGTCAGCAAAGCTACCTAAACTGTCCATCAAACCCCTGCACAGCTCTCTCCCTATGCTAACTCATCAAGCACACACAGGCAGAATGTAAAATGGCTGCTGGGCTTCGGTTTATATATGGAAGGGAGTGGTCCGGGGGTGGTCCAGGAGGGAGAGCTGCCTGATTGGCTGCCATGTATCTGCTGGCTCTGGGGTGAGAGGTCATAATTTGGCTCCAGCTAAGGCGAACCCAAAATTGCGAACTTCGATAAAAGTTCGCGAACTTGCGAACTTGCGAACACCCGATTTTCGTGCGAATTAGTTCTCCGGCGAACAGTTCGCTACATCTCTAAACTTAAAGTACCAAAATTCAAATGTTTAAATTGAAATTTTGGCTCCTCTAGTGCTACTGCACTCTTTGCACTAGAGATGTGGCCTCCCTCTGGGGGTTACATTGCCTAGGCCACCTCAGGACTGCACTAGGGGCAAAAAATGCCCTTTCATCCAAGTTTTCAGGGACAGCCGAAACTTTTATCAAGTATAAGAAGGGCAAAAAAAAGCACACAAAAAAGCCATCAGACAAAGTTGAATAGAGATGAAAAAAGGGAGTCTCAGCAAGGCGGCAAATATATCCAAAATTATTTTTAAATAAGTAAATTTTAAAAAATGAAGCGAGTAGGCGTGGGACCCTTATGTATGTATGTATGTATGTATGTATAACTTTATTTATAAAGCGCCACAAGGGTACGCAGCGCTGTACAATCTTACAGAATACACAATTACACACATGGAGGACAAGTGATATAATAAATAAATACAATAAATATATATATATATATAAGTGCCATGTGGTATGAGACACAGTAGGAAGGAGGTCCCTGCCTCGTAGAGCTTACAATCTAAGTGGTTGGGTAACATATAGGCACAAAGCGGAAGGTAATAACAGATCTAAACTAAACAAATTTCATTGCCTTGTATGAAGAGGTGAGCAGGAACCTCAATATTTGATACTCTACTGCACAGAATGTTGCCGATAAAATTAAGAAATATTGGCCCGAAACATAATATTTGTACTTGGATAGAGAACTAGCTGAGGGTTAGATGACAAAGAGTGGTGAGAAATGTAACAGATTATAATTGGACCAGTTTTGTTAATGGAGTACCACAGGGGTAAGTCCTTGGTAATTTGCTTTTAAATTTGCTTGTTAATGATTTTGAGGTTGACATTGAAAGCACTGTTTGTGTTTTTACTGGTGAAGGTAAATTGCACAAAACGATTAGGTCCATGCGGGATGTTGCTACTTTACAAAGAGATTTAACAAAACTGGAAAACTGGGCATCAAACTGGAAAATTAGGTTTAATGTTGATAAGTGCAGAGACAGACTCCCAAATTTTAACAATAAACACTACAGGAGATAAGCAGATTTGTACTCAAAAACTGGGCCAATCAACATGGATTTTACACACTACATTAGTCAAAGGAACTTGCAAAATGGATGATATTATTGAAGTAATGTTCCAGTAGAGTTTCTATTACTGCCTTCTGGCGGAATGACAAGTTTTGTGGCCAATACCACCACTAAATTCTTAACTTTTACAAACATATTTTTTATTCCAAAGCTTTTTCCCTAGGGTATTTCCCCAGGATATTTCACCTATTATAGTATACATGTATAGAAAATTACCTAATTATTGTGTATTCCCTGATGAATATCCTTTGTCACACTGGTTATATAAACTGTGTTAGTTCCTAAAGAGACCGGCAGACTCTGTGCCCCTGCATGGAACAACCTTCTGCTCCTCAGGCTGAGCAAAGACAAGATCTATCTGACTTACTGTATGTATTTGAACTATACCAAGTACTTGGCTTTGCCATGTAGGATTAGAATTTAGGTAAGTAATAGAGGACAATGTGGGTTCATAAAACAGGATTTTTGCCTTGATTACTATTCCCTGAACTTTTGTTGACTATTCTGTTAAAAAATAAAGTAAATAACATAGGAGAATTGTATTGACTTAACAGACCTTTTACATTAAAAAAGAAAAATATGAAGAAGAACAAAAATAAATCTATTTTAGAAAGATGTAATGATTATTATTCACTTTGCTGCAGGTGCTACTCTTTCTTTTTCACACAATTTTCTTTTTCAGCATTTCCAAGGTGTTCTTTTTACAGCTCCTCCTGTGACTCTTCTCCCTACATAGGCAAATACACTGTCTCTCAGCTCTGATTAATTCTGACAGAAGGGTAAGGCTCCTGTCTCCTAAAAATCTGAACTCAGAAGCTGAAGCAGTGGTTACTTGGCCATGTCTGCAACATTCCCTAACAGGATCAGTTGGGTTACCAGAAATGTTCAATAGAATATCAAAACATAATATAATTTCTGAAATACAGGTAGGAGCAAAAGTACTATATTTATAATCATATATTTACATATTATATCATTTTTATTATAATTTTCTTTTATATACAGGAAAGACATACAAATGAACTCAGCAATTAAAGAAAATGTTTCAGGATTCATCATCCAAGGGTTCTCTGATACTCCTGAGCTTCATATCTCTCTTTTTGTGCTATTCCTTGGAATCTATCTCATCATTCTGCTGGGAAATCTCATCATATTCTTAGTCATTTCATGCAATCCTCACTTACACACCCCCATGTACATATTCTTGCTGAACCTTTCACTCATAGACATTTCTTTCTCCTTAACTGTTTTACCTAATTTGCTACATATTCTTCTCACACAACAAAATAACATTTCATTCTTGGGGTGTATGACTCAAATGCATGTTTTTGTGGCCTTGGCTGGCAGTGAATACTTTCTCCTGACGGCCATGGCATATGATCGTTATGTTGCCATCTGTGATCCCCTTCATTACATTGCCCGAATGAGCAGGAAACACTGTGCTGGGCTTATAACTGCAGCATTCACTGGTGGGTTTGGTGAATCAGTCGGCCTTATTGTACTTATACCTAAACTATCATATTGTGCTTCCCGTCTTATTAACCATTTCTTCTGTGATGTCGCAGCATTGCTAAAACTTTCCTGCAGCAGCACTTTTAGTGTGGAACTTGTAATGTACATTGAAGGGACATTTTTGTTTTTTAATTCCTTCCTCCTTACTCTGACCTCATACATATTTATCATCTCTGCTATCCTGAAAATACAATCCTCAGAGGGGAGACAAAAAGCCTTTTCTACCTGTGCTTCTCACCTGATCTGTGTGATAACCCTTTATGGGACAGTTATTTGCCTGTATATGAGACCCACCACAAGTTATTCCCTAAAAAGAGACAAGTATTTCTCCCTGCTGTACATTGCCCTGGGCCCTGTGCTAAATCCTCTTATTTACACACTGAAAAATAGAGAATTTCAATCTTCCCTAAATAAAATGAGGCAGAAATCTTTAGTTTTTTTTTTAATTTAGAAATGTTAACTAATTCAAATCAATAAAACTTCACTTTAAACACTTGTTTAAAGTTTTTACTAAACTGTGAGTGAGGGGAGTCACATAGGTCAGGAACCATTGATCTAAGTGAATGCAAGAAAACTATGATTTGGTTGTCCTAAAATTATTAACTGATTAAAAGTTTCAGTTACAGAATTTTATAGGTTGCTCTCATTTGTGAAAAAATAAAATCCAAAGGAAAAACTAAAACATTTCATCAACCAAGTCAAAGTCTAGCTAGAACTCTGTTTGAGCAAATAACATTTACATTATTGATTCTGACTCTACGAATGTACTTTTTTAATATTACCTTGGGCAACTGTCAGTCACCAAGTGATCAGGAACAGGTAGTGAAATATCAAACTGCCTTTAGAGACCTCTATATGCAAATTGTTATGATTGGGAGATGGGAAGGTGAGTCCTTGAGGCAGGGGCTGTTACAGGACGGAGCAGATGTAGACAGGATGGAGTGGGCGTAGACTAGACAGGACGGGATGGAGCTGGCATAGACTAGACAGGACGGGATGGAGCAGGCATAGACTAGACAGGATGGAGTGGGCATAGACTAGACAGGACAGGATGGAGCGAGCAAAGACTAGACAGGACAGGATGGAGCGAGCATAGACTAGATAGGACAGGATGGAGCGGGCGTAGACTAGACAGGACGAAGCAGGCATAGACTAGAAAGGACAGGGCGGGGCAGAGCGGGAGTACACTAGACAGGACAGGATGGGACGGAGCGGGCGTACACTGAACAGGACAAGATAAGCGAGGAGCAAAGGCAAAGATCAGGAGTGAGGAGCAAGAACAAAGGAGCCAAGGAGCAAGGAAACAAGACCAAGGAGCAAAGGAGCAAGAAAGCAAGACAAGGAGCCAGAAAAGGAAACACAAACTAGGGACAGGCCACAGTGCTTAATGTTAACCAATGTTCAGGCAATGTGTGTGAGAAGGGCTGGGCTTAAATAGGGCAGAGTCAGCCCTGATCGGCTGATGCCACCTAGCCAATAAGTCTGCTGGGGTGATGTTACCAAGCCCAGGACACAGGTAAAAAGGAAACACAAGGCAATTGTTTCTTGCCGGCTGCTCTCCTGGCTCAATGGTTAGGGAGAGCAGCCAACAACCATGAGGTCCTGGGATCAAACCCCAACAGATCCTAACACAAATGTTAGCGATATCTTCTAATAAATGTTTATTCTCCAACAGTCTATGAAACAGACCACTGAAAACCCATGGAAGAACATACTAGGCTTTTATATAGTTCCGAGTAAGCAATAGAATTTTTAAAAATTTAGCAGGTTTCATAAATGGAAAAATATTCACTGGATGTCATATGTAATCAATGCATAAAATTGCATAATGAGGGGCATTTGAGGTTATTTCTGATGAGTGTGACTTTTTTGATGCAACCATGACTTTATTCTGATGCAACTGCAACTTTTTCCTTTTCTGGGAATCATGCTTCAGTTTCGTGAAAAAAATTCTTCAATGGTAAAATGTGCTCATCACTAGAACTGGGCTAATTGATTTTCAAAAACTCTGTCAAGATTATAAAAGAAAAAAAATTACATTGACAGTTTCACTGCAGATTAAAGGCTAATATATTGATATAAAGGCAAACTGTTTTTCTAGAAAAGTAACACAATATATAGGTTTTACAGGGACTCTAATAAGCACAGTGTTATTCAGTTTGTTGATTTTGCAGGCGATGTCAGAACGCAAAGGGTCTTTTTTCTTTTATTAGTGATGAGCAAATCTGTTCGTGAAACAGCGAAAATGTCACCTGTAAGGTTCCTGACCACTGACTTTAAATATAGTAATCTGTGGGAGCCCTCCTGCTGGGACAAAGATGTATATACGGGAACAAGAAGGACACGACCATAATGGAAGTTCTCACTTGTTCAGTTTATTCTTACGTGATCATGGCTTTTATACCCCTTGTGTACGTGCAGAGACAAAGGGATCATTATAAGAAAATATGGAGTAGAACCTCATTATCTTCAAGGATGGCCTTCAAGGATGGCTAATGCGGGACAGGAATTTTAAGGAGGACAGTATCAAAATACATGCATATATGAATATATGATTATATGAATATGAGAATATAGTAGTTATGTTGCTGTAAATTTTCCGTTTTTCACCACTGCACCCAGGCATCCAGTGACTACTGTATACGTGAGTGCCGGCTTCATACATTCTAATATGAGAATATAGGATATTATATCAAACCTCACATCACCCGTCAAAAAAAAATTGTCACGCGCGACAATTCTTTTTGATGAGAGAGAATTCTTTTCACGAGAGAGACAATTCTTTTTCATTCAAGACAATTATTTTTTGTGTGAGACAATCCTT